>NW_022984958.1:498195-662339 GCF_010015565.1 Dissoconium aciculare CBS 342.82 | reverse complement strand
AAGGCTTAAAAGGCATCAAAGCAGTTCTCCAACGCCTATATATGAAGCGCTTGATCAGCTGACCAAGGGAGCTCAGATAATGGCTACTTCAGCTGCGATCCTTCAATCGCGTGTTGTGGCCCTAGAAGAAGCAAACAAGGCTATGCATATACGCAAATCAAGGAAGAGGAAGGCATTCACTACAGAGAATGCCTTGTCCTTTCCTGAAATGCAGTACGTTGTTGAACAAGAGGAGGTAGAAGCACAAATCCAGGAGGAGATGCCGAGGCCCGTGAAGCGTATTAGAAAGTGTAGCAAGTGTGGCCGTCCAGACCATAACGCAAGAACCTGTGTATCATAAGAGTTAGTATTGACCTACCATGTTTTTCAATTTGAAGGTATTTCAACAATAATTGGTAGAGCAATCAATTGTTGAATGCTATGCTCTTTGATGCCTTGGACCGCGTTGGGGTATGGACCGCGTTGGGGTTCCCCGCGTTATGTAAACCCCGCATTTCTGTTGAAAAGAGGTGATCGCCAACGCCTCTGTTTCCCGATGTGGATAAATCGCGAACCTTTGTATTCGAAGCATACACCAGGTATATACGTGTTCTTTCTCCCCTCTTCTGTGTTGCATCGGAGTATATACGTGATATCAAGCAAGTCCAGAGAGGCATTGAGGGATGTTGCTGTCCTCTGTCTCGCAGATTACTACTCCGCATCATACAGCAGCGGGGTAAAGAAAGGCAGCATCGGCAACCCTAATCCCACAAGAAACCTATCTGGAACACATTGCAGATACCCCACCCAATCTCATGAGAGTGGGAGACGGTTGGAGATTGCCCCTCGTCCTCTGCAACAAATTCATCCCCACTGGAGATAAAGATACTGACCTGGTATTACTATACAGATGTCAGTCAACCGCACGAAGGGCTCAGCGGCATGATGAGTTCCAATGTCTCTGCTTCGTCGGCGTGTTGTCGCCGTAGCGATGCATCGAATCAGTGGAATCATTCGGTGGAGCCTGCGGACTGCAGATGGTTTCGGTCGGGTTGTGCGCCGGCCTTGCCATGTTGGTGCTGGGTTGATGTTGAGTGCTGCGGGTGTGTCCCCAATCGAGGGAAAGCTTTCTCCAGTTCTCCAGTTCTCCAGGACCCTGCAGGGTGTCTTTTTTCTTCCTCGCCTCCAAAAATGGGTGTACATACTCCAGCGGTATGTATCACGCGCATCTTTCTTCTCCTGTTTGATGACCCTGACTGACTGTCTAAGATACCACCTGGGTACTCAACCTAAACTAAAACCCTTAGATCTATCTGTACACATTGCGCTTCCCTTGTCGTAGGAGGGACTCGCTCACACATGCGGGCGTGCAGATTGATGAGGAGAATCCGAGTACATACACACACACACACACATACACACACACTTTGCATGTCCCGCACTGTCAGAGAATGCACCGCGCGCTGTCGATCGCTGTTTCTCCCAAACAATAATGCCTAGTTCATCAGTGGTAGTGGTAGTGGTAGTGGAGGACTTAATATGTGCGCGCACTGTTCCGCCGCCAGAGCTCACCCACCAGTTTATGCTGCTGCTGCTGCTGCTCTAGCTCGGCGCTCCGTTTGATCTACACCTGGCCAGCTACCGTCACCGCTCTCGAGTTTACAATCACCATCTCCTCTTTCTCTCCCGCTCTTTCCTGTGAACCGCCACTTCGTTTCTTCCATACAACTTCGTACATCAACCTCAATCACATTTCCCACCGGCAACATGTTGAACTGGGCGCGCAAGGGACTGGGCCTCAAGGAGGAGATGCACGGTGCTGCCGCCGTGCAATCCGTCGGCGAGCAGGTCTCGGCTACTCCTTACACCCTCACTACCCGCGATGATCACAAGTGGACTCTGCTGGAGGAGACCAATGTCGAGACCAAGACCTTCTACGTCTTCACCGACGACGGACAGATCTGCATGTTCCAGGTTGTATACAGCAGTTTGTTGTACGTGTTCCCCTCGGGCTTGGATCTCAGGACCCGGACGTCACATGGGACCGTTTCCTGGCTATGGCTTGTGCTGACAGCAAGTGTTCGTCCACCTACAGGGGCATGAAGAAGACCACCACCGTCAACGTCAAGATCTTCCCGAAAAAGGCGGGCGACAAGGTCGTGCTTTGGGATACCGATGAGCTCAAGTCGTGGTCGTGGTCCGACGACAAGGCGGACTTCAAGGGCGACTACAGCTCGGCCACCATCAGCGCCGATGGCAAGAGCTACCACCTGAAGACTCAAAACACCAAGGTCAGCGCGGACCTCACCTTCACACAGGCTGCACCAGGCTTCAAGGTTGGAGCCAATGGCACGACCACCTTTGGCACCGATCCCGCCGCCCCGTGGGGTCGCATGGTCCACCACTTCTGGCCTCGCTGCACCGTCACCGGTTCAATCAGTGGCAACGGCACCGTGGTGGATGTCAAGGGTCGCGGCATGTACGCCTACGCCCTCCAGGGGATGAAGCCACACTTTGCCGGTAAGTCCAACATATCATGGTGCTCGATGAAATGACGTCAAATGCATTCGCTGATGTTGTCCTTGCAACAGCCTCGCGATGGAACTTCTTCACCTTCCAGGGCCCTACCTACTCCGCCATCTTGATGGAGTTCATCACCCCTCCCGCCTATGAAAACACCGTGGTCAGCGTTGGTGGTGTCGCCAAGGACGGCGAGATCCTCTTCGCGGGCGCATCGCCCGCCACCAGCGTCAAGCACGATGCCACCCAGGTCGACAAGAAGAACAAGCTTCCCGTGCCCACCGACGCCACCTTCATCATCGGCGGTGCAGGCTCGACCGCCACCCGCACCGGTCCCGTGGGTACCCGTCTCGATCTCATCGACATCATGGGAGAACTGCCCACTTTGGTGAAGAACATCGCCGTCAGCGCCTCGGGCACCCAGCCTTACATCTACCAATATGGCCCGGAGTCGACGTTGAACATCGCCGGTACCCAGCAAGCGCAGGAGACGGGACCTTCGTTCATCGAGGCCACTTTCATCTCATAGACGAATCAATGGACACTGGAGGGGAAGCGGAGGTTTATTTACATTATACCTTGAAGTATGAGTTGAACTGGCAAATGTTATGACATAATGTGACAGATAGCTTGATCGGAAACGATAACGATACGCGTTATAGCTCAAGTGAGACGAATTCGTCACTTGCGATCCGATGGTAAAGGAAGAAACGTGGGAAAAGAAATATGTTCATGAGCATTTATTTATTTTCTAGATTCATGCCCCACATGAATCCCTACGTACGCCTGTATCATGCACGTCATTGTCTCATGAGACACGCATCGCCGGGTCATCACACTGGATCGCCGCCGCCGACCCCCATCTCGTCCGCGTCACGCCTTCTTCGGGCAGATCTGCGGCGGGTACTGCAGACTCGCCTTGATCGCCGCCTTCAGCTTGGCGCCGTCGATGCTCAAGGGATACTTGATCTTCCTCAGAGTCTGCGCCTTGGGGGCCAGCGCCTTCTGGTAGGCGCGGATGTTGCCGTAGCTGGGCGAGGCGTAGCTGGTGTCGACGTCGACGTAGAAGTCGGTGCTGTTGGTGACGATGTTGGGGTCGACCATGATGGCCGCGGCCGTCTCGTCCCAGAACGGGAAGATGGTGCCGTAGTACTTGTGCACCAGGTCCGTGTAGGCGTTCCGCACCTGGTGGATCTCGTCCAGGAAGCCCTGGTCGCTCATCACCTGGTTCGCGGCGTTGCCCGTGACCGTGATGTTGGGGAAGTCGGCCCCCAGCGCGATCTTGCTGCCCTCCGGGTCGATGATCAGGTTGATGTCGCTCTGCAGGTCCGCCAGCAGCACGCTGCCCGTCGTCATCAGCAGGTTCACGTCGAGGTAGCCGCCCATGATGATCAGGCCGCGCGTGTTCCGCGCGAACGTCGGGTCGAGCCGCACGGCCAGCGCGATGTTGGTGAGCGCGCCCGCGCTGTAGATGGTGATCTCGCCGGGGTACTTGCGCACCTGCTGCACCATGAACTCCGCGCCCGACAGCGTGTTCGACGCGAAGGTCGTGTTGGGGTAGCCTTCGTAGAGGGCCGCCTTGGAGATGCGGTTCGGGTCGCCGCTGGTCGGGTCGTTGCCGAGCGCCTCGTTGGTGAGGTTCTCTGGGGCGAAGGCGCCTTGCCACGGCAGCTCGCCGTGCACCAGCTCCCAGGTCTGGAACAGCTCGGGGGTGTTCAGGATGGGATAGTCGCTGCCCTTGTACACCGGGATGCAGCTCAGGTTGCCTATCTCGAGCGTGGCCAACGCGTGGAGCCCGCATTGCAACGCCCACGAGTTCGCGGTGTCCGACACGACCCCGACGACATCCCAGTTGGCCTTGAGAGCTTGCAGGATGGGGATGAAGCCCGTGGTGCCCCAGTCATTGTCGAGGATGACCTTGGGGCGCGTCGACTTGGTGCCGTTCTTGTTCTGGTATGACGGAGCTGTCGTCGGTACCGCCGCCGCGACCGCCGCGACGGCGACGATTGCCAATGATTTGACAAACATGGTTCTATGTCTATGCAAGAGGTTTGTGGAGAGCAAGGTTCGCTTCGAAGAGTCAAAAGTTTGTTCCACGTTCGGTATTTGAACCTAACGAATTCGCGAACCAGATAATGATCCTCTCAGGGCTGAAAGCTTGTGCATTGTGGCGTGATAAGCAAAGTCCCTGCGCTGCACGTTTTAGGGAGTCTCCTCCGGACAAGCAACTGCCTCCAACCCACGCCCGGGCATCGCCCCGGTCTTGCCGCGCACCCAACGGCGCCTTGGGAGTTGGGCGGGGCGTCTCACGATGCGAGGATCACCTCTTGGCGTGGCCGTCCGATGTAACGATACACGGCCGCCGCAATCTCAAGCCTATCATCGTTCATCATCACTCTCGCAACTCGGGACAGAGCCAAGAGCACAAAGCATTTCCGCGCGCTGCTTGTTCTTGAAATCCTAGACGAATGGACGATGTATTATTTTCGGGCATCTTGAATGAATATCCAACGCGCACTCAATGCCAATGAGACATGCAAGCATTCGCGCATTGAGTGACTCATGACATCATGCATAACTTTGCACAATATATACGACATTCAAATTGCGCAGCTCCTTGATTGTGGTGGTCAGACGTGACAACTTTGATACCCAAAACTTTTCTCCTTTGACGCAGTGGCTTAGCGTGTCGTTCTTATATTTGCCCCACGGGACTAATATGGCCTTTGCCCTACATGAGGTTATGCGAAAGTCGCGAGTTCGAATCTCGCAAGGAGAATCACTTTTTGCACTTCGGATAACATCGTTCTATCTTCTTGACACCTGCAACCTGCTTTCCGCTTGACGGAGCGCTTACATCTGTCCTCCTGTGAGGTTTAGCTTTTGCTTGTGAGAGCAGGTCGAAAGTTGCACGTCTTGAGGTGGAGGGAGAATCATTACTTTTGCTCTCAGGCTTTGCTGTGCCACATTGGGCGTGCTTGTGCCTATCGGAGTTCCGCTCCCCAAGCTAGTTCAAGGATAGATACAGGAGTCAATCAGGCGAATGGAAGAATTGGTCTTCGTGCTGACTAGACACATCCTGCACGCTCGCTTTTACAATGTCTATTCGCCACGAGCTACAGTGGTTCGCGAGGAGTCGCGATATATCATAGCAGGTTGATCGTCATACGTATTTCATCATCATACATTCTTTTGCTAATCAAATTGTACTTTTGGACGGGACAACAAAGCACTCTTCCAACGCCATCGCTATGCATTCGATCTCGAGGTCTCTCACCCATCGTGAAGCGATTGAACCTTTCCTCTACGGTGCCATGACGAGCGCCAAGAGGGCCATGCGGACGAACATGCCGTACTTCATCTGTAGTGACATCGTTAGCATCAGACCCCGGCAAGATCACGAAAGAGGGACTTACCTGTCGGAAGTAGGCTGCGCGCGGGTCGTCGTCGACGTCTTTGTGCAACTCCATGTTGCGCGGGAGCGGGTGCATGACAATCATGTTCTTCTTCGCATCACGAAGGGTCTTGGCGTTGACGATGAGCTCGTCCTTGACGGCTTCGTACTCAGCGAGGTCCTCGAAGCGTTCCTTCTGCACGCGAGTGCAGTAGAGGACGTCGGTGTTGGCGATCATCTCCTGGGTGAGGCGCTCCGACTCGGTGCCAAGCTGTCCTCGGGCGGAAAGCGCGGCGCGGACCTTGCTGGGCAAGGCGAGCGATGCCGGAGCTGCGAGTTGGATGGTCACGTTGTAGTGCTTCAGAATCTCGCACAGGGAGTGGACGGTGCGGCCGTTCTTGAGGTCGCCGGTGAAGGTAATGGTCAGGCCATTAACGGTACCCAACTCTTCACGGATCGTGAACAGATCGAGCAACGCCTGGGTCGGGTGCTCGCGAGTGCCATTACCAGCATTGATGACGGGGTGGTCGGAATAGCGTGCGGCGGTCTCGGCGCTGTCGTTGTCGGGATGACGGAGCACGATGGCATCGCCGTATTGATCAAGGGTGCGGATGGTGTCTTCGAGAGACTCGCCCTTTTGTGTGCTTGACTGGGACTCGTTGATCATGATAGTGGCGCCACCAAGGCGCTTCATGGCGGCATCGAAGGAGGATGAAGTTCGGGTTGAAGGTTCGAAGAACATCAAACACAGCACCCGGCCCTTGAGCACGTCGAGGACACCCTCTCGGGCGACGCGAAGGCGCATCTCGGCAGCGATGGTGAAGAGCAGATGCAAGTCATCCCTTGTGAATTGCCTGACGGAGACGATGTCTTTGCCCTTCAGTGCCGACTGTGCGAGCAGATCGGGCAAGGATGGCGAGGGCCCTGCAGACGGGAGGATAGCAGGAACGAGAGGCACCTGGTTGAAGACTTGACTGTCCAAAGAACTGATGCTGAAGTCGTATTTCTGGGCAAGACCTTCAATGAGGATCTTCGCGATCTTGACATTAGTCACCAGCGGTGTGTCAAAATCGACAGCCATACGACGAGTCTTGTAACCTCGGCTCATGTAGTTGGCCGGACGTCTGAACTTGTTGTTGGACGGCAAGTTGATGTAGAGGTCGATCAATCCGGTGGAGAGGAGGTGAGTGAGGGAGTACTCATCCTTTTGGTCACCCGAGTTGAGGTCTTCCACGAACTGAATATCAATGTCGTTCTCCTTGAAGAAATCAGCTGAGCCGAAAGTACCGTAGAGCTTGAAACCAAGGTTGTGGAGCTTGCGAACTGGCTCGAGCATCTCCAGCTTGTCCTTGAACGATCCGATGGACAGGAGAATGCTCTTCTTGGGAAGTCGGAACCCGGTCGAGATGAGACCCTTCATGTAAGCTTCAAACTTCGTGCGACCAAAACATGCGACTTCACCAGTTGAGGCCATCTCAACACCAGTGACAGGGTCGGCACCCGCCAATCGCGAGAAGGAGAACTGTGGGACCTTCACGGCGACGAAATCGGAAGGCATGTTGGTGGGAGGGTATTCGCGGACAGGAGTCCCAGTAATCGCCTTGGTCGCCATCTCGATGAGATCGAGTCCAGTGGTCTTGGAGACGAATGGGAAGGATCGTGACGCACGAACGTTACATTCGATCACCTTGATCTCGTTGTTCTTGGCAATGAACTGAATGTTGTACGGACCAGTCACATTGAGCGCGTCACCAATCTTCCGCGTGGCATCCTCGATCTTGCGGATGGTTTCGGGATCCAAGTCTTGCGGTGGGTGGATCAAGGTAGCATCACCGGAGTGCACTCCTGCATTCTCGACGTGCTCAGAAATGAAGTGACCGATCATCTTGCCGTTGCGGGCGACAGCATCCATCTCGATCTCCTTGGCGTGCTCGATGTACTTGGTGATGACGACAGGATGATCCTTAGAGACATCGACGGCTTGTGCGAGGTAGCCAGCGAGATCCGCTTCTGAATATGCAGTGTTCATCGCAGCACCAGACAACACATATGACGGTCGGACCAGCACGGGGTACTTGACCTTGTTACAGAACTCCTTCGCCTCTTCGATGCTGGTCAATTCCTTCCACTCGGGCTGGTCAACCTCCAGGCGATCCAGCAGGCGGGAGAACTTGTATCGATTCTCGGCCTTGTCAATGTCCTCTGGTGAAGTTCCAAGAATCTTGACGTTGGCACGGAACAGTGGCAGGGCGATGTTGTTCGGGATCTGACCACCCATGGAAACGATCACACCGCTTGCATTCTCGAACTGGTAAATGTCAAGGACAGTCTCCATGGTGATGTTCTCAAAGTACAAGCGGTCGACCTCGTCGAAGTCGGTGGAGACACATTCGGGGTTGAAGTTGACCATGACAGTCTTGTGTCCGCTCTCTCGGAGCGTCCTGACGGCGCGGACAGAGCACCAATCGAATTCGACAGAAGATCCGATACGGTATACACCAGAACCCAAGACCATAACGCCACGATCCTCGAACTTGATGTCGTGTTCGCTTGCGTTGTAGGTGAGGTAGAGGTAGTTGGTAAAAGCGGGGAACTCCGCAGCAACGGTATCGATCTGCTTCACCCATGGCACAATGTTGGCCTCAAGACGGGCGCGTCGAACATGCTGCTCGTTCGAGTCCCAGAACAGAGACAGTTGCTTGTCGGAGAAACCCATCTCCTTGGCTTGTCGGAAGAGCGGAGTGGGGATGTTATCGACAGTGTAATCAGACATGAGATGACCAAAGTCGCTGAGTTTCTTGAGCTTACGGAGGAACCACTTGTCGATGTTTGTCAGCTCCCAGATCTTATCAACAGTGTAACCGCTGTGCATGGCGTTTGCGAGCGCAAACATGCGCTGGTCGGAGGGAGTCTGGAGTTCCTGGTCCAAAGTGACGAGGGTGTCTTGAGAGGTTTGGTGGAATCCGAGATTGCTTGGGTCGACTGAACGAATAGCCTTTTGCAGAGCTTCCTCAAAGGTTCGACCGATAGCCATAACCTCTCCAACACTCTTCATAGAAGAGCCCAACAGGGTTGAGACACGGCGGAACTTCTTGAGATCCCATCGAGGAATCTTGACAACAACGTAATCAAGCGAGGGCTCGAAACAGGCACAAGTCACCTTGGTGACCGAGTTCTTGATCTTGTTAAGAGGAATGTTGAGACCCAGCTTGGCGGCGACGAATGCAAGAGGATAACCTGTCGCCTTGGATGCCAATGCAGAGGATCTCGAAAGACGGGCGTTAACTTCGATGATGCAGAACTCGCGGCTATTGGGGTTCAGAGCATATTGAATGTTGCACTCTCCGACAACGCCGAGGTGACGAATCACACGGACAGCGCAGGTACGGAGCATGTTGTAGTCTTCGTCGGACAGAGTTTGAGATGGCGCCACGACGACCGAGTCACCGGTGTGGATTCCGAGAGGATCGAAGTTTTCCATGTTGCACACAGTGATGCAGTTGTCCTGAGCGTCACGGACAACCTCGTACTCGATTTCTTTCCAGCCCTTCATGCTGCGCTCGATGAGCACTTGGGGACTGACCGAAAAGGCACGGTTGCAAATCTCGAGAAGCTGCTCCTTGTTGTCCGCGAATCCACTACCCAGACCACCGAGAGCGAAAGCGGCTCGAACGATGACGGGGTATCCGATGGACTCGACAGCCTCGACAGCTTCAGTGATGTTGTTGGCCGATTTCGAGTTCGCGACAGGCGCACCGATCGAGTCCATGCTTCGGGCGAACAGCTCACGATCCTCGGTAGTGATTATAGTGTCGATTGGTGTTCCCAAGACTTTGACGCCGAGCGCCTCGAACTCATCCTTGAGCTCGATTCCGACCTTGAGAGCCGTCTGTCCACCGAAAGTACAGTAGATGGCGTCTGGGTTCTCCGCCTTGATGACCTTGCGCACAAACTCCGCATTGACTGGGAGGAAGTATACCCTGTCTGCAAGACCTCTGGAGGTTTGAATGGTGGCGATGTTCGGGTTGATGAGAATTGTGTAAATGCCCTCCTCTTTCAAAGCCTTGATGGCTTGACTTCCGGAGTAGTCGAACTCTCCTGCCTGACCGATACTGAGACCACCGCTACCCAAGACGAGCACCTTCTTCACGTTGACTCGGGGTGCAGCAGCTTCGTTGTCTCGAATATCACCACCAGGGAAGGTGACGGGCTTCTGCATGTTGCTGGGGTCCTTGATCGTCTTCACAATTGTGTCAATGAAGACATCGAAGAGGAATTCTGTGTCTCGAGGTCCGGGGTTGCTTTCGGGGTGAAATTGCACACTGAAGTATGGTCGTGAGACGTGCCGGATACCTTCGTTGCTGTTGTCGTTGGCATTGACGAAGAGCTCGTCCCAGCCGTCCTTGAGGGTCGCGACATCGACGGCGTAACCGTGGTTCTGCGAGGTGATGTAACACTTGCCCGAGAGCAAACTTGTGCAGGGAATGTTGTGTCCACGGTTACCGAACTTCATCTTGACAGTGCCGGCGCCGGCTGCGCGGGCAAGCAATTGATGTCCAAGACAAATGCCGAAGATGGGCACTCGAGCTTCCTCCAGTGTTGCCTTGATGTGTGCGACCGTCTCGGCCATGATCGCTGGATCACCTGGGCCGTTGGAGATGAAGAGACCGTCGTATTCCTTGCCGGCCAGCTTTGGGAAATCGTAGTTCCAAGGCACGACCTCGACCTCGACTCCGCGGTTGATGAGACATCGCAATTGATTGTATTTGAGACCAACATCAACGCATACAACACGAACAGGTCTACCAGACGGATGATGCAACGCAATCGACGGGCTGGGGGAGTAAATTTTGGGTTTGGAAATTGAGACTGAGAGAAAATATCAGATTCTGCAGACTACTACTATGGGAGAATAATATAGGCAAGGCACGCTTACCGTCAGCAACCAAGTTTTTGGTGTTTGGGTCGAACCATTCGATCTCCTCGTAGACGGGAACTTCGATGGACTTGCTGAAGTATCCAGCGGCACCGTTGGCTCCCGCCAGGCGAGCGGCAGGTGTCAGCGCAGTGTTGACAGCTCCCAGATTTACTCCGGGTGTCACCGCTGGCGTGCCCGAGCCATTCGGCGTCATGGCTCCGCTCTGGGTGTTGGCGGTGCTCAGTATACGCTTGGTGCCCGTCTGCAGAAGCAGGCGTCCCAACATGCTTCCTTTTTCTCTGATCTTCTTCGTCAAGGCTCGAGTGTCGACACCGCACACGGCCGGGACGTTTTGCTGCTTGAGCCATTGACCCAATGAAGAGCTGGCTAGGTGGTGGGAGTAATCTTCGCCGCAGTATGAGGCGACGATCAAACCTGCAATGTGAATCTCGGCGGCTTCGAAGTGAGCGGGCAGATCGTTGAGGATGGCGTCACGGTCCTCTCGGGGAGGGACACCGTAGTTTCCCACGAGCGGGAAGGTAATGACAAGGATCTGGCCTCGATATGAAGGGTCGGTGATGGACTCTGGGTAACCAACCAGGCCGGTCTGGAAGACCAATTCACCGGCAACGCTGCGTGGAGCACCGAAGCTCTGCCCTTCGCAGAAACGAATGGCGTCGTTGCCATTCTTGACCTCAAGGGCCATCATGGGCCCGTTCTCCTGGCTCGACATGACGAAAATCCTCTCTGTGGTCTGCAAGCGAGACCGTCAATGGAGGAGTACAAGAGATGTGTTTGCTGGAGACACAAACGAGGGTGGATCAACTGGTTGAAGGTTGATATAGAAAGAGCAAAAGAGAGGAGAGAGAGAGGCAGAAGAAGGAAAACTCTACTAGATATGGCGGCGGTCGTGGTGTCTGAACCGAGAGACTGCCTCTCTACCATGGACGCTCTGGGTAATGATTTGATGGGGGGCCCTGACGCAGCCTTTGGGGTAAACTTTTCTTCTTCCCGCAGAATGGGCCCTTTCGCTGCTCTGCCGCCCGCTCATTTTTTTTTCTTCTGGCCTATAGCATGGTACTACTAGTGGAGATAGTGGTGTTTGTTCAGCAGTAGTCCTCCTCCACCAATGCCTTCAAGCCGCAAGGGTATTTTTCCGTCACTTCGCAAGGTCAGGTCGGTTCCAGATCGAGAAAATGTACCTTAAGCACGAGAAGCTCTGACCACCTCGTCTGTCTCCCTCTCTCCACCAACGTGGGATTTGTGCATATCGGACTGTGAAGACTGCAGGTGTAATGTATGTACCCTGTGTGCCTGTCAACCAAGACTCCAAAATTTCTTTCTCTTACTCAATGGCAACAGGATACCATACAAGAGTGCGAGTGCGAGCATCTAGACCGACGACGAGGCGTGCACTGCTGCTTCATACACTGGTCAGGTCATGGTGATGTCGAGCAACATTGGCTTAATAAATACTCTCCCGTGATCGTGAAGCTTTTTTCTCCAGTGTTCTTGCTGTGTATAGTAAGTAGTAGACCAAAGAAAGGCATGGCCACACGGCGTCGCGCTTCCGACTCTAGCTGCTGCTGCTGCTGCTGCTGCACATCGGCATGGACTTTTCTTACTCCACACTCGCCTGGGCCAATCCCTGGGAAGTAGCCCACAGGGATATATAATCGAGCTGGACATCGATAAATGAAGTCTCAAACGTGTTGAGCCATCTCACAAATTCACCACTGCGATACCCTCCAACCATATAGTCTCTGCTCTGGCTCGACATATTCAATGCCCACGGCATCTGAAATTCCCATTCTCTGCCAGTCTCCTCGTGCGATGAATTGTGGGATGTTCACCTCGTCCCGCACCAGTGGAGAGCCAGGGATCTCTTGCCTGTCCGTGCGGCACGCGACCATCATGCGAGGGCGACGTCACTACGAAACTTTCTCTCCCATCTGGTGCACTCTAATGATTCAATCGTCCGTGATCACTCGTTCACCGCCTGTAACGACAGGATTGCAAAAACACATACGGTGTGAGATGAATTCGTCAGACGATAGCCGGGATCCGATCGATGTCCAGAGGAGACAAAACTCTTGTCAAGTTTGGAATTGAAAAAAAATATACACCAACAGTCTCTTGAACAGAACTCATGTCGAAAAAGCACAGCTTCCCGCGCTACAGCTACAGCTACCAAGGAAAATATTTTCCCTTTCTACAAGCGCCTCGACGCCGCCGTGCTCAATGTATCTAAAATCAGTACCTGCCGTAGCCACCACTGCCGGGGTAGTCTTGCTGCCCGCTGTTGCCTGGATAACCACCTTGTTGATAGCCACCCTGCTGTCCATATCCTCCCTGCTCGCCTCCACCATAGTTGTATTGTTGTGGCTGCTGTCCACATGATGGGTTCTCATACGTCTGAGATGGGCCACCGCCGTACCCAGAAGCAGACTGTCCGTGCTGGGTAGGTTCGAAATCCTCTGGGCCAAGTTCGCGTTTCCCGGTGAAGCCAGACAGCATGTTAAAGACGCCGCCCGCGGTGTGGCTGTGACTGGAGGTGCCACCGCCCATGATGCCCTGTAGACTTGACGTCAATGGTTGGAAGCCACTCTGGATGTTCTGCGACAGCGGCTGGAGGCTCTGCTGCATGTTTGCAACAATGTGGTTCTTGCCAGCACGCACACTGTCCGAGCTGAGCACGCTGTTGAGATCCTTGCCATCGATCGGTCTGGAGTGCGCCCATTTTTCGACGACGCTGTACATCGATCGGTGTATTTCAAGGTTGTTGTCTCGAATTGCCGGGTGGTGGAAACAGCGACTGATGTCGTTGAGGATATCACTCTCGGGCACTTCAGGATGATCCCACCCATAGACAACACGAGGCGCTACATATTTGAGCATGGCGCCAGCAATTTGCCCGGCTGGTGAGTTGAGGACGTTGCTGAAGTGGTCCTTTGATAACATGCTGTGTGTGGGATCTGTACTCGTTGGGTCGGTCCATACCAGGTATTGCTGCTTGGCACTGGCATCGACAACTGTTCCACTGCCGGTCTTCAGTGCGTTTGAAGCAGTCGCGATGATGGGTTTTACGAAGGGTGCCAGCAAGCCGAGGACGAATAGTGTTACCTTCTCGGAGATGGTTTCGATCACCCTCTCCAAGCCCGGGATCTTGCTGACGATACTAGCGATGGAGCGCACAACCTTGTCACGGAAAGCCAAGATCGGATAAATTTTGGCGACTGCCGCTTGAGGGTCGATATTTGTGCTCAGTCCCGGGATACCAGGGCCCGGTGGTCCACCCTGAGAACCGGGCGGTGCAGCGAAGTTACTGCCTCCAGCATCTGCGCGTGTACGATTGAAGTTGCCATCGTACGGCACGTAGGCGTTGTCGGCGCCTCGACTCTGCTCTGCGCGCGTGTTCTCGGCGGCTTGGGCGTCAGAGGCCGCTTGCAGGCTGATTGCTTCTTGGATCAAACCGCCAGTGCCGGGAATGGAAGCAAGCAAATCTGTGAGCGGGGATGCTCTGCTCGAGGAATCTCCGAAGCCACGGTTTTGAGATGCACTTGCGTTGTTGAGCGCTGCATTCAATTGGTCCACTTCCGACTGGTTCACCTCTGTCTGAGTAACATGATCGGTTACTGCGCATTCAAGTGTTAGCTATGTGTCAAACAATTGTACAGATTGCTGAGTGTTACCTTCACCGAGAACAGAGTGTAGAAAGTCGACTCCACCGAAAGTACCAGTCACAAGCGGAAACACTCGCTTGCCACGAAGGTTGATCATGCTCTGGGCTCCGACATGCGGGAAAACATTGTTGTATCCAAGCTCGCGAAGAGCAAGCTCGACGTAGTTCGAGTGAGCACCAAAATCCTCAACACAGTGCAATCCTTGACCCTGCATTATCTGTCAGTCCCGTTCATTTGATGTCGCATGGTCGACTACTCATACCAGACATCGCAGAGCTTCGCAAAGATCTTCCTCCCGTCCTTTATTCGCGCCATGGGTATACAAGCGACCGAAGTGGATGCTGCGAGCGAAGCTGTACTTTATGTATCCCACCGATGTCGCCCAGCCTCCCTGCTCGTTGGCAATGTAGTTCTTCATGCCGGTGTTCGGGTCGATGGCCAGCTCAATGGGCTGGATAGGTCCGCGCAACCGCGCATCAAATTTCCTAGCATCTACGTTATCGGCGTAATCCTTGGGGTTGTCAATGTGCTCTTCTGGACGGTAAACTCCGAGCCTCTCGGCGGTCACCTCGAATTCTTCGGTGGCGTAGCCAAAGCTCATGAAAGCCAGGACCCAGATCAGGACTCGGATGGTGTCGGCCTGAACACCTTTCAAGGTACCGACGTCGACAGCCTGGCTATAATCGCGAAGCCAATTGCCAAAGTAGACTCGCTTGACCATCATGCTGGTCCACTTGTGTCCTTTGATAAATGCCACTGTGGCCAGGAGATCTTCGATGTCGCCATGTCGCCAATTGTGACCTTCTATGTTCGAGACTGATGCGATGTTGCCAGCACCGAATGCGCTGACCGAAGGGATGAACACGAGCGCCAGGAGGCAGACCAGAAGAAGGGTAGAATTTTGTGTCATGCTGACGAGTTTCTCACGATGGTAACGCCAGGACAACGTTGTTTGGTGATCAAGAAGTCAAGACGTGTAAGAAGTGTGAAGGTTGATGACGGGTTCCTCGTAACGCGCACCTCCAGAGTTGCATACTAGACGATGTTGTATTGCTGACACTAGCTGCTCCCGGTGAGCTCTTTAATTTTATCACACTACTCCTTCCTGCCCAGGGACTCAACCACGCAGGTATGATGGTAGCGAGCCCTGGAGATCTAGACCCTTGAATTGAACTCTCCATTCCAATATTATCGAAAAAGGCATGCCTCGTAGATTTGTGGGATTGCGACTAGCAATGTGCATTACCTATTGCCCAGGTGTACAACAGAGCACCACCTGAAGCCTCTCTATCGGTGCACGGGTGCGGATACAGTACCACATACGCATCGGCATTGCCATTGCTCTGACGATCTGCCCTACAATAGCTCACAAGCGGCCAGCAAACATCTCAGCAGGGCATTTCCATCAATTTCGAGCAGGCTGGAGGCTGGAGTGTATAGCAAGTGCCGCCGGTTTCCTTTTGACTGTGCCTCATACTCAACAGCAGAATGCAGCTGTTCGACGAATTTCACATGCGATTGATGACATTCTGGACCCTGACGTATATAGGCGGGGTCATTCCCCGCGGCCCCAAAATTTTACCAATGACGTCGTTCCTCTTTCCATAGGCATGATAAGGGTTATGATCATCACCCTCGTGTGAGATTAAGATACTCCTCACAAACACACCTGATGATCCGGGCTTGTAACACGCGGACGTCGTTTGACCCATCCATGGCGGACCAAATGTGCTTGTATCAATCGCAGCAGAGCCATTGCGATATAACCATCATGAAATCATCGCTGTAGTTCGATCTATTTGTTGTCCTCTTGTCTGGATTGCAAGCCCTCATTTCTTTCTCGTGATCCCTCACAATTTTGGGAAACGTACACGAAGGAATTGACTGGGCCAAGCAATGTCCACTCCCAGCTTCCATGCGACTTTCAATACCCACTCTGGCTCTCTCATAAACTGTCGCGCAACCAGGATGAGGTCAGCAGACGGCTCTTTGCCTTCGGTCGTGTCGGTGATTTGCTTGGCGGCCGCTGCTTCCTCGCTGATGGTCACGCTGGCGGGCTCAAGGAGATCTCGAGCCTGATCCGCCTCGGTGATTAGACCGACGGCACCGATCAGCATATTCTTGTTGGCGGCGCGTAATTCTCGTCGAATCTGTGCAGCGAGCTTCGTCTGATAATCCAATGAACCAGATTTGAGATTGCTGAACAGATTGGCCTGCTGTTGAGGGTGGTTGCCACCACTGGAAACGTCGAGAAGATCAATGCCGAGATCTGCCACAATCTTCGCGAGCTGGATCGTGCTCTCGAGATCCCAGCTGCCATACTGCTTGGCGAGGTCGGTGTCCTCCAGCCATTCTGTTGCACTCAGCCGAAGGAACAGAGGAGTTTCGTCTGGAATTGCAGCTCGGACCGCCTTGATGACCTCAATGAGAATGCGCGTTCGATTCTCGAACGATCCTCCATATTTATCGGTTCGGCGATTGGTAACAGGACTCAAGAATTGATGGATTAAATACTGTACGGCAACGATTAGCACACAATATCAGACAGTCAGAAAAACTCAGCTTACTCCATGTGCACCATGAATCTCGATCACGTCCACCCCTGCCCGGACGGCACGTTTTGCTGCTTGCGCCCAATCTTTGACCAGATCTTGTATCTCTGACTCACTCAGAGCTCGTGGAGCATAGAATCCCCCCTCAGGATCATCGTCACGCTTGCCGTCCCAGCTGTGCTCGTCGCCGCCAGAGGGGCCAACGACATTTTCAGGCCAGCCACCAGCCTCCTTCGACGCTCGAAGACTTGGCTTACGATGACTGGCGCAGACGTATTGGGCTGCTGTACTACCCTTTCGCCCGGCTGCCCCGTGTTAGCCGCAATGTATCACTCGGAAGTTATCAGAGAGCGCTCACCATGCGCCAGCTGCAATCCAACTAGAGCGCCCTGGCTGTGACAGATCTCCGCGACGTTCGAGATGCCGGGGATTTGACTGTCGCTCCAAATACCAGGACAGTGAGGGGAAATGCGGCCGTTGGGCTGAACGCCTGACGCTTCGATGAAAACGAGCGCTGCTCCCTTGAGTGCGTAATGGCCCAGCGTGGCGACGTGATACGGAGTCAGTGCGCCGACGGACGGTCCGGCCTCCGCGCAAGAGTACTGGCACATGGGAGCGACGACGATTCGATTCTTCAAGGTCGATCCTCGTATGGTGAGTGGTGCAAAGAGGGTAGGCACTTTGTCATCGGGAGAAGCAGGTGTGCCTGGTGACTGTGCATGCTTGGGCGCGAAGAACGAGAGGCCCTCGACGGCTTCAGCGCGATGATTCTCCGCCATGTCTTGTGATCTTGCGATCTATCTCGTGTTTTGAGCGTCTTCCAAGTTGGATCGAATCCACAGCGCGGCGAAACCTGCGGGCTACTCTCTATGGGATGATATTGTCACGGCAAGGCTGAAAAAAAAGAACAAAGATGCAATTGGATTCACAATGGGATCGCCTGACTACTTAAATTTGTAGAACAAGTGAGATGCGCTGATGTTCAACCGGCAAAAGGTCTTCAGCTCGCCGTCCATAACCCAATATTGATTGCTAAGCAACTTCATGTTCGCTGGTCAAATCCTCGGCACAAGACGGCATGATCGCGGCGAATTTTTGCGCAAGAAGTGAGCAACATTACGCAAACGAAGCCGTCCTTCGCCCACCGGATATACATTTTTTATTGGTGGAACGTCCTCCCATATACCTGCAGGTCGATGCCTGGGTACGACAGTCGTCATCTACTACACTTTACGTGTGAAGTCGCATGCGACTCGACGTCTACGAGACAATCGAGCTGGCGCGTTCGTGGCTTATGGTGCGTCAAAGGAATATATACATTGAATTTCACCCAACGAGCACATACGGCCACAGGCAGCTGAGAACAAGGGATCCCGTCCGCTCTCCCATATTTAAGCAGCTGACCGCAAGATTAGTACTACGGTGGGTGACCACGTGGGAATCCCTTGTGCTGTATGTTTTGCACCTCTTTTTGGCCCACGATCGGATCATTAGCCGCTCGTAAGTATTTTCCCAATGATGATCATTCAACGGGACGGTCGAACAGACAGGATGATGGAATGGTGTTGGGAACGTGCCACTCGCCATGGATTAGGGGGAGGCTTCGGGGGAGGCTTCGGAGTAGGCAACCCAAGCTGTGATTTTGAGTTTCGGCATGCCGAAAGTGAGCATACAACATCCACCTAGTACCTATAATTAGATGAAGGCATTAAGACTCATCGTATGGATAGGTAAAGGCTATCCTCCAGGGCTTGCTAGAATAGACGTTTGCCTAGGCACCTAGGTAGTCATCTATACTCTACACGCTCGGCCTTCTGTCCCAGGTATCTTCCAGTCATCTTCCAGTCATCACTACTCTACGCTTGGCCCTCCGCCCCAGGTATCTACCACTTGCTTAAATCACTTTAAATCATATGGAAACTCGCAAAGCGCATCGACTTCGTCCACAATTAATTCCGAGACACAATCCTCTCATCCCAGCACAACATTGGCGCCATCCACAATGGCTACAGCAACTCATGTTGACTTGGGTTCTAGCCTGCATCGTTCGCCTTCACACCAGCAAGGCGATATGGACGAAGCCATTCGCCTGGCAACCTTGTGCCGCCAAGGGCTCAACGATTTAGCAGTCTACTTTCCCGATTTCGACCGCAACAAGGTCTACACAGCCGACGAGATTCTTGGCCTACCGCTCGACTCCCATCGTGTGCCTCAAGAGTTTTACCAGCTCCCGAGGCGGCGGTCTTCCCGTTGCCCGCTGGCCTCGATGATAGCTTCCCAACTGTACCCAGTCGAAGAAGGCTCTCTTGCTGCCATCATCCGCTATGAGGCTGACCGCGTGTGCCTGCGCGGCTGGGCAGCTCTACAGCGCCGCTACGATATGCTGTACAGAACCAAGTTGAATGGCCACAAAGCGAACGGGCTGACAGACGGTGCGCCGGCTGGTGTGTCTGCGCCGGTTTGGTCGAGCCGTATGCTTGCTCAAGGTCCATGGGATCCTTCACGGACGCCTGTATCATTCGGTGGCGTCAAAGCCATCCCGATGCCCGTCCAAGTCGCTGATGCAGTGGACCTGGCGCCCTTTTTCGGCCATCTGAAAGCTAACGGAACACACGAACTCATCGGGCACGGTGATGGCGAGGAGCTTGACAATGGCATGGGGGAGCCCTATTATGGTGTCAAAGGAGCCGAGTTCCGGAAAGGCGTCATATACCAGGACGGCCGTATGGACCTTTGCAAAATGGTTGTTGGGCCGGACCACATCTACAAGCTTATGGACAGCTTGCGCGGCAACGATTTTGTCCGTCATTTCTTACTGGGTAACAATATCATCGGTCCCGTTGGTGCCCAGGCCATTGCCGACTTCATTAGAGAGTTGCCCGGCCGCATGGACACTTGGTACCTTGCTGGTAACTGCATCGACGGCCCAAGCTTCAAAATACTTGTTGACGCAATAGTCAGCTCGTCAGCCGTGACCAACGTCTGGCTGAAGCGAAACCCACTGGGACCTGGGGCAGCGCACGACGTATTCCGGCTTATTACCGAAACCAAAAATCTTCGGACGTTGGACCTTGACCAGACTGAGCTGGGTAACCACGGTGTCGCAGACCTGTTCAACGAGTTGGCCGCTTTTCCTGGCGCAAGGGGAAGCAAGTTGCCGTTGCGTAACATCTACCTGAACGGTGACGGCATCTCTTCTGAGGCTGCGACAGCAATAGGTTCGTTTCTGAAGTCGCCTCATTGCGGCTTGGACTCGTTATATCTCAGCTCAAACCCTTTCGGCGACGCCGGCGTTGAGGCACTCGCTGCTGCACTAGGATGCACATCGTCACTGACCCGTCTGAGCTTACAATCGGTCGGCGTTGGTACAAAAGGTGCTGTTACGCTGTGCAAGGCTTTGACGGGACACCCCAGCCTCCGGGCATTGGATTTGGGCCAGGCATACACGACAGAGGACTTGAAACAGGCCTACAACTATATCGACGATGAGGCCGTCCCCGCTATAGCAGAGATGTTGAGGATCACGCAGCACCTAGAGTATTTCAACCTTGGACACTGCGCCATCACGCCTCCTGAGCTTTTGAAGATCTCGTCGGCAGTACTTGAGAGCTCGTCCCTCTTATACTACGCCGCATACTCCATCCTCCCTGACCCGACGAGACCAACGGTCACCTTCAAGCCATCGGGAAAGAACCGCCTGCCCGAGGATGTTACACGAACTAAGCTCGCTATTGACCTTGACAAGGCCGTGCGGGAGCATTTACAGGAGCACGTGCGCCGCCGCTACGGTGATGAAGTGACGTATCCCAAATTTCTGGAGGAGGAGCGACGATGGCTAATTAACGACCGCGATGTCCGCAAAATCGACAGCGTTTACCGGAATCGCGATGCCGGACAGGCCAAGCGAGGCCTGATGACGCTGGCGAAGAAATGGGACGCAGACGACGACACGCTGGAGCAGGTTCAAAAAGCCCAAGGGCCAGTGTGCGCGCTGCGACGGGCGGCCAAAGTGTGATGGTGTAGCACCTACCCTGATGGCGGACTGCTCGATTTCGTTGTGACCTCAGAAAAGTTCACGCCAATGGATGGTCACTACCTGCTTCCAAGGAACACAATGCTGCAACAAATAAATGATCGCTCGATCGGTGCTTCTATGCTCTCTACAAGCTTGTCATGCCCGCGATAGGGACCGACTCCTTTTTTTCGACTCAGATCTGCTGCTGCATTGGGGCATTACTTTACTGTCCCCGGAGGATGTGCCTGTGAGAGGTCCAGAGCTGTAAATTTCTGTCATTCGACATTACCGGATGCCAGAAGTGCGCCTGCAGCATCTGTATAATATCTGCATGCTAACAAACTGCCGACGATGGCTCGAAAATCAACGGTCTCAAGGTCGCTACAGGCTCGAAGGTAGGACGATCTCGAAGTGGCATTAGTCATCAGGGACTCGCGTTCCGCGTCTGACGTATCGCCACAGGCGATGAAAAGATCCAGGTTCAGCAAACTTGCACTGATGAACGCGATCAAGAAGAGCTGAATGCGCTCCGACTTGCCGATGTGCGAAGCCAGTTCCACCGATTTAAAGGTGGCCTTTCTCGGTCATGAGCCCGACGACACCGCGAAATCAAGCATCGCATCTCAGGAGATCTGGATCGCCCTGCGGGCTACTATAACGTGAGACATGCTGCGGACAAGCGCATCGAAATTGCACACATCACCTCGCACGTGGATGCGACC
Organism: Dissoconium aciculare CBS 342.82; assembly: GCF_010015565.1. Lineage (NCBI taxonomy): Eukaryota > Fungi > Ascomycota > Dothideomycetes > Mycosphaerellales > Dissoconiaceae > Dissoconium > Dissoconium aciculare. Next base: position 640,556 of record NW_022984958.1, on the reverse strand, counting down.
GAGACCCTTGCCTGTGTTAAGGTCAGCGGTGAAAGGGTGAAAAATCAGAAGGTCCGCCCCGATATACAAACGCAGCCGGCAGGGAGGTAGCCGCTGAGGTGAGCTACACTCGCGTGAACCGTCAGGCGGCGTAAGGAAGGCATCATGCGTTGCTGCGAGGATCTCACGAAGACCCTACATTGAATGGCTCCACTCCACGAGCCCGATTAAGTCGTTCGCGAGTGCGGAGTCTTCGGTCTGTCATTTGCGCAAACTTCAAGAGATGCCATTCTCCGTTCTCAAACGCAGCGACCTCGTACAAGTGTCTGAAATGAATCAATCGATATATACTTTGGAAGAACAATGCTGTCACATACGGCCATAGGCAGCTGAGAACAAGGGATCCCGTCCGCTCTCCCATATTTAAGCAGCTGACCGCAAGATTAGTACTACGGTGGGTGACCACGTGGGAATCCCTTGTGCTGTATGTTTTGCCTTTTTGCCCGATCGCACGTTGCTCATGGAGGTGGCTCTCATCTTCCTCTGCATCGCGCGTAGCATACTATAACGACAGTCCGTGTCGCGGAAAAACAGCGTGTTGGGCTTCGCCCGTAATTTCTGGCCGCGGAGTTGTGCTAAGCGATGACCCGCTTGAGCTACCTGTTCGTCTACGCGTTCTACAACGCACCTTAGGAGCGATGTGATGTAGTCATCGGTGAGTTCCTCGTCTTGGAGAGCTCTCTTGTGAGATGTGAATGTTGCAGTATCAAATCTCCATAATTAGATCGCATGCACGGAGACACCGGATGTCATTCTGCTTCACGCCAAAGACTTTCCATGCTTTCTCTTCATATGAATATCGTGCGAGAGCCTGATCCACCTTCGGATCACATGTGACTCGACTGTACCTCCCCGGTAGCACACTGGCAGCTCAATGTATTCTTCTACCACCACCGTATTGATGCGCGCGGTGTGTCCTTGCCTGTATTACATCATATGATGAACCAATAGGTCCCCCCCAGCGGTAGAAAGTAATCACCTTTTTGGCGTCCTCGCCCCATCGATGGATGGCGTTTCGACCTTGCTTGGCTCCACTAATCCTTGTACACGATTGCTCCGGTTCTCCCTCGAAACGCATCTCATTGTCGTCGTCATCATCCATGTCTTGCATGCTGATATCCAGCAAGCCGGGAATCTCGCTAGCTAATAGTTCTAGCAGGGGAATTACAGGGCCATCTCGAAGACCGATGTTGTCGAAAGAAATGGTGCGCAGCGAGTCGCGGTGAGCCCGGAGAAACGCTTCGAGGTCACTGACGTCTAGATTCATTCCACCGAGCTTTAGGGTGCGAAGACGGGCCATCCTTGCTTGTAAGATTGCGTGGACTTGGCGCCGTTGTACCGCTCGGTGGGATCCGTGTAGAGGATCGTGATCTTCTGACTCATCATAACTAAGCCTTTCCCCTGCAAAGAGCGCATATCGTGATACATGGAGCTCTTCCAAGTTGATCAACGAAGCAAGCAGATCCCGAAGCCCGGAAGAATTCGCATCCTCGGCGAGAACAATTTTCATAGCCTCGTCGTCCATGTTCCTACGGTCAAGGACCCTATCTGAGAATTTGAGCGTCAAACTCTTGAGATTTGTAGTGAACTGGGCATATGCTGGTGCAGTCCATTGATATTTGCTCAATGTCTCGCACGGCACGCCACAGATCATCGATGCTGGTACGTTGCCAAAGACAACGAGCTGATCGAGGGACAGCTGGGTATCACTAATCGCGGACGACACTAGCGAGAAGACATTTGATGCCATCTCCAGGAATAATCTGATTGCAGTGTGATCCGCGTCGCGGGGAATAACGTAGTCTGTTGTAGATTCATGATGGACAGCGACCTCGAGCGTTAGACCCCGAAACTTATGCTGCGCATGTCGGGCGATATTTGTAAAAGCTTGTCGCAAGAGCGCAATACTGTAGCCATTATCGTACATGTCTTGGCACTCGGCCTGCTGTCGCTGTAAAGTCGCAAGGTCTTCTTCGATACGATCCAGCTCGTCGTCAGTATATTCCCGAATTCGTGGTGTACCCGTCCCGTCTCCTTCCGGTTCTTCCCATCGCTCGCCCGACTCAAGGATGTTCTCGAGTCCTTCGTAATCATACACGAATCCGACAATAGTGATGCCCTCGATGATTTGTCCCAGCGGTCCCTGTGTCATAGCTGCGAATGATTCAAGAGTGTGCTTCTTAACATGTAATCGAATGCTCCGGAAATGGGAGAAGAAGGTCTCTTGCGTTGCCCGGGCGTTCAAAGTGCGGCTGGCGAGCCGCAGATTACAGATATCATCAATGGCGATACTTTGCAAGATCCAATCAAAAAGCTCATTGGGCACTTTTTCCAGGCTGGGCTCCGCCATTTGCTTGAACGTGGGGAGAGGCCTAAAGGAAGCGGAAGTATAAGGACGGTTGAGCGCTGTGGCCTGTGGGGTATAGTGTACGTTGCAGTGTTCGAAGTGTTTGCTCATTGAAACAGGGCAAGCTGTGTATGATGGCGATGATCTGTATCATTGTTGAAATTCTTGGCTAGCCCTGGAGCGTTGCGACCTTGATCCTTCTCGATTGTAGCTACTGGGAGGCCAACCGAGATGCGCCTAGTCGCCCAACGAACCTCTCCGCCTGCATGAATGGCTTCTAAAAGCCCTTGGAAATCCCTGCGCAAGATAGTCATTATGCAGGACAGCGTCGCCGTCGTCCCTAAGCGTGCGTCTGACTAGCAGTCCACTTCTGTCGGTGTAAAAGTTTCTGTGCCTCGGGCTTTCTTCACTCTGCGTACGATTTGCCAAAGGCGGCATGGCCTGCTCACGTCCTGACCACATCTTGGGGCTAGATAGATTCATGGGTAAACCCTTCCAAGATCCTAAATTGCTTCGAAGGTCAGGTGGAACGACCGCTTGCTTGCATCAGCGAAAATGCGGGCACTTTAGGCTCCCGAGGTCGTATTCCAGAGTTGAATTTAGGACGATTATGTGCTATGATGCTCTCAACGCGGTTGGCGAGTCTGATATTTATTATCGCTTAGTACTACGGCAAGACAATATGGTTGTTTTCAGGCCGCGTTGCATGATCAGCCAGCATCTTCCAAGGGCTACTTGAATCCATGCCATGCAAATGACCACAACTATTGAATGGATGGGTAAATATTGTCTGATTGCATGTCTCATGGCATATTAGAGAACTCGTGATGGAGAGCATGTATCACGTAGCATTCCAAAGCTGGCTATGAATCTACAAACCTCAGAACGTTCAAACACATTGTCCCACAAGCAGGGACGAGCATCGTGTCCTCCAGGTTGCATTGCGGCTTACCACATCCATCAAGGTATCACTTGCATACCCAACTTGCTCGCTTGCTCGTAAACATTCTCATACCACAAACGCCAATCAGCATTTCCTTTTCCGTCGGCATTAGACTCATACTCGAAGAGCGCAAGTGCATGTCCAGGTCTTGGCTTTGGCCGTGCCCAATATTCGTAAATAACAGCGCGGCAACCAGGGATTAATTCCAGTATGAGATTCACAAGCCTTTGGTTCAGATCAGGATAATATGCTGCTTGGGTTCCTGTGTTGTAACGCGGTACCATCAGCGCCGCAAAGCATTGCTCCCCGTCCCCAGTAAAGGCTGCCACGTCAAGTGCATCACCTTTAGCCCGGAAAAGCGGCTTGTGTCCTCGGATGAGATTCTCCACGTTTTGCGTGAAGTCGGCTGGCTCCGGATCGTTTCTGGGGTAGTCGTAGTTGACAAATCCTAAATTTTCGTAGAAATGCCCCTGTCGATCCAGATGCGTCAGCTAAATTGGAGGAAGTTTCATTGTGCGCCAGACATGCTCCGCTCACCATGTAGACTGCTCGGGTTGACACCACTGTAAGCATGGTACACCCAGTAAGTTCGTTTTTCGCCGTGCCCATCGCGAGGCGCTTGGTTTTATAATCGGAGAAGTATTTCATGAGCGCACGTGTGTATTGATCTTTTGCTCTAGGCGGGATGAGAGACAGTACGCTCTTTTGGGCTAAATTATCTACGAAAAGATCCAAATCCTCCGGCTTCGAAGGAAGGTCCTGGAGTTGGCGTTTTGGCGTCAAAGTGGAGTTCGTTACCTCGCGATCGAGATGGCTGGCGAGATATGTGTCGTACGACTGCCCCGACTCGAGATCGTACAGGTTGCGCTTCTTTCGCGCGTTTGAATCACAATTGTCCCCTTTGCAAGCATAACATCTTTGGCCGCAAGAAATTCTGTAAGCCGAGGGCGCATATGTAAGTAATTATCTTGATGGGGCTGTATAGGTGGTACTCAACCGGTCGGTGCTGCCGTCACTTACATCCCTTTCTGCGATGCTGTTGACAGGAAAAAGGGATTGGAAACCAGCTAGAGTGGATACATTGGCGCCAGTGATACCGTCAGTGAATGGCAATGTTCTAGAAAGAACACCAACGACGGCAGAGAGGAGGAGAACCAGAGCAAGAAAGTATCTGTGCCGGGCCATGGTGATGGTGCTCGAAGCTTAGATAATGCAACGATGTGAAGAAGATGATATCCTCGTCAGGCCATCGGAAGGTATTTACGTCTTCGCAAAACCTGGTTTCCCGTTACCACGGTCCGTCTGACCTCTCGGCGCAAGCGAAAGCAACGCAATTGCATGTGTTCTGAACAAGTGAGAACGGCCTCGGCTCGTGAGCATGCCATGTCTCGCACGAAGAATGGGGCGTTCTCCGCAAGAAGATCGATGCGAGGCGATGTAACTCCATCCGCATGGCCAGCAGTCGTAGCGCGAATACCAAAAGCATGCTCGTTTCGTCGTTCACCGAATCCCCCGATTTTCTTGCCGTGATATGCACGATTGGTGCTCAAAAAATACCGCGTGCAGCCCGGCTGACATAGTTCGTTGAGGCTGTCACTGTCCTTAGACGCTGTCCTCGAAGTCGGTCTTTGGGGGCATATCCTTACAGGCCGCTAAGGTGGTCCTGCGGCGCCTAGCGCTTGCAGACGAGGAAAATTCCGTAGGACACGCTGCAGGCCGCCGCAAACTGGATGCTGTTCATTCAATGGTCTTGCATTAGTTCTGCCGAGAAGAACTTGCGCGGCCATCACAGCTTGGCTTGTATTGGGACTGCCGATCCTCGTTGGGTGTTGAGATGAGGGGTAGAGCACCTGCAGATCCACCAAAAGATCTCCGGCGGCCCGATCGAGCTGCCCATCGAGCTGCCGACTATGATGTTCGATGGTGTTCTGAGAGTGTCGCTGGACGGGACGGAGCGAGCGAAGACCAAAGCTTGATGACACAGAGCTTGCGGAATGAGAGAGATCTGAATTCGCAAATGAGCGTCTCGGCACCGTACTCGTTTAATGGGCGTGCAATGCTCGTGTGTCTTGTCAATGTATTATGTAGAGGACTCGGGGGTCGAAGAAAATGTAGGTGCCTACGTAGGTTAAAATGGAATTCATGGCGTGCCTTTGCGAGGCAGCCGTGGAGCGGGCGTTGTAACGGCTCGGCAGTGCCAGATGGCAGGTGCTTCCAGGCAGGCCAGGGTCCACGGGCGTGTTGGTACTCGCTCCATTGGTTCATACCTGGTAGTACACAGCAGCTTTCAATTGGCCGCGATCAATGGACAACCACGACACTTCAATGGACGCGCAGGGTCCACCGCTGTCAAATATCCGCGCTATTAGCACCAGCTCTCCATCATCTCTACACGCCCACGACGCCACGCTTGCCTACGGGCTGCGCGCGATGCGGCCAACATACAGTAGTCTGCTGTGATCAAACGCGCGCACCGCGGTAGTGCTTACACCCCTACCCAAGACGTCGATCGCAAATCCCATCGAGACCTGCGATTCGTCGACGCCAAAAAGAGTATCCGCTTCGACAAGACAACGAATCTGACCTCGGCTTTCTGGAGGCACGCTCCTGTGATGTCGACGACGATGGCTGTTTTCTACGCCTCCACTAGTCTCCGTGAAGACGTGCGTCGCGGATTCGCGAGTGTCCTGGTTGCAGTTGGGGAAAGCGAGAGAAAATCGAACAGTCGTATATCTGTCCATGATAAGCAGAGCCCATCATGAACGATCGGCCTGAACTCATGCTTCCTGCCATCAACGTTATTTCTCCTTGACGGGAATCAAATTGCTAACGCTCGAATTTCGAAGTGATGTCTCACCGCGTGTGGTTTCTGCCAGCATTGGCCATCACGCTGCTGCAAGGACAACTTGTGTATACCCAATCCCTTGCCAATAACTCTCCATGTCCGATTTCGTGCAGCTGGTCTGGCCTCAGTCCTGCCGCCTGGTCCTATCATCATTCTCTGGATGAGCTCGAAATTTGCAACGGAACTGTGCTTATGGAAGTTAATATCTACAACGATGCCCGCGATGCACAAAACCAGCTCTACTTTCGAGCCTGCACCATGACAGGAGGCGAAAACGAGCCCGATGTAGAGGCTCGGTCATCACAATATAGCGCGGTGGCCCCCGATGCCAACCCTCGCCAGGAACCAGACTCGCATCCAAGGCTGGCCCAAAGACAGGCGCTTTCTCTCAATGACACAGCGCCGTTGGCCGCGGTACTGTACCTTACAGAGAGGAAAGCTGGAGTTGAAGCCGATGTTTCAGCCGTCCAGTTGGCAGTGAAAGCTATCGGCATCTACGTCAAGTCCTCTAAAGCCACTGATGTCGCCATGTTCGCCAGAGTCAAGAATATCATCGCCGGGGTGTATGTGGGCGCCCAAGTTGACGCACTCAGCGCTACCGATGTGATCAACAAATACTACGATCAACTCTCCCAGACCCCTACGCAATCACGACTGGCCGTCCAAACCTGTGAGCGATCTAACTCCACGGCCGCATCCCAATACTTTGGCATCACCTACGGTATGGTGAATGACTTCGCCGCTGTTCAGGGAGCTGTTCAGGGATGGGATCGAGCGCAGTGTCTCGGAGGGGATGAATTCAAGCCCTGGACCGGGGTCAGAGTCAAGCAAATTTCTGGCACGAAGGTTTCGATTGCTCCAAAAGACAGCTCGGAAAGTGCTGTATCGCCAAGATCTCGCTTGGTGGCCAGAGCTACATGCTCCTATACCCAAGGTGAGTGAGCCTTGAGCTCCGTCTACAAGTTTGACCTCGCTGACCTTCTCATTAGTACAATCCGGCGACGGTTGCTATGCAGTGGCGCAACGATGCGGTATATCGCAAAGTGACCTCCAAAAATACAATGGGGGAGGTTCTTTTTGCTCAACGCTCAAAGTTGGACAGGTAGATATCTATCAAGTCAGAAGTACCCTGATTGAAATTGCTGACGCGCCATTCAGTATGTTTGTTGCTCTGCTGGAAACCTTCCCGACTTCACCCCACAACAGAATACAGACGGTAGCTGTTTCTCATACACGGTCGCTGCAAACGACTATTGCTCAGCTATCGCGCAGGCTCACCAGATGACGGTTCAAGATATCATTGACCGTAACCATCAGACCTGGGGTTGGGAAGGCTGTGCAACACTATATATTGGCATGAAGATATGCTTAAGTGCAGGAATCCCGCCGTTCCCAGCCAACGTTCCAAATGCCATTTGTGGACCCCAGGCAAACGGAACTCAGCCTAACTCGAATGTGAATACATGGGCTAACCTCAACATGTGTCCGCTCAATGCCTGTTGTGATGTGTTTGGGCAATGCGGGATAACCTCCGAGTTCTGCGTCGCAACTCCAGCGTAAGGAGATCAACGACCTTTGTGATTATCAAGCTTCAAGAACTGACTGAGCTTGGCTTTAGTGACACCGGAAATCCAGGAACCCGGCAGCCCGGCACTAACGGATGTATATCGAACTGTGGAACTAACATCGTTACTTCCGCGAGTCCAGCTACCTTTGAGCGAATCGGTTACTACGAGGCTTTCAACTTCGACCGACCATGCGGCCATGTCTCGGTGAACGCGATCCCGGATCGATATACCATTGTTCACTGGGCCTTCGCAAGTATTTCCAGCACCTTCCGACCCTCCGTCTCTCCGTACGAAGCCGCCTGGGCCTCATTTAAGCAACAGACTCGATTCAAGCGCATTGTATCTTTCGGCGGTTGGACGTTTTCTACAGCGGTATGTATGACCCCTGTCCATTGTCGCTAAGCCTGCACCTCTGACGAATCAAAACAGCCGAGTAGCTACAATATTCTCCGTGAGGGAGTCATGCCTGCGAACAGGCAGAATTTTGCCAACAACCTCGCTAGCTTTGTGCAAAATGAAGGGCTCGACGGAGTTGATATCGATTGGGAGGTAAGAACTTCTTATTCCTTTTCCCGTAGCAATTACTAAAGACTCTTTAGTACCCTGGCGCTCCGGATGACGAGGGAGAAAATCTTCCGCTTGACTCTCCTTACAGTGCCTTGAACTATCTCGAGTTTCTTAAGCTTCTCCGAGCAGCGCTCCCGAGCAAGTACTCTATATCTATCGCGCTTCCGGCCTCATACTATTATCTGAAAGCTTTTCCCGCCCGCGAGATAGCGTCACTGATCGATTATTTTATTTACATGACCTATGATCTGCATGGGTATGTGAAACTCATCCTCCAACGGATGACAACTCATTAATGCGCGACTAGGCAATGGGACTACGGCAATCAGTTCACGAATCCTGGATGTCCTACCGGAAATTGTCTTCGCTCTCAAGTGAACTTTACAGAGACGGTCTCTGCGCTTTCGATGATTACTAAAGCAGGGGTAGGTTCACTGTTGATGCCGCAGAATTCTGCCGGTACTAACCCGCATTCAGGTGCCAGGTTACAAGATCATGCTTGGTCAGCCTCTGTACGGAAGGAGCTTCCAGATGAGCCAGGCGGGCTGCTACACTGAGCAGTGTACATACACTGGTCGTGCGAGTGGAGCAACCGCTGGCAAATGTACTGGTAAGACTGACCTTGGTCCCAGATCACCGAAAGCTGAAGAGTCTAACGTTAACAAGGTACCCCCGGCTACCTTTCCAATACGGAGATTTATGAAATCATCAACAACGGTCAGCACAAAGTACAGCAATATACGTCTCCAATCGCTGGTGATATCCTTGTCTACGACGATACGCAATGGGTGTCATGGATGTCAGGTCCAACGTATGATGGGCGGAGCAATTTTGCGAAAGCACTCGGGCTTGGAGGAACATCGGACTGGGTAGGTCGTTATTTGTACCACCGCTTTGGCCCTGCTGATGCTTTTTACCAATAGGCCATTGATCTCAACATCACCGACCCCAATGCGGATAGTGCCGGCGGAAGCACTGGAGGAAACAACGGCGGTACTTCCGGAGGGAATGGGAACACTGGAACCGGCAGTGGTGTGGTCTCAGTCGATCCGGCAGTATATCAAAACCCCAGCCCGATTATCAGCTGCTTGGCACCCTGTACGCTCGTCATGCCGCCGTGGACGTTACCATACACGACGACGATCCAGCCCACGCCCGTCACGACAACGATCACTAATGTCTGGCCTTTTGTGTCAACTTTGAGTGGCATGGTGACAACGACTGTATACGTCTCGAACGTAAAAGGTATGCCAACAGAGACAGTGCTACGATAGTGCCTGATCTAATTGTGCCGTCTAGAAACCGTCATTTCTATCCCACCGATCACAACAACTCAGATACCTCTCTATAACATCCCGTGGACGCAGACAGCGGATTCGATCATTCCTCTGAGAAGCAGCATTCCGATCCCTCCAGGTAAGAGCAACAGCATGGGGAAGACGAAAGTTTATCAATACTGACATCATTCCAGTGACGCTTTCGCAAGAATCCACGGTCATCACGACCAGCGGCACCACCACAACACTTCGAGGCATTTACTACACTTACGAGTTCGGACCATATCCTTCTGTACCGACTCTGCAGCCCGGACAAACCACAACCACAGTCGCAGCTATACTATTTCCAACAGGATGTCCTGCCTGTGTGCCAGTCGTCACGATTCGGCCTGGTCCCCCGCCACCTCAATGCGTTGTTGGCTGCGGCACAAGATGCCAAGTCAATTGCGACCCAACACCAGTGCCCCAAGGGTCCACCACACAAGAGAACAAGCCGAATGGCTGTGTGGGAGCTGGTTGTTCTGGAGGTGGAGGTTGCGTCGGCGTCTGCGGTGGGACCGTGAACGGGGGTCGTGGCGGTGGTGGAGGTGGAGGTGGACCGCCTGGTGGCAACCCCGACCCACAGAACGAGCCGAGTTCTTGCTCCCCGAGCTCCACCGTGACGGACTGTTCAGTCGATTGCAATGTCGGTCCAGATTCTAACGGCGATGCCACCACTTCCTGCTATAGTACGACGTGCTCGCAAAGAGTCGGTTGCCGGGCCACAGGTACAACCACCACCGATGAAACAACCACTGCATGTCCTGTGGAGCTACCCGAAACGGAGACAGCCTGGCCCGGTGGTCGCATTCCAAGGCTAGGAGACGGCGGCGATTTCGGGACCATCGTCGCCCTTGGCTATCTGCAACCTCAACAAATGCCGATGGCGACCAGTAGCCCCACTGCCTGTCAGCCACGCAGCCCACCCGCATCAGACGTGTTCTATCTATTCCACGAGACCTATCGCAGCTGTTCCGGTGGGTTCTGTGGCGACACAGAAATGCAAGCTGGCATCGTGGCTGGTTCGAATTGGAACTGCGACGCCTTGGCGGCAGTCAACTTCGACAACACCGACCTCAGCAATTACCCACAGGCTCTCGGCTCTCCGGAACCGGGCACGTTCAAATACATGCCGGCGACCTATGTGTTGCAGGACACCCAGCACGTCTGCGGCACCAACACCCTGACATTCACCGCACAATGCGACAGGTGAGTCCCATTGCGGGTTGTTCAGCATAGCTTGTGGACGTTTACTGACCATGGGAATCACAGTACATATTTCGTCACCAGCGAGGGTCAGGGCGGTACGGCGGTGTGCGCTTCCAGTCCGGATATCTTGCCAGCTGCCATCTCGGGATGTAACGCAGATGGAAAAATCGCGAGCTTTACAGCGGATTGGCGCTGCCAGGGGAACATTTGTTGAGCGGGGAGCCCAGGTCGGTCCCGTCGGCTCTTTGTCCTTGAAGCAATTCCCTTTGCGTTCGCTTGTGATTATTTGTCGCGAAGAGTCGTCTACAACCCCGCCAGATTTATCTGTGAGCACGGCGTATTGAGGGCGTGCGTCATGTGATTGAAAACCACTCACTTCCCGTGCTCACTGATCATGGCTGCCCGGGAATTTCACGCCCATCTTGTCGTTTGCAGGATTCTCACCACATTGGAAGTGCCTACTCCACATTTCAATCAAATCAAAGCCCGCCAGCTGAATGCCCTCGGGTTGATTTCCTGCGGCATGAATCCTCGCAGCAGCCCTGTCCAAGAGCCCGATGACCGTTCTTCGCGGCCGGAGATAGCTTCTGTCGAGCACGAAAAGCCTCTACCAAGCTGGCCAGACTCTGTTCGAAGACATGACCTCCGTGCTGATGTCCAAACGCGTCCCATTTGTGACTACCAAGTCGGATGTGCGTAGTGTAGCGCTTTCGACCAGTCCTGAGCGATTGCAAACGTGTCTGCGATCCAGCAATACATACGATGTCTGGGACGTGGATCTTATGCACAGGGCATCTGTACATGGTACTGTACATACTGTATTAGGGTGCGCGGGAGGTCGAGTCTGCTCCCACGCTTCACATGTGTGCACCGACCGCCGGGCGGTCAATTATCCGCGTAATTGGTTTGACACCCACAGCACGTGGGCACAACCGGTAGCGGCCCAGATTCAAAGTGCAAAGGATCCATGGATTTATTGTACTGTATGACGAAATTCGCTGCAGCGAACACGGACATCTTCAAAAGACGCAGTCAATGGACATTCGTTCGTACAATGATCGCGATCGATTGCCGTACTACAGTATCTGGTTCATGTACAGATCAATTCATGCGCGTGCGGGTTTTGGTGTGGCCATGATTATTAGAGGAAAGCTCGGTTGTCAGGCACGCCGTCTTCCAACCCAATACCGCCTCCGCCAGTCATCGCCAAGTTGATGACCCTGCGCCGACCGCGAACTCTAAAATGTTGTACAGTAGATCGCTTCGTCGCCAGTGAGCTCACCATAGCTCTGATTACGACATTGCAGAAATCGACTGTAAGAGCCACCGTGTCCGCAAGCTCTCGAAATCTCTTGGACATGCATAATTATTGGACCTAAGATTGCTTTTTAAGATTCCCACACATTGCCTTTTCTTTCATCCTTCTCCAGAGGACGAATACTCCATCTGCTCGCACACACGACATCGCCGCTCGCTGTTGCATCTCGACCCGTACCACAGGCGCGCAACCATGGCATACGCACGTAGACCTCCAGTCAACACAGCGGCAATTCTGCCCGGTCTGTTGCTCATCGGAGCGACGGCTTCTTGGTTCTTCTTCGAATTCACCGCCATCAAGGCATACCAAGCGACAGACTACTATGATTGGGCGATTGAGTCGATTAGCGACCTCTCGGTGACTTACAAGCAAGTCCACCCTCTCAAGCATCATACGGTGGTCTCAGGCCGCGCCAAGTTTCTGAACTTTGGCATCCTCCTGAACGCCGCACTATTCGCTGCAGGACAATTGGGCTTGCTCTACGTCACCCGCAAGGGTGTCGCCTCTTCGGCGAGCACCGCGAGGAAACTCCGAGTGTTCCTAACGCTGCTTTTTGTGAGCGGCTTGACTCTGTTGGTCACCATTCACGGAGGCCCTCGTGAGCAAAAGACTGGCCTCGCTGGTTGGCATTGGAACGGCTGGAGCTTGGTAGCGATCGCATCAAGCCTGAACTCCATTCTCGCAGGCTTGGTGCCCGGCCAGATCGGTAACTCGGACCGCGACATCTTCTATCGCCTGCTGAGCGTCGCACTCGGCCTCTGGACGGCATACAGCTACTACCAGTTCCAAACTCTGACTCCCTGGAATTCTCAAACAAAGATCGGCCTCTGGCAGCGGTCGATCATTTACCCTCAACAGGCGTGGCAAGCTGTCACCGGCTCCGAAATAATCCTTGCCATAGTAGGCGCTGCCATTAAAGACTTGGATGAGAAAGAGGCGGCGAAGGAGTCGACGAAGAAGTCGGAGTAGAGCACTGGCAGACGGGTCATTGCAGCCTAAGTTTCTGGTTGGTTAGATCCGTGGTTCGCGAAGGCGTCGCGTGTTTATTCGTGCATTTCACGATCACTTATGAAGAGACAAAATAAAATATGCATTTGGGTCTGCGTCCGCTTTTGACGTCAAGCGAGTGATAGCGGCTCGTGCCCACAGAAGAGCCTGGGTTTTGACGATACCTAGGTACCTAGATAAGCCCGAACCTGAACAACACGCGTGAGTCACCCAGCAAGACCAATAGCTTTAGTTTTTATCGAGAGTGTTCCATGGAATATATCCATATGAAGATTCACATTCAAATGCCTTGCGCTTGCATTTTATTGGGTCCTCTCGCAATGGCTATCTGGGTCAAACCCTAAGCTTACATATGTCGGGTCCACGGGTCCACAGGTCGCGTCACTGCAAGCTCGCGCATAGCATCTGGAACAAATAAATTCCACAGCCAGCGCGAGCAAGCGGATTTTGAACTTTGGAGCCATTGCCTTTCGCGACCATGACCAACATCGATGACTTGTTCAAGAAACCCGGATTGCCCATCGGATCAGCAAAACGCAAACTGGAAGTTCCTGACGCTCACGAAGTGTACAAATCAACAAAAGTGTCGAAAGATGCATCGCCAAACGGTCGCCAGGCGCATGCTGCGTCTGTGGACGATGACGAGGAAGACCTAGAAGCAGGTCCAGAACTTCCTCCAGCTGAAGACGACAACGGCGACGACGATGACGGACGGTTCTTTGGGACTGGGATGACTCGAGAGGCGGTGGATGCATTGGACTACATTGACGAGCAAGAGGATGCGGAGCTGCAAGAGGAGAAGATTGATTCTGCGTGGTTGCGGAGGCTGGCAACAAGCTTTGAAAAGAAAATCACGAAAAATGCAGAGCTACGAGCACGGTACGAGAGCGATCCGGAGAAGTTCATGGCATCAGAAGCAGAGCTCGATGCAGAGATCAAGACTTGGAGTCTCCTTAGCGAGCATACGGAGTTGTATGGAGAATTTGCTGCATCAGGGACGGCGGCTAGCTTGGTTGGGCTACTCGCGCACGAGAACACAGACATCGCCATAGGCGCAATCGAAATCATTTCCGAGCTCCTAGATGACGATGTTCAGATCGAGCCGCCTCAATGGGATGCCCTCACTACTGCGTTATTGGACTCAGACCTTCTGGAACTTTTGATGAGTAATCTTTCGAGACTCGACGAGGACAATGAAAGCGACCGGAGCGGTGTATATCACAGTCTATCAGTGTTGGAGCACCTCGCAAGTCAGGAAGCCGTCGCCGAGAAAGTGGGACAAGACAATGTCCTCGATTGGTTGTGCAAGAGAATCGCGAGAGCGGAGTCTCTTATGAGCCAGAATCAGCAGTATGCAGCAGAGGTACTACAAGTCCTACTTCAATCGTCACATGTCGTACGCAAGCGACTCACGACCGACAAAATCGACGGTGTTGATCTTTTCCTGCGACTGGTGGCCAGATATCGAAAGCGCGACCCGCCAAAGGACAGCAACGAGGAGGAATTCACCGAAAACATATTCGACGCTTTAGCCTGTGTTGTCGAGATCTCGGAGGGAAAGACGAAATTCGTACAGTGTGAGGGTGTGGAGCTCTGTCTGCTGATGCTCAAAGATGCGAGCAAGAGAATCGCATGTCGGGCGACCCAGATTCTCGATCATGCCGCAGGTGGGCAGAGCGTTGAAGCAGTGGCAGTGTGTCAGAAGATCATCGAAGCTGCTGGGCTGAAGCCGCTGTTCGCGGCTTTCATGAAATCAAATGACCACGAACTCATCGAGCATCTTCTCGGCATCTTCTCAGCATTCTTGCGCGTTCTCCCAGGGGACTCGGCCGAAAGAATTCGGACTCTGGCAAAGTTCGCCGAGAAGGATTACGCAAAGGTCGCGAAGTTACTACAGCTACGCAAAGAGTACGTCCAGAGGGTCGAAAAGACAGAGAAAGATCTACGAGCCGATCAGTCGTTGCTCGACGAAGACGAGATCGAGGAGAGAGAAGTCGAATGGTACCTTTATAAATTGGACGGAGGTCTCTACCATCTGCAAATCGTCGACACCATCCTTGCATGGCTCATAGCAGAGAGTGCCGATGTTAAAATCAAGGTGAAGGAGCTGCTCAATGATGGTGTCGCATCCATCCGTGCATCCCTAGAAACCCAGCGCGACAATCTCGACAAAGACATAGCGGACAACAATGACACTCGAGAAATGCTTGATACACTCATCAGCTTTCTCGAATGACGATCTGTTGACAAGTTTCTTTCATGGTTTTGACGGGCAGAAGCCGCGAGGCATGCAAGCCAGCCCTGGAGGGCTACACTACGTACCCCACAGCGGTAGATCCGCTCTCGTTCATGAATCATGCGGGGGACACTTAGCAGACTCTTGCGACTCTTGTTCTGGACAAGGATTTGAGGCTCTTGATACCGAGACCATCTGCACCCATGTGCCCGACTAAAACAAGTGCCCATACAGCCCATTAAAGTGAATTTCACAGCATAATATAATCATCGCAGGATATGGCGTCCGCTTCCAAGTACGTGTGCACGCAGAGCTATCCCATGGATCCCATCTAACAGAATGCAATTAGTTTACCCGCAATTCGCGCATGCCTCTTTGACATGGACGGCTTATTGCTCGACTCAGAAGATAAATACACCATCGCTACCAACGAGGTTTTGCGCGAGTTTGGCAAACCGGATCTGCCATGGCATATCAAGGCTCAGATGCAAGGTCGACCTGCACCCTTTGTACGTATCAAACGGCTTCGACAAAAGTTCCACATTGTACTAACCTGGATTAAAGTCCGGTGATATCCTGTTCGAATGGGCGCAATTGTCAGACAAGATATCGCGAGAGGATTACGTTAAGAAGGTGTCGGCTAGTCAGAAGAGACATTTCCCAAGCTGTCAACCTTTGCCGGGTGTGGAATCACTACTTCAGACTCTATCTTCACGAACGGCGCCGGCGATTGAGATTGCTCTTGCTACCAGCAGCCATTCATCGAATTTCAAATTGAAGACGGATCATCTCACTGATCTATTTTCCGTCTTCAGCCAGGAGCATCGCATTCTCGG
This sequence comes from Dissoconium aciculare CBS 342.82, assembly GCF_010015565.1. Classification (NCBI taxonomy): domain Eukaryota; kingdom Fungi; phylum Ascomycota; class Dothideomycetes; order Mycosphaerellales; family Dissoconiaceae; genus Dissoconium; species Dissoconium aciculare. The sequence continues at coordinate 624,324 of NW_022984958.1, read as the reverse complement.
CGACGATCCTCGGATCCCTAAGGGACGTGGAAAACCGGCGCCAGACATCTACCTGCTTGCATTAGACACCATCAATGAGCGGCTCCGGAAGGAGCAACAACCGGAGATTAAGCCCGAGGAGTGTCTTGTCTTCGAGGACAGCGTACCCGGAGTCGAATCCGGGAGGCGAGCCGGCATGCAAGTAGTATGGTGTCCCCATCCCGGTTTGCTGCAAGAGTATCGCGGACGGGAGGAAGAAGTCTTGGCTGGCCTGACTGGCGAGTACAAAGACTTGACACAGCCTTCCACTTCAGAGGGCACATCTTCCGGTACCCCGAACACACCAAGTGCGGGTGCCACTGGTCAGATTGGCGATAGATACGCGCGCTTGGTCCCTACACTGGAGAACTTCCCCTATGAGAGCTATGGTATCCGGGTGCAAGATCAAGGTGCCAAACGAGCGAGTCATGTTTAGATTTCTACGCTGGGAAGGCATTCCAGGCGTGCTCAACTCGCACTGCCTTACATGAAATCGCTCTCACAATAAAACAATCGATGAGATGGTTGAGGTCGGTCAGTGTCACGTTGATGAAAATCTTTTGAGAAAATGATCGAGCAATTCTGGCACAGATGTTGTGAGCGCGTGTCGCGCACTTTTTTCGCACTGCAGCGAGTTGCAACAAACTCGGGGTCGCTTTCGAGCAACCAGCGATTCCAATCGTATGAGCGCGACAGACGGCATATTCCAGCTCGTTGCAGATTACGTATGCGCACGTCGGATGCTTGCCTTATAGGCTGCTTACTACTACGACTGCCGGAGCTGGAATCGTAAGCCGTTTGCGACACGTGCAGATCTTGCAAGCATAGTTGGCCCATGGACACATGCCCCTGGATTATGACCGAATAAACGGTTCGGTGCAGGTGTGACCGGTCAGCCCGTTGTTGCGAAGCCAGCATATGCTTCAGTAGCTAGGTAATCATTGATCGATCATTCTTGTCCGATTGCTGGTTAAGCAGAATCCAACATGATGCATCGACGGCATCTAAGCTGTAATAACAGAGTTCATCTGACAAACTCGGGCTTGTATCACTATGTATAAAGATTTCAAGGGTATTAAGTAGCTCGTGTTGGGTAGTGAAGTGGCTCATGCGAGCTCTCCCACAAAATCCGAGCATCAGTTTATGACCAGAAATTCGGGAGCTGCAGGTGGAGGAATTCGCTTGCCGAATCCGCGCAACGTCACTGGCTGACTCAAATTCATCGGCGGGAAAGCTCGAATCTCTCAAGAATGCTCCAGGGCTGTGTGTAATGCATGCACATCGAATCTACCATCTCTGGACAGGGAAGATAACCACTCCTTCTCCATACACATTGTTCACCTACAGTACTTCTCGCAGGTCGTCAATCATTGCATATACCTGCGTCTGAGGACCCCTTTCACGACACCTATCACAGAGATCATATCTTTCACGCCGGACGTGCTGCACCCGGATTGCTCGGAGATCTCACCAAACCAACTCTATCTTTCTACTGCGGGATAGTTCATCCGGATCTTCGATCAATCATTCGCTACACGACGCATCCTACAGTCACTCAGATCTTATCATCTTGCTGCCCACACCCTGATCGGACTCGTCGGTAGTCTGCTGCACACTGGGCCCACTTCGCAGCCTCGAACCACAGACTCGGCAGACACTTGCGGCAGAATAGTATCCTTCAAGAGTTACGATCAAATCGCTTCCGCGCCGGAGTCCCAAAATCATGACCGCGATACAGTAAGAGAAGAAGAAGACAGACGCGCACGGCGGAAAGTCGAAATGGACGGAGAGACGGAGGCGCATCGCGAGGAACGGCTGCACGCGTTATGGCGACAGCTGGATCCAAAGCAGACCGGATCCCTCGATCTTGCGAGCTTGAAAGCAGGACTCGCACAGATGCAACATCGTAAGCGGACCAGAGCGAATGATTTCAATGAGTGACGCTGGCTAACCAAACATCACACTGGAACATAGCCCTTCGGGATGCCGATTCACTGATAAGGGAAGTCCTTGCGGCAGCCGACATTGACCGCGACGGTAGAATCTCCTACGATGAATTCCGCCGATTCTGCACGCAGACAGAAAAGCAATTGTGGCAGCTATTCAAAGCAATCGACCGCGACCATAGTGGGGAGCTGGACAAAGCCGAGTTGTCTGCTGCTTTCGAACGCGCAGGGCTGACTGTCTCCAATGCACGCATCGAACGGTTCTTCAACTACATTGACAAGAACCGCGATGGCACCATCGACTTCAGCGAATGGCGAGGTGAGTGGAGCTGGGCGACATCTGCTTATTGGGTAATCCAGCTGACAACACATACGCCTCTCAGATTTCCTTCTTTTCCTTCCCGCTAATTCTCCTGGCCTCAAGGCCGTCTTTAATTACTACCAAACCACCGCTAAGCTTACTGCCGAAGGAGATGTGCATATGGCCGAGGAGTCGGTGCATGGCATAGGTATGCTGCTCGGTTTTCTCCAGCGCTCTTTGTTTGGCTCTTTTTCTCGAATTATTGCGCCAAGCACTCATCGGAAAGGCGCGTCTGATGCTCACGTTATCGCCGTGCCGCCCCGAGACGGGAGTGCTCCTGCTCAAGTCTTCCAGGACGAGAACGACGACGAAGACGTCTCAGAAGACGACCCGCACATTCCATTGAAGCCCGCGCGGCGGAAAGAGCAATTTGATCATAATGATGCGCTGCAGCACGATGACAAATTGCAGCTGACACTGACCGACTTCGTGCCGGAATTAGGGTATTTCTTAGCAGGTGGTTCCGCGGGAATTGTGTCCAGGACCGCTACCGCGCCTCTCGACAGGCTCAAGGTGCACCTGATCGCGCAGACGGAGAGCGCTTCTGATGCGATTCTTGCGGTCAAACAAGCGAATCCAGCACAAGCATTACAAAGCAGTGGTAGAACCCTGTGGAGAGCCTCAAAGGAACTCTGGGCTGCTGGCGGTGTTCGAAGTCTCTTCGCCGGTATGTACAATAGCCGCGCGTGATAAAGGCAACTTACTGACACGTTTCCGAAGGGAATGGTATCAACATTCTTAAAGTTATGCCGGAATCGGGTGTCAAATTCGCGGCGTACGAGGTGAGAGCATACTGAGCTTCCTAAAACGTGAACGACGGCTGACGCAGCTGGGATTACAGGCTTCCAAAAAGCTCATTGCGAAATGGGAAGGACACAACAACACGAAGAAAATCTCTTCTTGGTCGATATTCGCAGCTGGTGGTCTTTCGGGAATGGCCGCACAAGCAGTCGTGTATCCCCTCGATACTCTCAAATTCCGCATGCAGTGTGAGACAGTCGCCGGTGGCGAACGCGGCAACACTCTCCTCATCCAGACTGCCAAGAAGATGTGGGCGAAGAACGGTATAGTGGGCTTTTACCGGGGTCTGCCTATGGGGCTCGTCGGCATGTTCCCATACGCTGCTATCGACCTGGGAGTGTTTGAGTCCTTCAAGAACTGGTCCATCAAGCGGAACCGTCGACTGCATCCCGAGCTGAAACATGATGAAGACGCGTTGCCAGGAAATTTCACCCTTGCAATTATGGGCGGCTTTAGTGGAGCGATCGGGGCGAGCGCCGTGTATCCCATTAATCTGCTGCGTACTAGGTTGCAGAGTCAGGGCACGAGTGGGCACCCCAGGACCTACACAGGTATCGTGGACGTGACCCGCCAGACGCTGCACGGGGAGGGCGTACGAGGCCTGTTCAAGGGATTGATTCCGAACCTGCTCAAGGTCGTGCCGGCGGTATCAATCGTAAGTGATGACCTCATTCGCGACAAACCGCAAGATCGATCAACTTACTGACCATGACATGCAGACTTATGTCGTCTATGAGAATAGCAAGCGCTTCTTGCATTTGACCTAGACGACCTGGACTTGTGCGAAGCATTGCGCTTGCTAATATTTGGGAAGATGGCGAGATTTCGACGCCATACATCAAGTTGCCCACCGCGCTCATGATCGAATGACGAACAGGCAACGCACAATTCCACATCTCCTCCATGACCAAAAATTGCGGTTCGTTGGTCTTTGCTTGCGGCTGCCAAACGTTGCAACGCTTCACTGCATTGACTTGCTTCGGCTACATTGCGTCACTCGCGACGGGTCACCACTGCACGCTATGCAGATCGATAGGGCCAACGAGGAACAAGTGAGCGGATTTCGCTACCACATGCCAGTATCATGTTGATGGAGGATGCCCTCACCGGTACATTTTTGCGCCTTTGCGAGACGGAACGAAGGCTCATTTGGAGACCTCAGAATTTGCGGCTCCTGGATCGAAAAAAGACCTGTGCATATCGTTCGTGAAACCCCTAGTTCGAGACAGCGTCCTCTTCACTTCTACCTCAACATCTATCCGAGCGGACCTATTTTTGTATGTATGACTACCCCGTAGACCGGTTCACCTGTTTGATGTCAACCCCTTCTTCGGGACCAACCACCTGCGCGAAATGTCGTTGAAGTTGATGCCACGCAGTTAGTGTTTGCATCATCTTCAACTGGGCGTTTAACAAATTTAGCGTAGACCGCAGTTTGCTCCTGTTTGAGTTTAGCGGCGATCTGCGTTTCCGTGGCTTTGCTGGTCGTGCGGCGTAAATATTCATCCGATTGCGCGACGGTGGCTTGCGCGCGGCCCGGAGACGATGGACTGAGAGTGTCAAGAATAGAATGCGTCGAACAAAATCATGCCGTCTGCCGGGAAAACTGGCTGCCTGACCTCTAATGGGACATTCTGCGATCCCTTCGCGGTCGAATGGGTAAATTCGACATGCGTCTAGCTTGTTGCGCATGAAGATCTCCTATACACGGACACGGACACTTGAACATCGAGCTGGCCTCGACGTGAATGTATATATACTGCCAGTCAAGGAAGCAGTTTTCTTTTCTCCACATCATCCCTATCGTCAAGAAAGTAGCAACCATTCGAACACGAAGAGATCGAGTCTTAACGCTTCCAATATAAAGGCTTTCTTATTACCCTTACGTCGTCAGCAATGCCGTCCGGCAACAAGAAACCATTCGTCCCGCTCTTCGCGCCGACCTCGACTCGACCGCTGTCTCATTACAATGGCCCTGCAGCTCCCTATTCGGTACGAGGATTGCGTCTCTGCTGGCCCATGCTTCACTCCAGACGGTTCACTGATTCTCCTTGTGCTTACAGTTAATTCGCGACCAATTCTCTATCACGACATGGCTGAGCATCGGCGCCGTACTTCAAGGTGGATTATTTCTGGTTGCTGGGAGACTCGCTCTCATCCCGGCACTCGCACTCGTGCTTTTTCGCGCCCTCGACGCATATGCCGTTGTTACTGGATGGAAAGCCAATCCTTGGACCAAGGACACCGTCCTCCAACATGTCTCGGCGCAGTTCCCCGACGAAGAAGGTCGCTTCGGGCCCGAGCCAGCAAACCAAGATGTCGTCGTGCTCCTGATTGGAACGCGGTCCAACAGCCCGCTTGGCCTCCTCTCCCCCGGCTTCAAAGAATTGGGCGAATACTTCAGTAGCATGGTCAAGTCTTTGGAGGAGAAACCAGAAGAGTACGGTTTCCTCGGCATGACCTCGTGGCTGAACTCCTCCGATCGTGCCACGCAAAGCGAGCTCATGAACGTCGCGTATTTCAAGTCAGTCGAAAGCCTGTACGCTTTCACACATGGTCCGGTGCACCGCGCGGGCGTCGAGTGGTGGGCAAAGACCGTCAAAGAGCACGACCACCTTGCCATCTGGCATGAGGTCTACCATGCCCCCAAAGGCCATTGGGAAAACATCTACTACAACAGTCATCAAAGCGGCATCCTTTCCACGACGCACAAGATTTACGATGCCGCTTCGGGTTCGGAGATGTGGACGAGCCCGGTTGTCGATGCGGGTAAAGGAGTGTTGAAGACGAGCGCTGGCAGAATGGGCCGGACGCAACACAATGATGATTTGATTGAAAGCGTGGCTGAGAAGTATTAGGCGACGAAGATTTACAAGGCGGCATTGACTCTAAAATCTAATGATCCAACGGTTTTTTGTTTCCATGCCACACACCGACTTTTATACAGCATTTAATTACATTCGATTCGGTAAAATTGCCGCTGGTGCAGTCCAAACCACCAGTGGTCCATCCCAGGCTATCTCAATTATTTGACATTGCCGTCCCACGTTTGATCACATTGGCCGTCACACTCGTTTCAATCATATCTTCGTTATAGTTCAATCATTGGTCCATATCTTGAGAGCTCACTTCAGCTGCGAGAGCTTGTTTGCCTCTCCGAAACCCTAGAGATACAGTCAGCCAGAGGATTCTCAATATACGCGAGTTAGCTATTCACGATATCAACGTACGTAGATCGGATTGCCCAACATGTTCAGAGCATAGACGACATCCATTGTCTGTACAGTCTTTCGCCCGGTGTTCTCTGGCAATTGGTCAGCACAGCTCGAGGCGATGTGGGGGACAAGGCCGTGTTGACAAACGCACCTACGATAGGAATGACCTTGTTCAGAATCTGCGGTACTTCATCAGTAAGTCGCGCGACCATGACCTTATACTCGGCACTCCATACATCTTCAAGTCGTTGCTTTACGGCCATGCGAACGCTAGGGTAGATCGCAGCAGAGATGCGCTTGACGCCACCGCGACGCGCCAACCGTCGAATGTCGCCGCGCGTGATGCCTTGGATTGTGTCTTTGAGGATTTTGCTTTCGGACCGATTTTGTCAATTGAACCAGCCTCGGCAGCATGATGGTGCATTCTCATAACCTACCGATGTCTTTTGGTGGCTGATTTGCCGTGTCCAAGACCAATTCCGCCAATGCCGTGACTAGTTTTAGGGGGAGCGTTGATGCTTGTAAATCCTGAAGGAGGAATAGATTTACCGCCAGTGTGGTTCTTATGTGGCACGTCCGATCGAAGTAAGCCAAAATTAAAGAGCGATGGCATCGCAAGGTCACGACAAAGCCTTGTCTGGACCGCCGACTGCGATGATGTCGACAGCTCAGCGATATCGTTGGAATCTCACGAGGCGATAGTGGAAAATCGTGAAGTTGGTTGTCGAGACGCGCTTTGTCAGAGGAAGGCTAGAAGGTGTTGGGTATTGGCATGCGATATCTTACTACAGTATACAATTGTTGTGACTTCGCTGTTTCACTTGTTGGTTAGTGCAGCACAGTACATGTAGTACAAGTACCTGCTGGTGCCCGCGCTTATTATGTCATCTTCTGCGTCGAGCTGTCAAATCCCGGTGTTCTTATTCAACATCGAACTCGTAATAAATGCACGTCCAAAATCAATGTACTAGGTAAGATCTGAGAATGAGATCTAACGTCTTCATCACTCGGACCCAAGAAGACCACCTCACTATGGCCTCGGTGTCGCTCTGCTTGACATATCGAACCGACGACCACGAAGTCTCGGACTTCAAGTGACGGAGGGCTGGGCTATAGTGCCCTCGATATCACTTCGGCGCTTATTTCCGTTGTTGCTGTTGTTGTTGTTGTTGTTGTTGTCGTCGCCGTCGTCGTCCACATTGGCATATTGCACTTTCCGCTTAAGCCTCACGCGAGAATTGACACAAACACAAGAATGCATGTCGAGGCAAGTTCGAAGAGAGCTTCGTGTTCAACGCACGTCGTCCTCCCTTGCTGCCAAAGGTTCTAGTTGAGTCGCTCGTTGTGTCGGCACTGAAAAGCATGGTCAGAATTCTCTCATGGTCACTTTCGTGGAATGCTGTCAGTAAATCACACACAGAAGTGCTCTTGTTTGCTCAGAAACTTCGTCTTTCAAGGACTGTGATGGTTCTGGTGCTACATAGTGACACATCATCCCTCGCCTGGACGATGGAGGTGTAATATTGAATTCGGCCACGTTCCCAATGGCACAGCGATAACACAGCCTTCTAGCTGAATGTAGAAGGTGGACGGCAATGTGCAACAGATCGTGGACTGCTGCAAAACATCTGCTGTCATTCACTCATACGAGTTGGTCCCTGAGACGTCGCATGGACGCAAGTTCTCCAGTGTTACCAGCCAAGAGGGTTGGTTCGGAAGCACAGGACTGAATACGTCAAGAGGACTGCTCTTGAAGACTTAATCATAGCAGTTCTCACCTCATGTTCTCGGTCGATCGTAACCGATGCTGTTGTACAGACCGAGCGCACCGTATACGGGTTGGCTTTGTCAAACACGCTGCTGTCCCAAGTCTCTCTACCTGGTGCATCTTGTACCGCCACATTACGCCGAGACGAGGAGGGCAGCATCTCTTTTGAGATCCTCGGTCGCAATTGGCAGCTATCATGGTCTGGGTGTAGCTCACGCCTTCCAAATCATTTCGAACTCCAGTATATCATGAGTAGTGCCTGCTGTAGCGCTACGTATGTTCGAGATGGTCTTCGTCGTTCCGAGTGACTGCTCGATCAGCAGAGTTATGCGGAGCCCGATCCACGAATATTGACCGGATATCAACGATCATATATGCGATGCGATATACTACCCATCTCATTCTTTCAAGGCCGGATGAAGTCGAAGCGTCTCGGAGAATCACCGTTAGAAGCGGCCGTGACAGCTTCGGAATAGATTCCGCCGCATGCTGGTGTTGGCTGCTCGCTTCACCTGCCCAGCCCGCGGCTCACAAGCTCGCGCATGCGTACATCAATCGGGACAACTTCTGTGACAGACATTCCGACGCTTTAACAACTCACAACGGTGGATCTGCACGTGCGCTTACACACGCATCTGGCGACATTGAACTCGCAGATTTGAATTCTAGCAGATCGAGCTCAAATTCCAGCTCATCGGACCAAGCTCGCCGTTCACCATGGCAGACGGCGCCGGCGATCAGCCTGCCTCCACCAGCGCGCTGCCGGCTGCCAGCTCCGATGCGCCATCACAATCCACCACTCAGCCTGCTTCCTCCGTCACTGAACAGCCATCACAATCGATCGCGGAAGATGCCCCCCTCGAGAGCCTCCCTGATCGGGAGATTGACGCCGAAATCAACCCCGTCGCAAGCGGCAGTGCAGCGGCAGACGACAATATGAACCTCGACGGAGCAAACGATGCTGCAGGAGCTGCCAGCGGTGATGCAGCCGGAAATGCCGCAACTACCACAGCACTCGATGTAGAAGGCGCTCTCAACAATTTGCCAGCGGTGCTCGAACCTAGGATACCACAAAAGAAAGACACATCGCTCCGCGAATTTCTAGGGAAAATGGACGACTATGCGCCCTTGATCCCGGATGCCGTGACGGATTACTACATGACAGTCGCGGGTCTACCTCCACCACCCGAAAGTGATCGACGATTAGCTCGTCTACTTGCCCTGGCGACACAAAAGTTCATCGCGGACATTGCGGCCGACGCATACCAATACAGCCGCATCAGGAGCACAAATACGACGTCGAATAACCCTCTCACAGGCCTAGGCGGGGCGGCAGGTTTCGGTACGGCGGCGGCAGCGCCAGCGGCAGGTGATGCTGAAGGCGCCGCAAGAGGTGGAAAGAAGGACTCGGGCAAATCGGCACCATTGGGCGGACCACGGGCTGGCTATGGAGGTGGAGGTGCGGGCGCTGCGCAAGGCCGGACAGTCTTGACGATGGAAGACCTGGGAATGGCAGTTGGCGAGTACGGTGTCAACGTTAAGCGTGGCGAGTTCTACCGATAATAGTTCTTGGGCTGGTATCTGGGTATTATTGTTCCTACGTATTGTCTTGATCTGTGCTGGCATCGATTTTCGCTGGCCGGGTAGGCGTTAGAGTGGCATTTGGGAGGATCGCGCTCTCGAAATGAGAGCAATAGGCGTCTGGGCGGATAATTCAAATAACGAGTTCAGCATGAAAAATGAATGGTACCCTGCGACCTTGTTTCGGGTTGATGGTGAAGATGAGTTGCGCAGACCGGCTCGTCAGAAAGAAACAAACCTCGAGCTATTCGATTTGATTGGTATCACATGTTGAAAATTGTTGAGCAGAGGTGCGAAAAGCTTGATCACATTCTATCTTACATTGAATCCTCGTTCTCCTCTGCCGGAGTCTATTCGAGCTCTTGAAGCATTCGTTCACCGCCGCTTGGCTCGCTGGTTTGGCGGTGGTGGTTCGAATGCATCGTCGTCATCATCGATTTCGTCCTCGCTCGGCTCATGTACACGTCTCGACGACGACGTCGCCGCCGTTCGACCGCTTGAGCGACCAACACTCGGCTGTGTTCCGAAGCTGATCTGTGTCTGGCGAGCACGTGTCGTCGTGGTCGGAGCTGCTTTTGCCGCAGCCTTTCTTGGTACCGGCTTTGCAGCTGTTGTTGACGTTGATTTGGCAGGTGCTCGTCGCGTCGAAGGCGCTGCTTTCTTCTTAGCTGTCTCCCTAACAAAAAGGCCCTGGCTCTCGTCGTCGTCATCGTCGTCGTCGTCAATCATTATCACGTCGTGATCATCATGGTTTTCATCTTCGTCGTCATCATCCTCTTCATCCTCGAATGGCTGCCGCTTTTTGCCCTTGGAAGCTGCAGACTTTGCTGGTGCCTTCTTGGTAGCGACTGCGCTTTGACGAGCAGTTCCTGCTGTTGATTTGCCTGCACGGCCTCCTCGACTCCCTCTGCCTCTTGCGGGCGCAGCTGGTGTTGCCGAAGCAACACTCGCATTGTCTTCGTCATTGTCAGCTTCCGGCCGATCATCTTCGTACGTGGGGGCAGACATCAAGCTGTCCTCCCAGTGGCCTTCGAAATCACTGTCCCAAGTGGCAGGTCTAGGTTTGCGCTTCGAGCCAGTTTTATTTCTGTTGCGTTCTCCTTTTGCATGGGCATCTTCCAATCGAAGGCGGATATTTTCGATCCGTTCTGTCATCTTGAGGTTATCATAGTGGTCGCTGTCGCTGTCGTCATCTTCGCCGCCTTTCAGCAGGCTATCCACTTGCTGCTCGAGAGAATATGTGAGGAATTCTTCCATTGCATGTCGATCGTCTTTATCCACGAATTGTCCAACTGCATCGCTGAAGCTGTTCTGTGGAAGGATGGTGAGCGATTGTGCCGTGAGGAACTCCTTCACAAGCTTGTCCACTTTGATGCTATCGAGCGACATCTGCTCCATGACACTTGGCTCGGGCATCTCTGGCTTGCCTTTGACCATGCGCACTACAGTACGTTTGCGATGATATTGTATCACATCAGTCGTGTTGGCAACTTTGTCCACGAAGCGGCTCGAAAAGCGCTGCGGATTGTCAATCTCAAACTTGCCCCCTTCGGGCGGCGTGTTTTCCACTCTCAGACGCACTAAAGGAAGCGGCGGCTCTTCATCGTCTTCAGCATCGGCACCAGACTCTTGCTGTGTCTCCCGCCAATTCTCTTTCGCTTCTTCAATGAGTTCATTGACAATGCCCTCTAAGAATTGACTGATCTGGACTCGGTTTTCGTTCTTGTGGGCCAACTCCTGCATTTCCGGAAAGTCCTTGAGCACGATATCCCGCCACACGAAAGGACGGACGGTCTTGAGACGGATGTTCTCAACTTCAAAGTCAGTCCCTGTGATCGACACAATCGCGATATGTTTTGCCACTGCTTCGCTGGCTACCAGAGACGTAGCGACTGAGGATCCCGGCTGCATGACCTTGAATCCAGTATCTGCATTGGTGACGGGGTCTATTTTGCACTCGTGCTCATGACCCCAAATCACGAGATCGAGAAAATGGGGTAAGAATGACTCCGGGAGATAGCCAGTCTCTGTGTATGCATGATGGTTTTGATGAACGCTCATCAAATTGAACCAGTCCCCAGTCTGTAGCTGCGGTCGGAAAAACTTCACATTGCCGTCTCGAAATGTTCTGTGGAGACGCTCGTCACGGACATTACTCAAGCCGTACAAGGCCAATTTCGTCTTGCCCTTCTGCAAGCAAACCGGTTTTACGTTGATTCTGTCGGACTCGGGAGTGCGTCCGTAGTAGTTCAAGAGACCCGATGCTTGCAGGATATCGAGTGCTGCGTAGAAGCCTTCCTTTGCAAGGTCAGCATCAGCCAAGCAAACGTCCTCGCGATGCAACATACCCCTGATGGATCATCGTGATTGCCGTGGATTGAGAACACTGGAATTGCCACATTGATGTTCGGATCTTCGTAGTTGACATGATTAAAAGCACTGCAAATCGTCAGCAGTCAGCGGGCTGTAAAGTTCGCCGTGCTTGAGTGACGGGATATACCCCATAAAATGTTCACTGCCGTCCCCTAGCATCTCCAGCTCGCATGGTTTGTCTCCAAGACAATTGGTACGCAAGCTGCGCATGACTTGATACATCGATTTTCTCGACGGCTTGTTTTCGTGGAATAGATCGCCCGCCAGCAATATCATATCGACATCACGCTCGCGGGCAATGCACATGGCTTCGTCAAACGATCGCCAGCTGTCATCACCACGAATGGCATCTCGTTCGTTGTAACCGACATGGTTGTCAGTGGCGACCAAAATGCGAATCGTGTCCGCTGGCCATCAAGTTATCAGTTATTCTGGTCTTTGAATACATTGCTGAAGCAGTATTGTTACCGAAGGAATCGCGCATCGCTGTTGCTCGCTGGAAGATGACAGAGTATGGCTCAAGCCTCAGATTGGCGGTACTGCGATACTTTCTCGCTGGTCGCAATGTCAATCTTGTGTTCCAGAAGTCTGGCGGGGAACGATCTGGTTGTTTAAATTGAGATACAACGATCTGAGTCCGCAGTTCCGGGTTCAAACACTATAAACAGAGTGTGGTGAGGTTGTAGACTTCTGTCATGGTTCGATATGCTATCGTAGTTCCTTCTTGCGATTGGTCGACGCGGCACTGGCGCCTGTTACAGACTAAAACTACGTCGTCGCATCGGAGCTCACAAGGTCGAGGCGCGAGTCAGCCACGACCGCACGTGACTATCTTTGCGGCATCCTGGCTGCTAGGCTGGAAACGGCACATGTCCGAGGGCATTCCCGCATATGTCTATACTGTACATTTGAAGGTCACTGTCGCTCACGAGGCTGTCATTGAGAACTTTATCACGAAAGCACAGATACCTTGTTGCAAAATGAGGGCAACATTGGCGCTCTGCAAGCGCTCGGTATGGAAAGGTTGGTGGGCATCCTGCGCCTATCAATGCATTCGCAAAGCTGACAGAAAACACAGGACCTCACATCGTCCCGTAAGTGGCAGGAACAATCGACGTTTGGCAGGCACCAAAGCAACATCGTCACGAGGGCACGAAATGCATCACGACTGACCTGATGCGCGTAGACTCCCGATCATTCGTGGAGCACCAGGCGACCGTATCCCTCCCGTTCGAACGCAGGCACGGAGTGCGACGATCTTGCCCAACTTTGTGGGACTTGTCTTCCAAGTGCACAATGGCAAGGCGTACACAGATGTGCGCATAACTGAAGACATGGTTGGACATAAATTGGGAGAATTCTCGCCGTGAGTCTAGTCTAGACGTCTTTCAGGAGCCCCAACGCTGATTAGGCTCGGACAAAGTACGCGCAAACGCTTCACATTCAAGCAGAGCAAGAACAAATAAATCGCCCCAGGAGCATTTTATCTGCTCTTGCTTTCGTGTCCATACAACGACCTATGCATATTGCACAATCCATCCGGGCGATGCCCTATCAGTGAACAGCAAAGATGTTGCCGAAAGAATGACGACGAGAGGGAGAGGTACGCGAGGAACTGGGCAGGAATGTTCAAGATTCTATTGATGATCAGGCGCAACTGTATCGTCCCAAACATTTTTCGAATCGGCTGGCTCCGATTTGCAAGAAGAAGCGGAATCTGTCATAGGCAGATTCGTCGATATGCATATCGACGAACTTGGCCAACCTCCTGCTCTCTCGGCAAAATTCCGATGGAAGTCGACTGCCGGACAAGGTTGCTACTGCCCTTAAGCAAGTGGCTGAGCAGTTGCCTGCATGCTTTCCCGAAAGTTCATTCGGGATATCCAACGCCCTTGCGTGGCTGTGAAGGAGTGGACTTGCGCCGTGTACAGCGCTCTAGTGTAAACTCGCTCAGTATTCTCGCTGATACATTACCAAGTCGTCAAAACATATTCCCTGATTGCACAGCAATCAGTCTCGTCATTTTGCTCAGCTTCCATCACAGCCCACCATTCTCAAATCTTCATACTGTCCTTTTCGCTCTCGTCAGAATCGCTCGTTCCCATCGGTGCTTGCTTGCTTGTGCCCCCCGGCACCACGCCAAATTGACGCATTTTCAACAAGCGGCGCAGTGGTCGAGAACAATTCCCCCTCACTCCATCTCGTCAACGCCGCTGTCATTCGCCGTCCACTCCCTTCGTAAGGCACACGTCGTGCAGCCTACTCGCGCACATTTCCGGTTCCGAGCCTGCTGCTTCAGTAAAATGCCAGCCACTGCCCGCCGGGTCTACTCGGCCCAGGAGCTTCATCGCCTTCGAGATTCATCGTCCCAGCCACGACTCCACGAGGCAATCGAACAGCACGATGGCGAGGACGCTGAAATTGTAAAAGGTACGTTCGATCCAGAATATAAGCACACCTACACAAAGGACGTACATCATCGGGCTCTGGCGTTGAATACATGATCAAGGCATGAACATTAAAGTCGTCCGCTATTCGATCTTAGCCTCCGAGGTGTTAAAGTGCTGACTTGCGATACAGAGCATGTTCTTCGCGGCTCTAAATCGTTCGCGGCACGTTCTTTCCGATCTCGGAACTCTACCCACAACAGTTTGAGTGTTCCGTCCGGCAAATATAACGACGAGAACGTTCTTGCCTCGTCAGTCGAATCACCATATCTTGTGTCTCAGGCTGCGCCACCATCAGTTGCCCCGCTCGGCGAGATTGCTCCCAACGGGCAGCTCTCACGTCCAATTTCTCACTGGCTACGCCCCTCTCCAACTCCTTCGCTCAAGAAGAAAAAGGCAGAGGCTCTGGTCAAACACCATGGCTCGCCACAACATGTCCGTGTCACCGCCGGCGGCCGAATCGTCCCGAGCGAGCAGTCGCCTCTCACATATCCGCGCTACGGCTACAGTGCCGTGAAGGCGAATGGAGGAGTTATTAAATTTGCTCCAAATCTTCATGGTGGTCATGAATACCGCGATTATGCCACCCAGGAAAACTTCATAGCTCAAGACGAGCACGGCAACTTTTGCCAGATCATCGATGGCATCGTCAAGCCAATCCGCATTGTGGACGGCAATTATCAACTTGAGCGGACCGCACCGAACGTAGTCGACCAAATGGCACATCGTGGAATCTCCTGGTCGGCCGACAAGATTTATTCCCATTCCGACGATGCTCGCAACCCTCGAAAGCCTGGTATGCTCGTGGCCGCTGAACCTCCCATCGCTTCGCAGATATCGGCTCTCGAACTTGAGTACTCCAAGCTAGATGGCGAGTCGAAAGATCTTGACAAGACAGAGGCATTGTGCGGAAAGTCAATGTCTAAGCCTGCCTTAGAGGCTCTCGTTGTCAAGCGTCGCGAGCTTGTCGTTGCGAAAGACAAGATTCGCGTTTCAATCAAGCATTTGCGGACACAGCCGCCACTCCATGCTCCAACCTCACCCCGAGCAATGATGCACTCTCATTCAGCCTCGTCTCCACATAATCGAGCTTTGCCTTCAGCGTTCCCGATTCAGCATGACCGCCGTCCCGTTTCAAATTCCCAAGCCGGGCCACTCCATCCTGGTCAATTGCACCAATTCGCTGGTCCCTTCGACCCGCAGTCAGCGATTCATCCAGACCCTATGTACGGAAGTCACCCGTGGCGTGGCGCACCCCTTGGCAAATTCATGCTCCCTGCGACTTTTGATGGTGCTATGGCTCCGACTTATATTCCGTACGTTCAGCCGATGGTGCGAGTTGCAGCTCAAGATCATGTGCCGGCCGCAGCGCAGCAAAGTGCACAATGCCAGGATCAAAATCATGAACAGGCGTGTATGCACCATGGTATCCAGCATTCGGCCATGAAAGGCTCTCGTGCTGTTCCGATCAAACTGCCGAGCACTCATCAGACTGGTTATTGCAAGTCAAGCCTGGATCCAATGAGCCCAGTGTACAAGCCCTCCCAATTCCAACGAGCGCATACAGCGGACAGCCAGGGTTCAATGCCTCACGATAAGACATCGGCAGAGGTGGACCCAACTTTGCCTCAGCTGCACACAATACCTTCAGGTAACAATCGAGCCACCACGGAGTCTGATGGTACAATCAGCCCAACGAAGAAGGCAACTCACTTACACTCCTCCAGCATCTCAAGCTTTGAGACTGCAGACTTCTTCCCTCGCGACACACGCGAGTACTCAACTCGACAACTTGCATATCCAATGCGACTAGAGCATTCAGACGACAAAGAGAATATATATCCGGACGAGTGCGGCGGAACTCGTGACGAGTCGCCAATGACACCTCCCGGCCAGGACTTTCATGACTCGAATTGGAATCCAGTCATTCCGGACAAGGTATTCAAGAGCCGCGCGCCACAAGATGATCGGTCCGAAGAACCTACTTCGTCTCACGAGCCACCACTTCAGCCATCCAGCGCGGCCTTGGAATTTGTGCCCTCCGTTAGTAAAAAATCTCTTTGGGACTCAGGAATGCCTGTCGCGGCGTCCGAAGCCATGCTAGCCCGTGGAACCCACAATGTCAGCCCGAAAGCCAGACGAGAGTTCTTGTTTGTTCAAGAACATCCGGACCATTTCTCAGCTCTCTCGTCTTCACCGGAAATGCCTAAGGCTCTGCCCGGGAACGTACATGATGACTCCGCGTCTGCCCCAATGTTAGACTTCTCACAAAAGCCGCGGGAGTGGATGGAGGGCTACCAAGCTGGGCTACAACGTCGGCTTGTGGGCATGGATCGCGTGGGAAATTTCCTCGATGGATATTGTTCTGGTCTGCTGAAGTCCAGCTCATCCGCCGATGTATCATCAAACGACGTACAGCAACGTCCCTCTGTTGAGATTGAATCCCCAGACGATCATCACGAGTCGTCCTTGGATGCCCAATCGCAAGAGCGTGAAGTCAACGAAAAGGCAGCCGCAAACCGTCCTCAACTGCTTGAAACTATGGTCTCCAGTATGGACACGCTCAAGGAAGCAGTATTTGCGCCTCAGAATGAGAACGCCGTTCTGTCGCCCGCTGTAGACGGGCCTCACGTTAATGACCAGCCTTCAAATCTTGGCGCTTGGGCGAAAGGCAAGGCCAACTTGGGCACTGGCTTCGCTGGATTTCCTTTCCCAGAACGGACTTCATCGAAGCTCCGTCAAGAAGTCAAACCATCAAACCAGCACGATAATCAGCACTCCCCTCAGCAAAAGTCTCTCGTGAATGTAAGTGGCAATGTCGCGAACGAGGCCAACTCAGTGGATGTCGACCAGAAGGCTGTTAGAACCGACATGCTAGACAAGCACGACGCGTCATCACCTGTTGAAACTCATCGCATTACCAGCTTGGCCAGCCTGGATTCCAGACTTTCACGTCAACTCACCGGCCACCGAATCATCAGCCCTCAGCACGAATAGAATTCAGCCAGCGCTGTGACACAAGTCGTCGGCTCTGCCGCTGGCCGCATGCCGAATATGCAACTTGCCACAATGCATTACGACGGATCTTCTCAGCCCTCGACCAAGCGCATCATGTCCGACACCGCGATTCCCTCGGTCACCAGCCGCTTCCACGAAGGCTCTCTCGATGGCATGTCTAACCCGCCTTTGTCTCCAACCTCACCTGGTAGTCCGATGGGCTCGCCTTCCATTTCGCCAGGTCGTACAACTGCTTACGACAAGATTCGTAATGGCCAGAACGGGAGCGGTGTCAAGAATACCAGCCCAACCAAGGCTAAGTTAGAGCAGATCGCTGGGAAGGTTGGAATCAAGGCTGTTACAGCTTCGCCTCCTCGTAGATCGAACAGCCAAGCGATGGAGCCGGTGAGCCCCACTGGCAAGCGTCGTTGGCGTGACGTCTGGCGTGGCAGCAAGCCCAAGGACACAAATTGATCGCTTCACCCACGCGACTTGCACGCCATTCCTGTTCAGGATCATTCAACCTCTATTTACAAGAGACTCACGATCGATGCATACGGTCATCAAGTCTTTCATGGGACCTCTCTGCATTTGATGCAATAAAAACAGAGCTCAACTTCGTTTCACACATTACCTTGCAGAGAGGACACCATAATTATCACAGCATTGTCGCGTATCGAATTTTCGAGCATTTTCTCTGGTCAGCCTTTCTATCGATATCTGTGAATTGTCCTGGATATATAGATTGATGAATGAGATAAGTTGTGCATTTCAACTTTGATCCGTGATCTAGCTGCTTGACTACGACGGAATTGTGTGGAGTTGTCGGCTTCATGATAGCTTCTTGAGCACTTCCACGCCTATGGACAGAACATCTGCATTTCGCGTTTTTCTCAGTGCTTCCTTGATGACCTCGTTCCCTTGCTTGGCTTTGACCATTGATATGGCTTTAGACCCCAAGTCCCCGTTCATCGCGAGTATGTTGGAAAGACAAACCAGTCCTCGGTGCTTGAGTTCATCGCTTTCATCTCCACACATGGTCAATATTACCTGAAGACCCCTCTCTTTGTCCAGGACTGCTGATGTAGCAGCATCCCACTCTGTCAACATGGCAAGGGCTCCTCCAGCGGCACGTCTCGTAGCAACATCGTCGACATCTGCGAGTGCCAGCAAGATCTGCATGCGACGTTTTGCGTCTTTTGAGCCGTCAGCGAACTTGGCAACGCCGCTTGGCGAGATCATCAAATTGCAGACTAGTTCAACAGTCGCGCGCTGTATAAGCACATTCGGCGAAAAGAGTAAGTCCTCGACCTTGTCGAAGGCCGTTCGAATCTGAAGCTCTCGGGCGGAGCTATCGTCCATAGACGCAAGGTTTGTTAAAGCAAGGAGCGCTTCGAATGTCGGCAGGAGGTCGCGTTCCTCACCTTCTTGATTCTCGGAAAGTAATGGGATGATGGCACTGACGGCAGATGTGGAGGAGAGGCCGCTCGAGAAAACATGCTCAGGATTCACGGATATCAAAAGCCTTGCGAGCGCGTGAGCCATTTGGCGCGACACCAACTTTTCAGCTTCCGATTTCTCGATGTGCGCGAGTCGATCTCGCACTAGGAAGAGGGCTCGTACAGCTCCCTGCTGGACTAGTATTGATCGGTGCTTTTGCTCCTTCGATGACGACAACAAAATTCCAACGATGAGAGCGATATTGGTCGTGGAGTTTGTCTGTTTACTCAAGGACACCAACACCGGCACAAGACCAGCATTCATGAGTCGCTTTACCCGAGCTGTGACATGAGCATCATCATCTAATGGATCATCCGGAGTTGGCTTTGCTGAATTGGCATATGCTTTTAGTTGTGCTATTCGTTTTTGCTCTTCTGATCGAGAAGGTCTATAAGTTGTAATATTATGGAACACAGTGAGGTAGCCGAAGGCGGATCCTGGCCGTTCCGAGAGTCCACTGACCAGGGATTTGAGCAGAGTCTCATCAGAGCCGACGTGTTCCTTGACCTTGGGCTGTAGTGTTGTGTACGCGAGACCTTCGACCGCTTGGTCTCTGTCCTGATTGCTGTTGAGCACTAAGCCTGAAAGCTTCGAGGCGATCTCTTCCTGAGACGTACTGTCAATCTTGGCGAGTATCAATGTGACTAAGGCCTTGTGGGTTGAATCGCGCTCGTTCACCAGACTCTGCAACCATGTCAGGCAATGCGTGTGAATCGCCTCTCGACATGACTTTTCCACACAGGCGGCCGACAATAGTTCCAAGGCGGCCCGCTCGAGAGTCACACTCTCGCTGTACAGCATTAGCGAAATGGTGAAGGCAGACGATAATGTGCTCCTCCCAACAAAATATAGAGTAATCTGCTGACCTACCGATGACCTTGCTTTGTAGCTTGCGAATTTCGCTCGAGAATAGTCACAAGTTGTTGCACAAATCCTTCTGTTAAAAAGAGTTTGGTCGCAATGGGGGCGACGATCGGGAAGATGGCCGAAGCGGCCGAAAACGCTATCACGAGGTCCTCGCTCGTCTGTTTTGCCACTGCAGACGTGATGAAGTTGGCAAAGAGCACCTCTCCTTTCTCCACAGTCAATTCAAACATCTTCGCAATCGCCAGCATGGCCTGACTCCTCAACGATGCTTCATTTCGTATGTCGAGACGGGCAAGGACGACTTCAAAAACATCGGCGTCGATTAGGCTACTGACATTTTTTGAAGCCAAGGTCAGCAGCCGAGTCATGGCTTCCAAGGCACGCTCAGAATCTTGGACATTTATGCCCAACAGCTTTGCGGTGCACATTTGAAAGGTGTCTCGCTGCGACTTAGCCTGATCGTCCCTCGAGCTCCACACAGATTCGTCAATGGGAAGCCCTGTGAAGACTCGGAAGCTTTGTCTCCCCATGGTGTAGAATTTTTCGAACAACATGGTCACTTCGGGCTTCAGCCGCGACACTACTTCTTTACGAGCATCCAGGCTCACGTTGAGTAGTGTGCCAAGCAGCACGTCCGACGATAATTTCGGGGGGCTTTCATTCAACAAGAGATCGAGAGCACGCAACGCATCCGCCGCTCTGACTGAGCTCGTACGAAGAGCTTGCAATGCGCTCTTCCCGGTGCCTTCATCTGCATCGTTTTGATACTGGATAAGTAGTGTGACGAAAGCGTTGTCGCCTTTGTCTTGTGCTCGAAGATCCGTTGACGCTGCTGCCACAAGCTTGTTCGTTGGATCCAGGTCCGCCGCAGCTTTGAGAGCCTTGTATGCAGACTCGACATTGCCTGCCTTACGATAATCGTCTGCCTCTGCGAGCAATCTGACGATGCGATCATCTGCAGGATTGGTCAACGACATGATTTTGGGCGTGAAGAGGACGAGATGGTGAATGACCAGACGGCAACCCTACGAATTACATAATTGTGAGGTGAACCCTAATTCAGGCGCAGGTGTCTCGCACGAGCCCGAGGTCGGTCAGTTTCGGTACTCTCAATAAGCTTCTAGCGGCGCTGAAGGCTCCCATGATTCGACCACATGTGCGTCATGTCCGCCTGAAGTCGCGTGTTCGCGTCCGCTCGGCCTTAGCTGGACAGGCGGCCCACTATCGGACTCTCGCCCCAATTACCCACCGCTCCACCTTGTAAACATCATGCGGTTATAACGATCCGACCCAGCATGCGGTGAACTGTCTGTCGACACATCACAGCCTGCGCGTTGCGAGGGTCATAGTGACCGCCCATCATGTCCTCCCCAACCCGACCAGCCAGTCACCGAAGTGGGCAACAGACCGTTATCGACAAGCTCGACTATCACCCCGGTGGACGACCGCTAGTTGCGAGCCACGAAGGAAATGGTGAAAGCAGCGGCAGACATAGCCAAGATATCAGCTATGCGGGCAGTTTCTTCGAAGAGATCGTTGAAGGCGTCATTGCAAACGACAGTGAAAGAATGAAGAAAGAGGTGCTTCGCTATACGGGCTTCTTCTGGGCGATCATACAATGTCTCGGTGCTGGTAGCATCACGGCCTTCTCTCTTTATGGTCATTTGTTCTTCACAGACTTGAAATACAGCCAATTGCAAGTCAATGGGATATCCATCACAGCAGAGCTGGCGACGTATCTGCCAGTTCCGATCTGGGGTTACCTGTGTGATCGATACGGACCGGGAATTCCTTCAGTCATTGCCGGATCATTCTTTGGAGTCGGATACATTCTTGCAGCATTCACATATATGAGTGGACCTTCTGTGAGCGCGGGTGGCACGGGTTGGCCATACTGGGTCATGGTCATTGCATTCATGTTCGTCGGGTTCGGGACAGCATGCCTGTACCTCGCGGCAGTGACGACTTGCGCGAAGAATTTTGGCAGAGGGAAATACAAGGGACTTGCGCTTGCCTTGCCGAGCGCGGCATTCGGTCTGAGTGGGATGTGGTTATCTCAAGTTGGTAGCAACTTGCTCTTCATTAGACGACCAGATGGGAGCAAAGGTGACGTCGACGTCTATCGCTTCTTCCTCTTCCTTGGCTGCCTCTTGTTCGCGAGTGGAATAATTGGCTATTTTGCTCTACGGGTCATCGGAGAGGAGGAATTAATTGAAGCGGCCATCGAGGAATTGGAGCAGAGCGGGCTGTTGACAGAAAGTGCACATTTCTCGAGCTCACTAGCGATTGAGGCTTCACAGCAACGAGGCTATGGTACGGTCGCGCAACACGAGCCCGATATTGGTGATGAGGATGAGGATGGAAATCAACACAAATCTGGCGAGCAAGATGCGCGACGACTAGAGGAGCGGAAGACATGGCTACTCAACGAGGAGACCCGGCTGTTCCTGGGTGATCATACAATGTGGTGGCTAACAGCCGGCTTCTTCTTCATGACTGGGCCTGGAGAATGCTACATCAACAATCTCGGCACAATTATCGGCACCCTTTACCCTCCAAGCTCGTCAGCTGCGAGTCCGCAAGGCATCACGACTGCCACGACTCACATATCCATCCTCGCCATCACCAGTACGTTATCTAGAATCCTTTCCGGTGTACTCACCGACCTGCTGGCACCAACAAGCTCGCCTCATCAACACCGACGAGGGCCGAATTCTCTCGCCAATAGTCTTGCTTCGTTGAGAGACGTTGCTCGCACGGAGCCAAAGCGGAGACTAGAGATCTCTCGAGTTGCGATCATGATATTTTTTGCTTTGCTGTTGTCCATCGGTTGTATCATCCTTGCATCCGGCGCCATCCAGGGTCACGCAGAACGATTCTGGGTCGTGTCGGCTTTCGTTGGTGCCGGATACGGCGCTGCCTTCAGCCTGACGCCAATCATCGTCAGCGTCATTTGGGGCATAGAGAACTTTGGAACGAACTGGGGCATCGTTGCTACTGTGCCGGCATTGGGCGCCACGATTTGGGGTCTGATCTATTCGGCCGTCTACCAATGGGCCACTGAACGAGGCCAGCGTCTGGGCGAGAGCCCCGATGGAGACACCCTCTGCCATGGCATGATGTGTTATGCTCCAACATTCTGGGCGATGACCGTCACCGTCTGGGTTGCCTGTGGAATGTTCCTTTGGGCGTGGCGTGGCCCCGGCGGATGGGTCAGTCGTGGCGTGGTCGTTTGATAGTAATTAGCATTTGCATAGTAGCAGCTTTTGATCCCTTTACATCAAGTATAATGAATTTAGTAAGGTGTCTGGTGACATAGATACAAACGTCGATAGGCGATCATGCCATTCTACCTGGTACAAAAGGATGTCCTGCTGATAGACCTCCGCATACTGCCCACGCTTGACCGTTGACATAACTCGCTTCGTCACTGCCCAGGAACAAGGCGACACGCGCAATTTCGTCCGATACCCCGCCGCGCATAAGTGGGTTGAGTTGCCCGATCTTTTGCTCTGAGCCCCTCGCACGTGCCGACTCGTACATGGGACTGGTCATACCCGTCTCAATGATGCCAGGGCAGATCGCGTTGCAGCGAATTCCTGTGCCCTTCAGCTGATAGCTGCTAGTCTGCATTATGCTGATGACGGCCGCTTTGGAAGCCGAGTAGTCTGTCGGTCCGGCATTTGAACGGAGGCCTGCGACCGAGGCGACGCCAACAATGGAACCTCCGGGGTACTTCTTCTCAGCTGATGTCTCGAGCATGCCGCGAGCGCCGTGCTTGACAGCCAAGAATACGCTGCGCAGTCTATGTCAGCCAAGTGGTCTTCATGTGCTCAATGGGATGATCTGAGAAGCGTACCCTAATGCATTGACACGCATCGTCTCCATGAAGTCCTCCGAAGAGCCCTGGAGGACGCTCTGGTATGAGATGTTGATTCCGGCATTGGCGAAGAAGATATCGAGACGACCGTAAAGCTTCAGAGCATCGTCGACAAGGGCCTCGACGTGCTTCTCATCGCCGGCGTCGACTTTCCGCGTGTGGATATCGACATTGGGATAGAGTGAGTTGATCTCGCGCTTGTGGGTTTCAAGATGGTCGGTGTTCCAGTCGCAAATGAAAATTGCCTTGGCGCCATTGTTGGCGAATTGATGAGCTGAGGCACGACCGATTCCCAACGGGGAGTTGCAGCCAGTAATTATGACAACCTTGCCTTGTGTCCGTCTGATGTCGGGTCAAGGTCAGCGAGGACTGCTCAGGCGACAAACGTCCGAGGATCTGAATGCAAATTTCTTGGGGGAGGGTTTGACTGACGGTCCTGCTGAGTTACCTGCTACGGTTGGGATCTGAGGAATATCTTCAAATGCGCCAGGACTCCGCGGAGGTTCATTGAGCTGTTCGCTCAGGGCCTGAACACGAGCCTTTGCAGTAGACTTCATCTTGCAGATCTTCAATGCACGGCTTTCAATCAATTTAGATGATTCTCAATAGCAAGTGCGACGATGTGGAGGCCAATTCACCGTCTTTCTTCTACAAGTTGCTAAGGTGCATATGCCGTGATTTTGCTGCTTGGATGAAAGGTGACGTGAGCCGGTCATCTACTACTGGAGTGTACGACTGTGGTCAATTATCCCAGCTGGGCATAGCCTCGGCAAGGCCGCCATTCTCTGAGTCGCAGAAGTAGACAAAACTCCGTTTGTCCGTTCATCATGTATTTATGCCACACACCTGCGCACAATGGAATATACACACGTAAATAATGAATTGACACCTCCTATGATACACTCCGTTTCTCCAAAAGCTTCCTTCTGAAGTGCGGAAATGCTCATAGCCAGGTGTTAGAGATTTGTCATGGTTGATGGACAGCCCTGACGATTTACTGTTTTGAATTGTACATGTATGTGTTTTACAGGCAAACCGAGTTCTAGAACGCCTTTGGACAGAGAGCAAAGCATCGTCGCTCCTTGATACTTACAACTCAGTGTCAACCTCTGTCCAGATCGCTCTGAGACGCATCGTAATTGTCCCATTACACTGTCGATCGCTCATCGTTCTCTCGGCACATTCAAACACCGCCTAGACCTCGATCGCTACCAAATTAGCTCTTACACTACAAACATGCGTGTCTCAGTCTCCCGAATTTGGCCTCGAACTAAGCAATCTCGCGTGCGCGGATGGACAAGTGCGGAGAGAGCATCTTCGCCAATCGAACGAGATCAGTACGATCAGATTCGAGATCGTCGTAGGCGGGGCTCCCGATCTTGATGTAGACAGACTGCAAGGAACATGTGTTGACATCGCCGTTGCAGCAGCACCCCCAAACGGCATCATTAGTAAGATGACACCATGTACATACCTAGGTACATTCATGTACATGCTCACATCGACGAAGGCCATGTGGAGTGCAGGCGAAGATCATGATACACAGGCACGTACTACGATTATAAGCAAACTTGAGATGTTGACCATGTTGACCATGGGAAGGCCGTCAGGTGAGGCGCCAGAATGTTGATGATCATCGCCGCCAACCTTGCCTTGAAAGACAACATGGAGCTTTAATGTCCGGTCCAGCTGCCCATATCTCGTACGGGTCAGAATCAAGGTAAAACATATGACATTAAGGATTGATGGTCATGACAGCCGCCGCCGCCACCTCAACCAAATCGGGACGTCGTAAGTCATCCGGACGCACTTTGCGGGTCCAGTATCTTGGAAGACAGGAGACTTGTGCGCAACATTCGACATTCTTGCGACACACCTTTCGCGCGTAATCCCCAGAAGTTCTAATAATCTGATACATCTAAATTAAGAGTTTCAAACTCGAGCGTTGTGTAGTTCCTTGATCTATTGAGGGATCGTATTCACAGAGCGCGTTGACCCGTTGCTGACCGCGGAAAAATTCCCCTTCGGTCCGGACATCTCGTGTTGGCGCTGGTGGGTGAATGCCGATCGGATCTGGAACAAGCCAGCCCTCCATGGCCGACCTGTCCAGCCCGTCGACGCTTTATCATTGCCTCCTCTTTGTCATTATCCATCGGTACCAGATGATAATATTAGTGTTTATTATTAGCTGCCGATGTATGGCATGACATTAGCATGGGCTCGGTGATGATGGATCTCGTGTAATCCTTTGTAGAGAGCGGATGAAGCTACAACCAAGTTGCGGAAAGGTCATGCCAGCGTGAGACTGAGCTGCACTATCAGCGCTTCATGACGACAAATCTCTGTTCCGAGGCGGACGCGCAAGCCGAGGACGCGCGTAGACCACGAAACTACAGCAATGGACAAGAAATACATTCTATGTGCAGCTGGAGTGCATGACAAGCTCACTTGGGGAAGAGTGGCGCTTCGGCCCACGGTCTACAGGTGGCAGCACACCAGACGCCGCATCGCATGGCATTCCCTGGAGCGCCTCGCGCGTCGATGGCGTCTCGTTTGCTAAACGGCCCTCATCGAGACTAGATTTCTTCAACATGGATCTTTGTCAAGAGCCAACAAGAGCCACCCATGCAGCAAAACCTCGTGGCGTACTGAACCTCGGGCTTGGCCTGCATATCTTCTGGATTCCACAACTGTAGCCGCGTCGTCATGTCTCACGCCGCGCGGTGCGTCTGACGTGGGAAGATGCGAAGTGATCCTGCCACCATTCAAGCCACTGGACGCCGTGGAAGGATCGGAGACGGAAAATTCTTCCTGACGAGGAAGACGTCTAGAAGAATGCCGCGTGACTGGATCGCGTGGCTGCTTGGCTGCTCATCCGCTCCCATGTTTTCATCTTCTCATTATGAGGTCCGCAGCAACATCACTAGGCACCTAAATAAAATATGGGAGTGGTTTGCCTGGTTGGCATCGAATCTCACACACATCACAGAGGCAGTGCTGACGTCCGCAGTCATAAACTACCTACTGCGACTAAATATGGCTGGCCACTCCAGGGCAGTCGTTGGATGGTGGCCTACCCTAGCTGTCCTGGTGTCACTTGGCGCGACAGGTTAACATTTATTGTTATTTCATACTAACATGTATGCGACAGGTGCTCTATTGGTGAGGATGTACCAACAAGCTTGGGACGATGGACGGTACTCGCCACGCTAGTTTGTGAGAGCTCTGTTGTTCCAGGACTCGCATGTGATCCGTTTCAGTCATCCTCGATGGACGCAGCATCTGTGTCGAGTGGGAAGTGATCGTGTACGATTGGTAGGAACCACACCCTTACCATCTGTAACAACAACAAATTCCCATCGTTTTTTCTACAGCTCGATATTAGAAGCGAGATCCCGTGGACATTACCCTGGAAATCCGATTTCCGGGATGATGGCGCCTCCTGACGGTAAATTTTCGACGGCGTGGTTTTGGTCCCCCGGGCCAGCGGCGGCGGGCTTGCGCCATGATATCTCCCAGGCAAGGTTGATTACAATACTTTATTATTATGCAGTATCATCAACATTCGCGGCGGAGACGCACATTCTGTGTGTTATGAGAACAACAAAGACAAGCGTGCAGCAAAGGCTAGTGCCGTGACAGGAGTCTACGGTATCGCAACGACAAGAATAGCACTGTACTTGAGAAAAGGAATCTCAATGTACGAGACGACAGAACAGGACAGGTTAGAAGAAAGAGAAAGAAGTCCCCGGTGGTGGGGTTGGCTGGCTGGTGTATCGCTAGGTGCATGCAATAATCATAATAACTAGGTACGCAGTAGTAGAGGTCTTCATGTATTGCAATATTCATAATGATGAATGGGGTAAGACAGGGCTGGTGCGGCGGCGGCGGCGGTGGATTCGCGTTCGGTTCGGGGACCTCTGGACCCTTTTCGGGGAGAAGGTATACTGTGCTATACAGACTGTGAACTTGATTGACATCCTGTCTGTCTGTCCCATGGTTGGTGGTACGGCAGAACAAGGCTTGATCTGCATTTGTACCAATATGAACGAATACCATGTAAAGAAGTCCCACAAGAGGAAAGGGAGCCGGTGGGCAATGTGAGAAGTACAGTACTGTCAACTCCGCCAGAGACGGGCTGGAGAGGGGAGGCTGTTAGTCAATCGTTTGGCGGGAACCGTCCCCAAGCAGCCCCTCTCCCCCAGGAAATTTTCCCACTAATTTCGATCGACCTCCTGCTGGTGGTGCGTCCAGAACAAACTGCGGTGTGGGTGTTTTATTACAGTAACTATGTTAAGGTGTAGTGAACAGTAAGAGTGTACGAGAGGGTGGTTGTGTACATGTTGGTGTGCCGATGTGCTTGCGCGGCGCGCGCATACCCAAACTCGCCCTCGCACAACTTACCACCACCATCAATGGGAGCAGATGCATACTCTTTCCTCCTCCCTGGCCGTCGCTTTGTTATATTTCAACCTCCTCGCGCATCCCTTTTCCTTTTCCTTCGAAAGATCTTCCTCTTCTTCTAGTTCATCAATGATATCAACTTCACCTCCTCAACCCGACAAAGGACTTTGGTCAACTCAACATCAACATCCAAATCAACCCTAGACCATTCACACACCATGCCTGCCTCCAAATTTGTCGAGATCCTTGATCTCTCAGACCTCCCTTACTCGCAAAACAACGTCAGCCTGGAGGATAGTCTCCAGGATACGCGCAATCGTTCGGGATCGCAAACCAGCCTGCCGAGTCCGACTGAGCGATCCAGCTCTTCATCGCAAACCTCTCAGCCATTTGCGCAACCTTCAAAGAATCGCCTGCGCGGCTTTTCCATGAAGAAGAAGACCTGAATCGTTGGTTGCCTGTAGCATTCCGATCTAGCATTTGACTGTCATGCTGCTTCCAACTCCACCGAAATCGTCAGGAGCATCAACAAAACGACCGAACGATCCATGATCACCAGAATTGGCTGGATGATTCATACTCTGGCATTTTTCAGACACCCGCCATTACTCATTTGAGAAGACAATCCTGCCACCTGCTCGACATTGCATGATTTGGAAACCCGACTTTACCCCTTGCTCCAGAAATTCTCATTTGCAGAATCTCTAACGGTGAGCACTCTATCCAAGAGTGCGCAGAGCACGCCACACTCAGCAGCCAAAACCACCTGCAACCTTGGAACTCAAAGCCGCGTGCTTTGCGGTTGGGCTTACGCGCCCGCCTCTGGCATTCATCCGGCCCGATTCACATTCCATCACATTCATGCAATCGCGATATTGGACTGACGCTCACGAGCGCCACGCGAAGAGAAATCAGGACTTCACCACAAAGCAAAGGCACCCTAGTGGTGGACCTGCGCCGGCGATGTAGAATAGCTCACAACGAGATTGTACTACCAGAATTTACGAGTGGAAAGCAAAATGGCTCCCACTTGGCAGGGCGCCTTCTTGCTCTCATGCAAATCCATAGCTTGTCCCCGCCGATCCTGCCATTGTCTGTCCGTGATGACAAGCGTTTTGATCATCGTTCCCATTTTCCACGTTGAGAAATCCAGCTGTATTCCAGGGTCGCCCGATCACCGACGAATCCGCGCTGCCGAGACATCCGACACATGTTTGTGCGTAGCGCACCTGCCATTTTCTGCCATGATTGACACAAAGAGCTATTACGCGGCGCGAACCATCCAACGACTGTGCCCGGGATATGTGCTGCAATAATAATGCACGTGTCGTGGCCTGCTGTGAAGCCCGAGACCCTCGAGAAGTCCTTTGATGATATGGATTTTGACATCATGCGAGCCGGCGTCGAGAGCCCCACCGGCCGGACAGAGTTCTGCATCTTGCCCGAACATCACCACGAAGGATATTACATCAAGGGTCTCCTTTAATCGCGACGATACAAACTTCAGTGCTGATCAAGAATAAGATATCGACATGCGAATCAATCCAACCTTCCCCTCTCATTTGCTCCTGTCATCCTTGCCCCGTTTCGCATAATTCTCCTCCGCCTTCTCGCTCATCCCCTGTCCCCATCCACCCTTGATGTCCTTCTTCCCCAACTGGCGATCTTCGATGCGCTGCAGGCTGTCCTCGATGAGACCAATGTGTCCGCGGAGGGTGCCCTCGACCTCATCCATGCGGGCCTCCATCTCCTCGTAGGTGAAATTGTGCTTTTCGCGATTGTCGAAGAGGTGATAGCCTGGGTGACGTCATACCTCGTCAGCTCGGGGGAAAAGAAAGAGTCGATGGGAATCCCCATCCGACGGGGTCTATTTTAAGCAATCTTCACACCGGAGACATTTCGATTGCGGCGCAGGAAGATCAACGCCGAACAACAATTGCCGGAGGATGACGGGACTGCTGTAATGGATGACGGCGGAGTGAGTGTGAATTGACGGATGCTTACCGGTCAGGCCGATGTTGGCAGCCAACGCGCCTAGGATGAGTCTCTGGACTGTTGAGGAGGACATTGTCCTACGCGATGGGGTGTCGTGGTCTGGTTGGTTGGGGTTGTTGAGAAGGCGACAGGTGGAAGGCGTTGGCGCAATGGGTGTGATCCTTTGGCCTCTCAGTGTAAAATGACGGCGACGGGTGACGGTGATGATGGCGATGATGATGACGACAATGCTGTATGGTAAGTTGTAGAGTTAACAATTGTTTATGTCCGATTTGCTACGGTTCCAAGAGAGAATTGAATGCAGCAAGTGTACAACATGTATGGTGAGTGCTCCGAAGTTCTTTAGATTTGTAGTGATATCATGACATTTCTGCGCCATCACCTCCGTGTCTCAGATGGCGCTTCCATGTCTCGGTAGTAGGTAGACCCTTTTGATTCATGCCAGGACCAATCTCTCAGTTAAAACTAATGGTATATAACAAATCAAGATATATCCTCATATTCGTCGCAATATGTCCTTTCGTACGAACTCGATCGGTGATACCGTGGAAGAGTAACAGTGAGTGACTCTCCGCTCACCATGACCATGTCCATATTACCGTCGTCTCCGTAATCGTCATCATCATAGTTCGTCATCATGCTTTCTCGAGAGCCCTGGAGAACTGGAGGAGGATCGTGTCAACTCCTCTGGCTCCGGGGCTTGGAGCTGGGGAGGATCCAAGCGCGCTGTGAGCTGAATTTCCGCATGGCCTTGAGCCTGAGGCATCGACGATCGAAAGCTTGGACGGGATCTTCCGAAAGAGCAGCTAGTCCGTGCGACACGAAAGCTCAGCCGCCGCGTTCTCGCATCGTGGGCGGGCGGTGTTGGAATAATGAGCTGATCAGCTCGCCCGGCAACTTTATTTGGTGGTGAAACCGTACGAGCACAGCGGAAGCGCTGAGACGTCGGGGTGGCAGCGAATGGCCAATGGTCATCTTGTGACACTGGGTCTTTGGAACACACGCGCGCGCGCGATGTTTCCTGCCCAGTCGTTCAGCTGCACTTTCGCCGATGGAGCTTGATGCGGGTTCGGCGCTCACACGGAGCAATCTCGAGACGCTCCGAACGCCAGACTCCGCCGCTCCCACCATCTGGACGGCGTGCGCCGCTCCAGTCAACAGTGTTGAACTCGAGGGTCACCTCCGGCTTCTTGTACCAGAAGCCTGAGTCTGCTTGCCACCAGACAGTGGTCACGCCGCGACCCTCCCAGAATTCGTCTTCTTCTTGCTGCTCTGTCGGTGGGAGGCCCTGAGGACTTGGGCCAAAGTCGGCGATGAGAGCTGCCTCCAACGCGGACCGTAGTTCTTCTTCACGGCCCCATGTGCATGACGATCGTCGGTGGGACGACTCGGACGGCGTTGTTAATTCCGTGGAAGCTTTGGATGTGCTGAACGAATGTGCGAATCGATCGCCATAGCTGACGTCGGTTGTACTTTCTTGTGAACTTTGCGAGGAACTCCAACGCGATTCGCTTGGGTACCCGGCGGACAAGTCATGGCAGTATCGCTTGATGTACAGCTCTGATTCTGTGACGTATTCTGGCAGCGCCTCGGACGCTTTCCGTTTGCTGGAGCAAGACATCTTTTTCAGTATGAGCGGTGGTGAAGAGAAGAGAAGCTCTGGTTAATTGCGATGCTGTTGTGATGCGAAGCAATGGCTCCGACGTGTGTTGTATATAGGCGCTTCGGACTATGATTGAGAAGAGTCGGAGTTTGCATGAGAGTCCTGTAAACACGGGATGGCCCAGTATTTCACTACTATCTCACATAACAACTATACAGTAGGTATCCTGAAACAGGACAGCCGCACGCAGCTGGATGATCGCGCACTTTATCAACCAAACATGTGGTGTGCGTGCGTGGTGGATGGATGCACATGGAGATCATTCAGCACCATCCCATCAGCGCCGACGCGTAGACGGTGTCCGGCTTTTGACGTATATTTAGAACCACGAGACCGCTGAACGACCGACTGACATCACCGCGCCTTGTTTTGTCTCACACTCTATTAACGCTCCCACCCAAGTCCAGCAGCAATGGTAGTAAACATTGAACAACGACGATTCGGTTCTCTCCACCCCGGCCATTCGAAAGGACTGTGAGACTGCTACTACAACTACAATGTCTCCGGGCCCACGAGATCCGAAGACAGACAACGTCACCACGTGGGTGGCACTTTCCGGAGGATCGTCACAGCGACCGACCTCCAACTTGGAAAATGGCCATGCCCGTGGCTATCAACAGCCCGACCGAGAAGGAAACCTCTAATCCGGCTTCATAGATGTCTCTGGGCGAATCCTCTCCACCCTGGACG
Source organism: Dissoconium aciculare CBS 342.82 (assembly GCF_010015565.1). Taxonomy (NCBI): domain Eukaryota; kingdom Fungi; phylum Ascomycota; class Dothideomycetes; order Mycosphaerellales; family Dissoconiaceae; genus Dissoconium; species Dissoconium aciculare. The sequence goes on along the minus strand of NW_022984958.1, from coordinate 591,818 downwards.
GTATTATGAGCCTGTGATGGCCAATTACGCGGTGCTTACGGATCCCGGAAATACTGGGTGGTGAAGGTAGCATCGACGATCCCCAGAGGAAGGGCGACGCAATAATTGAAGCTTGCCCAGGTAGTGAGCTGGGCATTCTACTAGGTAAGCGCTGGACAATGCTGTGTGATCGCAGCCCTGGAGTACTGTAGAATCTTCGTTCGCTTCGGAGTCCGGAGTAATAATGCTCGGGGTCCGTCAGCTACGGCTCGCACATGCGGCTTGCTGACGACCTTATTCGCAGAAACACAGTAGGTACAGTACATATATCCCTGGCACTCGTATCCAGTAAGCATAGGGCTTAGTCGATCACTTATTATTCAATGCAATGTGATCTCACCGCGATGTGGCTTATTTCCTGCAGTATTGTCCCCATCCTCGTGAAACAATCGTGAATGAGACCGGTGTGTAGAGTGATTTATGCATCGAATGGACTGCGGCCAAGCAAGTGTTCAACAGCGGTCAAGCCCTGTTGTTCCAAGGTTGAATTATGCCAAGTTATCATCTGTCTGCATTGTGCACTTGTACCTGCGAATCGAGACATGGGGACCATGACTACACTATACACCGACCATTGTTTTTCTGGAGGAAAGCGGGCGTGGCCCTCGATCATGGGTTCACGTCGGATGATCGCTGCAAACTCGACCACCAATCATGACAAATCCACCCCCGAAACCCAACCACGATCGCCATGTCGGCCAAGATATTCCACCGCCAGCCTTTGTCTCACTGGGCATGGTTGTTCTCGATGAATTGCAATTTCCCCATCTGCCCACGCTGTTCGACGTGTGCGGTGGCTCGGGAGCTTACGGTACATGAAACGGCGCATGATCGATGGCCCCTCTCGATCGACGTCATCTAATCAATGGTTCAATAGCAACTCTGGGTGCCCGTTTGACCGTATCCGTGGACGAAGCGAACACGGTGGCGTGCATCGTTCTCTCAGGCGATGATTTCCCCGAGAGCGTCCTAGATACCTTGCGATCCTGGCATGTCCGCCTGGAGAGACAGACGTATCCCGGACAAAAGTCAACACGTGGGTTGTTAAAATATGAGGACGATACATTCGGTCGTAGGTAATCCGAAAATGTATACAACGCCATCACGGATGCTGAGTGCTGGTGTGTCAAGGAAAAAGCTTCCGCTATCTGACCACGCCATTGAGCCCACGTGTGAGACATATCAAGGATTCTTCTTTGCTTCACTCACAGACCTTTCATATTCTGGCCCGGCCAGATGACCTCTTGGTGCACATCAGCGAGTTGTCCTTGCACCGCGTTCAGTCACATAACGATGGCCGACCGATGGTCATATGGGAGCCCCTACCATCCGATTGCAAGCCGGTCCATCTAGATGCGCACCTCCAAGCTCTGCAGCAAGTGGACGTATTCTCGCCGAATCATCTCGAGTTGATGTCACTGTTCGAGGGTGCTGGAGACCTGTCTCGGCCGTTTGATCGTCTCTTGATCGAGAATTATGCCAAACGTTGTCTAGATGCGAAAGCTCCGGGATCTGCCAACGCCGGCTTTGGCGTCATCGTTCGTGCCGGCGAGCATGGCTGCCTCATACAATCAGCTTCACAAGGCTGTCGGTGGCTCCTGGCGTACTACGGTGAGCATTCCACCCGAGTCGTGGATCCCACGGGCGCGGGAAATACCTTCCTTGGTGCCTTCGGTAACATGTTCGCGAAAACTGGAGACCTTCATGAGGCCGCCATCTTCGGCACCGTCGCCGCCAGTTTTGCTCTGGAGCAATTCGGCCTCCCAAATTTCAATGTGGTAGACGGTCGGGATACGTGGAATGGAGATACATTTGGCGAGCGTTTGGGACGTTACAGACCGTGATACAGTGTGATGGGGCATTTAGTGTCGGACGGTCGAATCTGTAATGGTCGTTGAAGTTCCAAGCCCACGCCAACGAGATCTATCACGTGTGGATATGTTTTTTTCGAACGAGAGTGAGAGATTAGGTTGAGAAAGTCTTTGATTGTGCTCATAGAAACGGGTATCATGGTACAATTTTCCTCTTTGAGAGAACACACATTTCCAATAAAGCTCCGAATGATGCCTGAGTGAAAGAAAAGCAAGAAAAAATGGCGAGCTGCCTAGTGTGCCGTCCAAGAATTCAGGCCTCAGTCAAATCGGACAGGGCAAGCCGACAGCTTGATACAAACGATGTTTTGGGGTCAGGAAACGAGCGGATAGCAGGTTAGGCATCAGCGAGGAGCAGTCTCTGATGAGTCGTCGGAGTGATCCGTCCGGTCTGGCCGATACCTGTGTGTCCTCCATTGCTCCAAAGAAATGCCGATGCTGAAAGGAGTGAGGGTACAGATTCATCTCTTCGCATGAAAAGGGCCATCCATGCAACCGTCGATTCAAAATTATTATGGCTTCTTCGATTTCCACATCAACGAGAAGAGGCCGACGAGAATAGGGGAAGGTCCCGGCGTCCGAGCAATTTGTCCTGCAAACAGGTCGAACCAAAGAAATCGGAAGAGAAAATAGAAAATCGTCAAGTCTTGTGGACGGTTTTGGACAAGTTTTGTGTAGAAAGCGGGCCTCTGACCTTCAGATCTCGCCCCCGAGCTTGAAAAAGAACGCTGATACGCCTATGATGACATAGATCGCCATGAGCATGACGCCTTCCAGCCAGTGCGACTTGCCGTCCTGGATCACATAGTTGACAAGAATGATGGAAATGAAGAGAGACGCGACCTGGAAGCCATCCATGTAAAGGGTGAGATCGGCAGGGGAACCGACGCCGAACCAGTTAAGAAGAATCATAACCGGAAAGATGAGAAGCGCGATCTGCAGACTGGAGCCGACTGCGACACCGATTGAAAGATCCATTTTGTCTTTGATGGCGACGGTGACGGCGGTGGCGTGCTCGGCGGCGTTACCAACAATGGGCAACAGGATCAAACCGATGAATTCCTCCGAAATGTCTTTGGCCAAGTCGTCAATGGCAGAAACCATAGACTCGGCGCACAAAGCGATCAATACAGTCGCTCCGGCTAATGTGATAAGCGCGCCGAGTCTCGTCAGTTGCGGGGTCTCCTCCTCTTCATCGTCTTCGTCCGTCTCGGAAGTCGATGTCTTCTTTTCCGACACTAGATTCTCCTGGTTGATGGATCCGCCAGATGCGGCGGCCGTACCTGCGCCAATCGCGGCGATTCCTTTCTGTACGGACCCTTTCCTGTCGGCGCTGTTGCTCAATTCCTTCTTGGTGGGTGTCTTCTCACTCTTCTCGTTGTAGACGTCGGAGTGAGTACGAAGCTGGAAGAGGAGATAGGCTGCGTAAACCAATAGAAGGATCACTGCTGTTCCGCGGGAGAGTGGTGTGACGCCATTGTCGTCAAGACCTGATAAAACGAAGACCGTGGGGATGATGAGCGACCCAATGGCAAGAGCAAGCAGACTAGCCGCCGTTCCAGATACGACAATATTGAAGTTTTGCTCCTTTCTGTTGATACCGCCGAAGAAGAAGCACATTCCAAGCACCAGAAGAAGGTTGGAAAGCATACTGCCGACCAAGGAAGTTTGGACGATGATCGTTTTGCCCTGGGTCAAAGCAATGATACTGACGATCAATTCGACGGCGTTTCCGAAGCTGGCATTGAGCAGACCGCCGAGAACCTCACCAACGTATAGGGCCAATTCTTCGGTCGCGTAGCTCAGAAGTGCAGCCAGCGGAATAATCGCAATGAAGTTGACGCAAAAGACGACGATCGAATTGACACCGGTGTGGCTCAGCGCGATTCCAGCAGGAACGGCAACCAGGAGAATGTTGATCCAGGATCCAAAGACGGCACGTAATTGGCTCATGAGGGTGATGTTCGGATTCTTCATGTGCTTCGATTTCGAATTGTCCTTTTCATCCTGCGTGCTTTCCTTCTCATCCGATGATTTCTTGAGTCCCAATTTCGAGAAGAATGCTCGACCGCGACGCTTGCGAGGCTTCCCATCTGCGTCAGTTGGTCCGACCGATCTATCGATTTCGCCTGCGGGAACATTTTCTGATGTTGTGGGCGCAATGTTGCTGTCGTTGAGGGTTTTGCTGGTGTCTACCGACTTGCTTGAGTCGGCCGGCGATTCGGTATCCTCGGGCTCGGTGCGGTTCTGGCCTTCCGGAGCGGGCCACGTCCTGCCTTTGGCCGGTCCGCGGAAGTCGCGATTCTCTGTCTCGGCGAAATCATGTCGTCTTGCCTCCAGCGGTGAAGCCACATCATTCTCGGTACTGACGTGATTCAGTTGTCTCTCCTCATCGTTGGCCCGGGGCCGGGGACCTGATCGACTGAATGGATTGTACGTCTTTACACTTCTACCGTCATCGTACCAGGCCGAGCGCCTCGCTGCCTTTTTGATGGCGTCTGAATGGAACTCAAGTCAGTAATTGTGTCGCGAAATCACGGTTCACATGGCGAATTAAGCCATAGAATAGCGCGATGGTATGCGTGGCTCGCGTGCAGCACTTACGCATAGCTGTCCTGTCCCTCGTCAACCACGAGAATTTGTTAGGCGTCCAAGACCGGTGAGCGGTTTATGCAAAGTAAGTCGCGAGTGGCGTCGTTCAGGATATTTGAACTGCAGGTGCTGTTTGCAGGCTCTCGATGGGATATATTATTGTTCCCACGTTCTGAAGTGCTAACGTAGCGCAATGTGCTAGCCCGAGGAAGGTGCTGAGAGCGTTGTTGTGGCTGTGCCCCGAATGCAACGCGTTTAGATGAATGAAAGCCGATGTGGAAAGCGATCACCAGGACACGCAATTCGAAGAGGCTATGTCAATTAAAAGGGCAAGGGGAACAAAGGGAGTGCGAAAACTTCGGTGACGATGATGGCGGCGAGAGACGAGCGAAATCAAGTATACAGGATCGACAATGCAACTTTGTGGAATGTGGTACTGTAATGAATGCATGCTAACAGTTCTACACACACGGGTAGGCTGTTGGCCGGGCAAAAGTCCCTGGCATCTCCACCTCTTTTTGAAGCCCAGAACCGCCCGCGGCAATCTTGGGCCATGATCAGTCTATTGAAGTATCTCCGTCATCACATTTATTATGATCCAGTACTACACCTGCGACGAATGAAGGCAGTGCCAGGTTCCAGCAAATGATCTCGTTACGATACATCAACAGCGACACCTCCTCTTCTCTACATCGAAATGATCTGTCCATTACGCGCAAACCCCCCCTATTAGCAAAAGCCCTCGGTCCTTGGCAAGGCTTCTTCTCCCGTCCATTATTTGAATGGGCAGACTGGCAGATTATCTGGTGGGGGGAACGGCAGACATCGCTTCCGCAATGCAACGAATCGCAACCGAATCCGGGGGGCACATGTGACTTCGTTTAATGCTGGAACGCATTCACGATCCTCGACGCACATTCTGCTTGTCGGCCATCGAGATGATGCATGGTTTCTTGTCGCTCGGGGATGGAAGTCCAGAAGACTTCGCTCCCACGACTCCATTCCTGCACAGTGCCGTCACTGCGGCTTACCTCCGTATGCGCTGGCGCCATGCACCCTCGTACGTATTTTCTTCTCTGACCAACATTTTCACACCAATGTGCTTCCAGCTTGTCATCTCACAATGACGTCGCAGGCCGCCGGCGCGCGGGCTTCAGCAAGAACGTGGGCGTTCGCGTGTCATGTGTCGTGTGGCTTTTCAAAAAAACAAACATCTCAATCCTCATGCCTGCTGGGAATACACGGAGTCCGAGACTCAGGCTGCACCGCTTGATATGGAAGATGTGTGGGATGTAGTGCACATACCAGTCTATTTCATGGACCAAATAGACGCAGTCGTGCATCGCGACTTGGCTGCCCGAACAAGCTCAGGACTCAAGCTCTCCTGGGCAGGACAGAAGCAGGGGATTCGTCTTGGCTATGGCTTGTTTGCCGGCTTGTCAAACACCGCATAGTACTACAGTATGTATGTCATCACTTCCATCTGCGACTTTTCTTTGCACAATACTGGGCGCGGAGAGAAAGAAGGACGTTTCATGCTGTGCTCTGCCAACGCAATCGCTCGGTCGATGGCTGGCAAAGAGACATAGCTACTGCGCGACTATCGGCTCTCCTCTGTCCTGACCTAACGGGCGGCACAGACAATGGACGGATCAGTCCTAATCTTATTCCCACGCCAGATTCTCCCACCGCAATTTCCGCGCAACCTCGTCCGTTGATATGTTTCGTCTCCATGCGATGACCACAACATGGTATGCAAAGCGAGCAGTGTAAGCGAAACATCAACCTGCCCTGCATGTGGAATGATGCGCAAATCAATCGCATTTCAAATATTGCGAAGATCGTGCGTTTCGATGACGGCCACGCCCTGCATCTAATACGACGTCGAGTGTCAGTGCGAGTAGTTCATGCGAAAACCCTGAGGCTGTGCAGAAATTCGCGCCACCTGCGCCACAGTCACTTCGAGAATATGTGTTGAAGAACATCACGTCACCCTTCCTTCGATCAGTTGCAATACCTAGGTAAGTTTCAGTGGTCTCCTCATTCTATAATCTAGTGAGGCATGAGCGCATGAGTAGCATTCCAACAAATGCGAATGAAGTTCACATCCACCTCAGCGATATTTTTGTCATCTGCGCGTTCTATATCTTTCCATTTTTCATTCGTAATTCACAACTGGGCCTCTCAGCTCTGTCTACTCTCGCCACAGCATAGCCGTCGAGGCCACCATCACACACATCGCATGGACACAGCGAATGTCTTAATGCAATTCCTGGAAGCTCACCTTACGCTGCATCACAAATCCATCTCCTCGCGAGCTCGAATTATGTTGATGACCAATCTGCTGGCGATGACGATCGACATCCGGGCGGCAGCTTTCTGCTCGACGGATAGGCGGCGTATATGAGCTCTTTCCCAGTATCAACGAGCTCTTCAAGCCTCCTGGTGTGCCCGTTCTCATAATATCATTTAGGCTCAGATTCGGAGCCTGGCTGTAGAAGGTATTTGCTGTCAGGTCACTCACATTATAGACGTTCGTTCCAGGGACTGCCTCTTCTAGCTCTGGCGAAGACATGTCGATGGTTTCGATCGTGACTGTGCTCTCGGTGACGTCCGGCATGACAGCAACCTGATCTGAGGCTGTGCCGCCAACAGGCAAAGAGGGTGGCGATCGCACATGCAACGCTTTGGGTATCATCCCGTCTGTCTCTGGGCCGCCATTGGCCACTAACTGGTATCGTTCAGATTTGCTGTTGCTGCGAGACGGTGTGGCGGCGTCTTTGTCAATGTAGCCTTTGAACGGCTTTGAATCGGATCGAGTTCTGATGCGATATGGGTCATCACGGGCAGCAGGTATAGGCGTCGCGATCCGATCTTTCTGAGCTCGCAAGCGTTCAACTTGGAACTTCGGCGGCGGGCGATGATGGGAGTCATTTCTATGATGGAGGGTCTCCGCTGAACGCACATGCAATTGAGCAGGAGTATCACTCCTGATCGACGAAGTGCTTTGACCTCTTTTGTGAGATCGCGAGATATCTTCTTCTCTCGTCAAGTATTGTGAGGTTGGTTGATATTTGGCAGTATCGGTGAATACGTCATCCTGGTGTGCGAAAGACCCATCTCTGTCTAAATCGGTCACGATTTTTAGTCGCGGCTTGCTCATGATATTGGAATACACCATTGAAGGCGATAAAGATGTCCTTGAGGATGTCGATGCTGTTCTCACGCCATCGCGAGAAGGCAACTTCCCGTGTGAGCTCAGGGGCCGCATTGCAACATCCTCATCCTCGGACCGGCGTTCCTGCTTCGGCAAGAATGCAGCGTATTTAGAGGAGAGGAGCCCAATGCTGTTTCGGCTTAATCTCCGAAGAGGAGATACAGCGCGCCGCACGACCGCGGAGCTCATCACATTCTGCAAGCATCGATGCTGTCCATCCACGTAGGAAACCGGCAATCCTCTGCCATTCCTGTGGCCAGTGTAATGCAGCGAGCAGGATCGCCTCCATCCACAGTCCGCTCGAAATGTACATCCCAGTTGCAGCATCGGTCTGTCCCATACTGACGTGTAACGCCGCTGCAAGATGCACATCGCCCTCGTCCTTCAGTCTCTGGGCGAGGCTCATTTTCGCCACCAAATCTTCCCTTCCTGAAGTTCTCAACGCCAACATCATGCAGTCTACATCAAGACTCCTCCCTGCCGACTCGTTCTGGCCTGAATGATCAACCAAATTCTCTCCAAGCCAACATTGTAAGATCGTCCTCTCCATCGATCCCGGCCGATGCGAGTGCCACTCTGTCCTCAACAGACTCCGGATGTCTTCTTCCCACCCGAAGACTTTTCGCAACATCTCGCTGAGCATGACCTCAGGCAGTGCGGGCTCCTCCGCAATCTCGATGGTGCTGGTCGGGAGGTTTCGCATGCGCACGAGGGCGGCTGGGAAGAGTGTGTTCGCCATGATCTCGGTAAGTGGTTTTCTCGATCACGCGCTGCTCTTGAATAATTCTTTCCGCTTCACAAGTAGGATCGAGGGCGATAGACTGATATCAATGCTATTCGAAGATATTATTTACCACGTCGAGGAAAGAGAGTCGGAAACTCTCCTTGTTACTCCTCCCTCGGCTTCCCAATATTCTCCTTTGTGTCCGGACAGCAGGCCGCTCTCGGATGAAACGTGATGTGCGCTGGTTGCACCGCATGGGCGTACAGCATTTGGCCCGTGAACGAAGATTTTGTGTTCCATTGCGAGGGCCGTTCCAAATCTGTGCGACGGTGTTGTTGCACACAGGATTTCAGCACTTGACGAACCTGAAGACGCGAGAAACTTGCATAAGCCCTCCTCCAGACGCAGCGAATCGTATCGCACAAGATGCGTGAAGGAACATGGGTCATCTGGGAGTTGCCGCTGTACATTACATTAGTAAGACTGAGCGAATCCGGTGAACCCGGCTGTAACACGTGTCGAAGTGATACCACTCCACAAGAAATCTCGTCGAAAACTGTATCATTAACATCCTCATATCTACATATTTGTCCTGCTTCCCCTGCTATGCACTCGCTGTGACGTACACCGTCACAAATGTCGTCCGGGTCTGCCATATTGTTGACGGCATATCTGACGTTTTACCAGGCAGTGGCGTGATTGCCGCAGCACTCGTATCGACAACGTCTGATGTATTGCCCAGAGTGTTGGTAACCGCCACGATGGAGTTAGCATACTGCGATCCTGCGGTAGGGACTTGTGGAGCCATGGAGGATCTATCGATCTGCGCGGCTTTGATTAAGTCGGCTGCCTTCTCAGCGACGCCGTAGACCACGGCTTGTAGATGCGCAGCAGGTAGAAGTGGAAAGACACTGGCATCCACGACCCGAAGATTCGCCGTTCCCCATACTCGAAGAGCAGGGTCGACAACACCGCCAAGCTCGAGTGGCATCATGGCAGCTGTGCCGCTTGGGTGGTACTCTGTCTGGATGTGCCTTCGGATATATGTTTCGAGTTCGTCATCGGTGGCGTTTGGCGAGGGGAACAATGGGCGCGGTTGTAGCTGTGACAGCGCTGGAGTAGATAGCAGTCGGAGATTGAATTGAAGAGCAGTTTTGAGGATGGCCACATCGGTTGGATCGCTGCCATAGCGGGGATCAATCGAAGGCGGATCAAAAGGTTGCGTTGAATTGAGGGAAACGCTGCCCCGCGAGAATGATTTCATCGTTGAGACGGTGAGGACACCGTCGTTGCCATTGATGATCTCATAAGCGGCTCGGCTGCCATCCAGGAGTGCTGTAGCCATGAGACCTTGTTGTCGTTGGAAGCCAGCAATCACATCGGCATGTGTTCCTGGTGCAAGGTACTGATCCGGCGGCTGCGATATTGCTTTCAGTGCAATGTCCGTCGATCCGTTCACGACGATGGGCAAAGCAGGAAAGGCAACGCCACCGACTGCGGTACTTGTAAGCGGACCAGAAGCATTGGAACGATATTGGTCCCAAGCCAAACGAGCTATGGTCGCATTTCGGAGACTGTCTGAATACTGGACAGAGTCATTTCCGTATGGATAGAAATTCCAGACTTGAGCATGATCCTGGAGATTAGAACCAACGCCAGGCAGATCGATGTTAACAGAGACTCCCATGCGATCGAGTGCTGCAGCGGGCCCGATGCCAGACAGCATGAGGAGTTGCGGTGTATGTATGGCGCCTGCAGAGAGAATCACTTCGCGAGTTGCCTGTACTTGGAATCGAGGACTATGTATGCTTGGGGCGAATTCGACGCCACGCGCAACCAGGCGAGGGTCTGTGGCTGTCGTATCTTGCTTCTTAGAGTGGGACGTAAGTCGCAAACTTCTGCGTATCAGTCCCAGAGAGCCATCGTCTCCGTGGCCGCCAGGTACATTCAAAGTCGTGCCGCTGCCGAACATACTAGCACCAGCCATAGGAGAATGACCTTGCCCATGTAAAGTCCCTGGCGGCGAGGAAACATTCTGGATGGCGCGGCCATCAAAGAGGACAGCTGTAACATGCTGGCCAGTACTCACCTAGAGATTTGGGCGATTAGCAACGCTATCGTAGTAAGCTCTGGCGGCGGTTGATCTTGTTTGACTTCCAGGGTCGAGGTTCAATGGCAAGAAACTAGCGCCTGCAAAGCCGCCCATATTCGGATCTTGGGCTATTGGGATCCCGAGAGAAGATAATGCGGAGAACAAAAAAGACGAGGTGTTCCAAAAATGTCTTGCAACGTTCATATATCAGTAGAAGCCGAGATCAAAAGGTCGTGGTATGCATACCTCGGACTGCTGACGTTGACTGGTCCCTGGAAGCCGTGAACTTCGCTTTTTTCAAAGATCGAATATTGTTGTGCAATATCTGGCGACGGCTCTGGGGTATATGTTTCACTCTATTTTCATTAGCAAATAAGTCGTCATGGAAAATGATATTGCCGTTGATCCACCTTCTTGAAATATGGCAGCAAATCGTCCCAGCCCCATCCCGGATTGCCTAGCTGTACCCAATCCGTATAGTCTGCGACGTTGCCGCGATACCAAAGCATTCCGTTGATTATGGTGCCCCCTGAAGTTTTTGATCAGCACAAATCCAGAGAAGCAGTGCAGCTACGACGATACCTCCCAAAGCATGACCTTGCGGTATCTTGCGAGGTAGCCCATCCAAATGCTCTTGTGCAACAGTTGAGAGGTTCCAGTCGTACAAACTACCAACCGTAGTGCCGACCAGTCCGGGCACCTGAACAGCGTCTTCTCGTCGGTCTGCTGGACCTGCTTCCAGCAGAAGAACATTGATGGAAGGATCCTCCGAGAGGCGATTGGCGACGACTAGGCCACCTGGTCCTCCTCCGACAACGATGTAGTCGTAGCTTTGCAGTAGAGGTGAATTAAGAGGCAGACTGGAAGCGAGAAGAGGGATCGTAGCCATTAGAAGCTGTATGGCGGGAAACATGTTGTAAATGTTGCGTATAGTGTCTAGATGTTAAGGCTGCTGACTCGGAACGCCGATGGATGTGAATGTCGCAACGATATTTGCTATTTCGATCTATGCTTGGTGTGGTGCTATCGTCCGAAATTAAGATCTTTGGTTGAGAGACAAGTTTGGTCTCCATCGCGACTGCCCATTCAGAGGTGACAACCTTGGAGGTGCTGAACATCCACAGCAGCTGCCTCACCAGGGCTGAAGTCCGGCCGAGCACATTATTTCGTCACAAGAATTCCTGAAAGCACATATTGCGCTGGGTCAAGCAGAAGCAATTTCAGCAGAATGCAAATGGAATATACCTACATCTTGAATTCGGAGATCATACATCTGATATGACATCTTCCAATCCACACCAACGCCACGCTAAATTCAAATTTTGGCTAATGCTCCACAAAATTGTACATAAAGTTTCATGAGAAAATGAGCCGCAATCATCGCGACATGATGATTTGCCGCACCTGGCCTCGCCCTGCTGGTAGAGCCGTGACCTGCTCAACCGAACTCTGACGAATAGGCGACACGTTCACATCAGTAGTCTCCGTGCGGAATCCACTCTTGTTTCCAGGTGAGTATCGTTCCGCGAAGGTCGACAAGTGTACAGGCGTCTGCGGGCCGACAGTGGTGACAGACATCATGCTCACAGGCTCGCTGTGATTTGAGTGCATGGACATACGAGACTCGAACGGCGGGCTGAGCGGCGGTGGAGGACGGAAGGAGAACTCGGATTTGTTGTCGGTCGGGATGGGGTACATGATCTTAGGTTGGCGAGTCTTGTTCTGGCGGAAGAGGAAGATAGCAACGCCGATCGCGATGACCAGTGGGATTCCCAGTCCTGCTCCTACTCCAATCAAGGCGCCGAGAGTATACATTCCAGAGCTGGCAGCGGTTGCGGTGGACGACGCCTGAGTGACGGCATTGCCGAGCAATTGAGCAACTTGCGATGGTCGGAGGTAAAGCGAGTCGCCACCGGACATGGTGAACGTATTGCTGGTATCACTGCACGAGGAGCCATTCAGTCCGCATGCGAATGTGTTGCTGGAAAGGGAGCACGGCGAGATTGGCACGCTCGAGCTCGGAGATGTCTTTTTGCAGAATGCTGCACAGGCGCCGCTGGCCCAAGTCTTGTCGGTACAGCTTGCCCGAGTCACGATTCCTCCGTAGAAACAAAGCCCGTTGTCCATGCAGAAGGAAGAAGCACCACAACATGAGACGGCAGCGCCAGTGCCGCAGGGAACGTCGGTGGTGGATAGAGTCCCGTCCGGGTAATAGCACGATTGTGCTGTCGCGAGAGAGAAGAGACACAATGAGGCGAACTGGACCAAACGTCCAAAAGAAGAGGAAGAAGACGGCATGGCGAATATGACTGTCCGTAACTTGCGCCAAAGGCTGAAGTTTCAATTACAGGCAGTAATGTCGGCAACGGGCTCACGATCCAAAATGAGTGTGAGAAGATCCAGAACGAGCGCGACAGGACACTTAACGAGTGATGTCCATGAAGCGTAGCAAGCAATGAGGTATGCAATGAAGCAGAGAATGGAGAGAAGATACGGAAGTGAGGTCCTCGTCCGACGAAATGTGGCGAGTGGCCGAGTCCCTCCTCTTCTCTTGGAGTGTCCGTTCACCTACCGATGCGTACGTGCAGGGAAGGACACTAGACCCGACACCGACTGGACTGGCCATTGGCGACTGCGACTACTGCGTATCATACTTCGGGGTCATCGTGAGTGATGATAGGACCGGGCTGGATCTGGACTGGACGGTCGAGGAGTCTGTGCCTGACAACAGAGTCCATGCGACGCCAATGGGGCGTGCAAGTGCGCCAGCGAGAAGATACGTGCAGGTACAAGTGCAGGTACAAGGCTGGGTAGTGTCGATTACGGCAAAGTGTTTGCAGTAGTGAAATCACGTCAAAGAGGAGTGCAGAGATTGTGATGAGGCGGCTGTCGTTGGTGTATGATGTGGTGTCTTGATAGGGTGTGGTGAACATGCTCAGGGGTTGTCTGGTCACCTTCGATGCTAGAGAATCCTCCATTCAACGGTGTATCTTTGCTCGGCAGTCGCCGGGCGACCGCGAATTTGACCCAGCCTCTGCATTGCGGAACATCGCGACCGTTCTATCTAGTCCTGCGGTCAGACAGACAACCTCTTTACAAGCCACCACTCCCGAATGCGCGGGCCGAAAAGGAAATGAGATGACCAGAATTAAACTTTCTCTGCTCCGCACGGCGCACGTTGTCATCAAGCGCCCCAGCATTTCATGGGTGCAGCGGGACATTAAAATGAGATGAATATGAGACCTGGCAAAGCCTAAATGTCACCCTGCTTTTCCCTATCTATCTCCTCCCTCGAGTCCATGATGAGCTATTCTTATCGCGACTCGTAATATGATATACCATTTCTGGGTTGTCTGGCCAGAGTCTACGCCCAGATTACGCATTTCTTGGACAATGACGAGGCGATACAACAATCAGTTTGTCGACCAAGCCAGTGCCGGAACTTGCCATCGTATGTAAAGCACGTCTCTTCGGCTTATGAGCAACTATTGTACGCTGTCCAGATGTGAGAAATGAGAAACGGCTCGACGCGCGTGCCTCGTTGCGAATTATCATCCCGAGTGGCGAGCAAGGTTATCACCGTCATGGGCCCACAGTGCGGCCATGCGTGGAATCGTACCCATTTGTGATCTGTGTTTCTCTCTCCGCCACTCTTGCTAATGTTGCTGTCAACGTCGAAGCTCGAAGGCATTTCCATTCGGAGCACCTGTGTATTCTACGTTGACGAGGAGAAAGGGCTTAGATCACGTCGTCCTGGCAATGCCACCCGAGCGCCTCACACTCAAAACACAATTTCCGTGCCGAGGCAGGTTTCATCTTTGGTGTTTCATTTACGAGACGTCTGCGATTTTGCTCGTTTCATTTCTTCAATCACGGCGTAGGTACATTATCGTGTTCTGTACACAGCAGACATTGAATGCCCAAAATGGCAATTGCAGAGTCCTCTCTCCCTCATCAATCGCCGCTTGCACCACAAGCGCGGAAGACGTTCAAATTGAAACTTCTCAAATGGTGATAGGCCGGAAAATAGCAGTAATTCCACTACCTGCACGATCTTTCTGCATCACCAATCCTTCATCTCTCCAATACAGCTTCGTTACGGCGCGGCATCCGCATCATGGCGTTGTGGGAATGTTCGTTTCCGTCATACTATAAGGCGCCAGGACCTTTTTAGCATTGCAGATCCGCCACGCCAGATTCCTCACATTCCCATCCGCCTGCACCACATCCGGTGCGAATTCGATGCCGAACATGGACCGCACGGCATATACGACGCGTCGGGCGTACTTGTTATCGCGTGCGATAATCGACCCAAAATGCTCATCCACGGTGTGCGGCGCAACGTCCGGATCGCGCTCGAAGCAGTCCTGCAGCATCGGCAAGATGGCTTCCTCCACTGCCGGCCGCGAGAGGCCTTCCTTGTATTCGTCGAGGTTCGACGGAATGCTCTCGTCGAAGCGCGCGACTTTGACCTCGAAGGGAATCGAGATGGCTGTGACGTTGTACCGACCGTCGTGATGGTAACGCAATTCGTACGTTCCCTCGGCCCACCAAAGCTTGTCTCCGGAGAATTCGACTTCACCCGCGAGGAAATCGGTGACTTCGCCATCCTTACGAGTACTGCCTGATACGCGCTGGTCGACGACGAGGACACCTTCGCGAGCCTTGCTGTTCTCCCATGGATCCGGGTTGGTGCCTATCCAGCGCCCGGCAGAGCGTACTGAGGTAACTTCACGTGATATGTTGTCGCCGACCATGTACAGACCAATCCAGTCCTTTTTGCTGTGATTTAACGGCGCGGTCCATTTTGCGCGGATCGGCGTACCGAATGGCACCACAAGACGACCCAGGCTGTCGCCACCTTTAGCAGCGGAATGTGTAGGATCGCGCTCACGATTGCCATATTGCACCTCGCTTTGATTCGCAGCGGATTGTATAGGATCAATGGCAATCGAGTAATCCTTCGAATCATAACCGGCAAGTTCTGGCGACAACCTTGTGATGCTGACACGAGCTGGGAATTGCTTGAAAAGCGTAGTCGAGTCCTTGATGAACGTGTTGAAGCCTGCAGCAAGCTTCGGGCCTGAGGCTTCAATAAACTCTTCCAACGAGTCAAGCGTGTCGTCGAAAACCTTATCGACGCTTCCAGTCCATTTCGTTATGTTCGTGGGCAGAGAGCGCTGGAGACTCTCGGAGACACCAGATTGCTGTCGCAGGCCTGCATGATACAGCTTCTGCATATGAGGCTTCTCCACGAATTGGATGAATAAAAGCATAAGCGAATGGCTCAGCAGGGCAAGGAAAAAGATGGACTTGCTCCAAGTGATGATGGCAAAGCCCCAAACGCCAGCCAGTCCGAGCGTCCTCTCCGGGTTGTTGAGATATCTGTAGATGCCGCTGTAGGTGAGTTTGGGGGCATGATCGAAGAAGAAGTCGCCAAAGAACCACCCGAACTCGCCAAGAGACTCGTAGACACTGTTGCTCGTCCACATCTGAAGGGCAATCAATCCAAATCCGATGACGTGTCTCAACAGAGCGGTGCCATACTCCCAGTCAGGCGGTAAGCCGTACATCTTCCACGCCGCGCAAATAAAGCTTGTGTAACACATGACCATACTGATATGGTACATGCCTTTCCATTGCCGCCAGGCTTCTTCAGTGCTTTCGCCGTACTTGACAAAATGGCGAGTCCACCACTTCGAATGAGCTTGCCGATCGAGAATGAATCCCAGTCCAACTGTATACCATAGTCGCCAAACCACAGCGTTGAAAACAAAAAGCGTTTGCCACAACCATGTCGTTGGAGTCAGCAACGCAACACTATACATATACACCTGCATAATGACCACAGCGATGTCCGTCACGCGAAGCAGGTCCAGATTACGAATGCCGATGATGTTGTGTACGGGCGAAGGTTGCGTGCTGGTTGCCAAGGGAGGATAGTCGTTGACGTGTCCTGCAACACTGGTCCGCCGATGGTGGTCTTTCAAGCTGGCTGGAGGCGAGTCAGGAGCTCGTTCGAGGCGCTTCTTGGGCGGCGGTGCATTGTAGGTGCGATCGATATGCGGATTCTCGACGATAGTCAGGAAGGTCAATTGGGCTGCGTGTGCGATGATCGAGACAAAGAGGACATTATAGCTGGCCGCCATGAGCGCGATGCCATAAAAGCCCACATATCCGATCGAGTACATTGGGTGAGGGCACATCATGAACACACCATCGAATGTCAGCTCTTGGTCAACAAGAAAAAAGAAATCGCCCCAGAACCACGCGTAGTCTTTGACGACTCGGTGCGCATCCAATTTGACCCAGAGATTGAAGAGAACCAAGGCAATACCGCCGATGAAGCGCGCAAAAGTCATGAGAATGTGTTCTTTTGCAGGGATATGAGTGTTAGCGATGGCAAAGAGGCAATACGAGGTAAAATCGGACATCAGAATCAGGTCTACGACGCGGCGGAAGATCAACCACGTGTTGTACTCGACGGGTGCGTCCTCGAAGACGTAGTCTTTCTTGATCATGGTCTCCATGTCCCGTTTCAGGAACTTGAATAGGGCTGGATAAGCATTCCCGCCTCGATCCGGGTGCTCAAAGATTTTCAATTTCTTGGCCCAGTTCACGAGGCGCTTGTGGTGGGACTGATTGTGGAGGAGCCACCCGATGCCGAAATTGTAGCACATCCGCCAGAAGAGAAATGTGACGGCGAAGACAGGCACTCGGAAGCTCTTGGGCAAAATGTAGAACAGCAGAATCAAAGATCCGAGCGCGACCACGACGATCAAATCCAAAGCAACCTTGGGCTTGGTCGGGTCGAAAAGCTGAGACACCATGTCCTCGGTGTGAGGTACGACGAAGACTGCGCAACCACTCAATCAGTAACAATAACTGTCGCAGACGTTCTGGTTGACGTCGGGATGAACATTTTGCTTGCTTAAGCGTCCGTTGGTGATGCGTCGAAACTGCTTACCAGTGCCATCAGGAGTTCTGCCATATGTCTTCCTGTCCTTCTCTGCCTTGTCAGCTTGAGCTTCTGAGGCATTCAGCGTGCGAACGGTGTCTTGAGCGGATTGCGTGCCGGATCCGCCAGTAGATGTCGTCGTAGGTGAATTCAACGAAGTACGTAGCCGAAGCTTTGCAGCTTCCATGTCGGACGAATTGTCCAAGGTGCTGCTCATGTTGAATCGCGTGACGACCATCAAAGTTGAGTTGAGTCAACGATGAATGGATCTCGATACAGCTACTGTAATAAAAAGATTTTCTCGCGAAGTGGGTAAGGGAGATGGAGGGTGAGGTTTATTCGAGGAGTGTTATATGCCGCACGTATGCGTTCATAGGTCTATCATCATTGCACATGCCCTAGGCCGTTTTTCCAGACAGGCTGCGGACAAAACTGGCAGTGGGGCACGTGAGCAAAATCTTTCAATGCCTACCTAGGTGGGTACCTAGGTAGGTTTAAGCTGTAGGTCTTCCAAGTTAGGACGTTGTTGTCGTTCAAGGTTTGGGTCCATTAGAAGGGAAGAGCAATCACGACACCGAGTGGGCACCCGATACCCAAGCATTTACGCACGTCTCGGCATCAAAATTTTCTCTAGTATCTCGTGAAGATCAAGAAGAGGAGCTGGACTTCCGAATTCGCTCGTTGTGTCCCTGAAGATGACAGCTACCTACTTTTCATCCCGCGGGTTCTCCTATGCAATGTGTAAAATGCGTGCATACTGTACATACTGGTGTATGGATGCACATGCACATGCATGCAGCATGAGAATTGCTCCTGGGTAATTCATCACGCAAGAGGCGTCCAGATAGGATCCACGTCCTGGCAGCGATGTGCCGCTGTCGATGTTCAAATATACTCGCCCAACGAAAGTAATTTTTAAGGCGATGGAGACAGAACGCACGAGAATCCTTCAATCAAGTGTACGGGCAGGAAATTGAGGGTTGTGCAGTCCGAATCGTGGAGCTTTTGCGCGAACGATGAATAAATTGACGCGTTTCCGCGCCGTCTTCGCTCCAACACGTGTGTGGATGAATGGCGTACATACCATTCTAGCCGGCGGCACGAGTAATGCGCAATGACAGCATGCTTCTCCTCCTAGGGTTGACATGGGCGACAATGCACAGCAAGCATTTCATCAACAACATTACAAATGCACGACCTGTCAAATCTCGGTTTTGTTGCTATTCACCGAGTGACTACCTACGCAATCACTACTGCGTTGAAGGTAATGACTCAGACGGAAGACTGATATCTGGATCTCAAATTGCGCACTCCTCGAACATGACTCGGGGATTGACGTTAAATACAATCCTCTCGAAATACGAAGGGTATCAAGCCATGGACTCCAACAATCGTCGCGGTTCTTGGCAATGCGGGCCCTGCTCGCGACCAGTTCTATTCAACGAATTTTGTGACTGCATATGCAGATCATTGTGTCGACGAGCTGGCCATATCCCTGCTTTCCCCACGCTCAGTGTCGTCACTCCGTCTTGCTATTCCTGAGTCATGCATGCAAGCATACACAACACTCAAACCCATCCCAACACCAGCAGAAGCTGCTGCATAGAGGAAGGCCGCCTGCAAGCCGGCAAGAGCGGCGCTACCGTCAGAAGTCGCTGAGGTCATGGCAACATGCTCAACAAACTCCAGCTCCACTTGCTTGCTGAGAATTTCCGAGATTGGCAATGAGAATGTGATTGCCAAGTCGCAAAGAATAGAGCATACCGCCCCAGCAAGTGCCTGGTAATAACTTGGTTGTACACGAGTGATGCACACAAGCGAGATGGTGAAGGTAAGATCAATACCGATTGTGGCACAGAGCATCGACGGCACAATGAATGACCAATACCGAAGTGGTGTCGGACAAAGCGCCAATAGCAGAGGTGCTGCGACCCACGCAGTACCCGATATGCAGAATAGGATTTTCGGTGAGACCAAATGCAACAAGGCGCCTCCGCAGACACAGATTATCATGCCTCCAAGTGCTGTGGGAGTATACCATATGGCGAGTTGAGCTCCACGAATCCCGTCAGGCAGTCCTGTTGCAATAGGATTCTGCAGAAATAAAGCTGAGTCATACAACCAGACTCCGTATGATGCGTAGAAGAACAGACACGCTAGTGCCAGGATTCGTACCTCTCTGGCCTGAAAGAAGGCCATAGGTAGCAGGGGTGATTGGGCGACCCAGCCTTCAAACCACACGGCGACGATGAGGCATACGAAACCTAACAACAGTGGTCCAAGTACACGAGGCGAAGTGTAAGCCCCAAATCCAGTCTCGGTGCTCGTGTAGGGAATCACGGCGAGCCCATACGTTAACGACAAGAGGCCTGAAGTGATCAGACATGAACCAATCCAGTCCATCTCCAGCTTTATCCCCGGATTGAGTATCTTCCGACTAGGCGCGCTGAACTTGGCGAGTGTGGCGGCGGTAGCGGCAAGGATGGCTGAGATCCAGAAGTACCACGAGAGGCCATCCTCAGGGAGAACACTAGCTACCATGAAGCCTGAAAAGAAGCCAAGAGGAGCACAACCGGCGTACAAACCCAGTACGATGTTCTTGCGGCGACCTTCATCATATCCGTTTGCTACGAGGGCGAACGTCGATGGTGTGAAAAAGGCTATGGCCAGGCCCTGATTTGCTCGGCTGACGTCTAGCCAGATGACGCCTGGAGCGAGACCTGCGACCAATGACCAAACAGCAAGCCAGAGTACTCCCGTCATGAAAGGGTAAAAGCCTCCATATTTGTCAGAGATCCTCGCTGCGATGAGTAAGGAAGCGCTGAGGATGAGGGTGAGGAGCGTTGCCGGCCAAAATAGGCCTGTCGATTCGGCATCCGCATCCGTGGTTCTAGCCAACATGCGAGGTAAGGCAATAGCGAAACCGGTGATGAGAAATTCGGCCAGGAATTGCGTCAAGCAGATGGCAGTCACGAAGCTGATCTCGGAGGTCAAGGACTTGAATTTACTCGTTGCTTTGAGCTGCGACAGCCCACTGGAGCTGGTGTGGTCATCGCTATTTTCGGTGTGCTGCGACAGGTCAGAGGTACTGTTCAATGTTGGTCCCACATCTGACAACATCTTGAGGGACATGCTGAAGTCCGGATGTCCAGTCTGGGTCGCCAATCGGGTCGGTCCCATGTTGAAAGCATGAGACGGGGCGAAGTTTGACAAATTTTCGCGGTCGTATCGTACGAACGTTATCGTTCCAAGCGACGGCGTTCAGCACGACCGCGAACATGACGCCCATATATGTTCCTCTTGAGCCACCCGGAGACATCAGTCGCACCTCTCACAGAGACCTACCGACATAGTCGTTGGGCTAGCCTGCGTGCAAACAATGAAAGTAAAATCCTGAAGTCATCAAAGGATATTTGTTTGCAGAGGTCGATCAGAGTTCCGCATAGCTTTGTGCTGGCCGTCATTTGCAGGGGTAACAGTCGCGATGCTTGTCTATCAGCCGGCATCGTCCATATTCGGACCAGGGGAGATTACGTCCAGGTTGCTTTCCGAATAAGGACAGTGCTGCAAATCCATGAAAGAATGCACAGTGACCTGACTATCTTTTCAAAGTTGCATACCGCACGTCTCCGCTTTGTGTCCTCACGCTCCGCCGAAATATAGAATTTCCATTCCGGAAAGCGATCGTTCCGATATGTGAGACATCGTAACATGAAGACGTCGTCCACATCGCAAATCATTTCTCCAGATCAAGAAGCTGTGCTCCGGCCCTGCTAGGAAGGACATGAGCGATATATGTAGAGTGTTCGCCGAAGTGTTCTCAAATGTTGAAACCGCCATGCTCAGCAGCTTCAACAAGTCTCCAGAGTCCTGCCGATCGCGCAAAGGCAGTCACACTTTCAACCTCTTGAGGTTTGACGGCGCGGTTGATATCAGCGTATCGAATATGTTCTGCCACATCCTCTTCGCTGGTAGATTTATCGGAGTTTAAAATCTTTTGCGTCTCGGTACGTCCGATGCGTCGACTCTTGCCAACATGTGCTCTGGGAAAATACTGTTCCATAATGTGTATGTAGAGATCTCGACTCACATTTTGAGCCAACCATTCCACAATGCAACGACCCTCCTCCTCATACCCAGGCATTACCAAGTGCCTCAGTAATAATCCTCGCTTGGCTATGCCGTCGGCGGTGAAGCAAAGATCACCTACTTGGTCTTGCATGGCTTTGATAGACTCCTTGGCAACTTGTGCATAGTCATTCGCCTTGAGTAGCCGCTTGGACGTGGTTGTTTCCCAAACCTTGAAATCTGCGAGATAGATATCCACAAGCCCGTCCATCAGTGCGATAGACTCAAGAGAATCGAAGGAAGATGTGTTGTAGATGATTGGGACGCGCAGACCTAGGTTCCTGGCATGCAATATCGAGAGAGCAACTTGGGGGACTACATGCTCCGGTGTGACTAGATTGATATTGTGTACATTTCCAACATCCTGCAACTTGATATACCACTCGCCCAGCTCTTCTGGTGTCAAACTGAAGCCATTTCTCTGATGCGCGATATCGTGGTTCTGACAGAATACACAGCGTAGATTACAGCCGGAGAAGAAGACGCTTCCAGACCCGTTGTGCCCTTGTATACATGGCTCTTCTCCGAAATGGGGCGCGATGGTGCTCACGACCACGTCCGAACCGATGAGGCACCTTCCACGCTTCTCAAACCGATTCACACC
Source organism: Dissoconium aciculare CBS 342.82 (assembly GCF_010015565.1). Taxonomy (NCBI): domain Eukaryota; kingdom Fungi; phylum Ascomycota; class Dothideomycetes; order Mycosphaerellales; family Dissoconiaceae; genus Dissoconium; species Dissoconium aciculare. The sequence continues at coordinate 569,593 of NW_022984958.1, read as the reverse complement.
GCACTGATGAGGGCATAGATTGCAATTGTTGAGGTGCGCGTATGCTTGAGATCTCTTTTTGGCCTCGTCGACAGACGACAGTAGCTGGTATCTGGGGGTATAAACGTCCAAAAGAAATGGTGGTCCCAGGCGGACTTCCCGACGCTGAAACCGCTGACTAATCGGGTTCGTGGTTGCTGGCCGTCGCACTCCGCTCAAGATGCGTCGTGCGAACATTGTGCGCCATTGAAGAATCACGATGTTGATGCAATAGAGTGTCGTTGCGATCGCGGAGGTTTCGTTTGTGTGGACGGAAGTACAACGCGAGTTTCGACTTCGCTGCCACCAAATGACGTGGGGCTGGAAACAACGCTTATCGCTTGCCACTGGACCATCCGAATGGAACGTACTGTATTACCAATCAATCAAGACGCATGAGAACTTAGATCCCTGACTCAAGTCTCTATGATATTCATGTCGTCTTTTAGCTGACCTCTCATATACCTCGTCGTCGACTCATGTACATTTGCAACACTTGAAATAAACCTGACTCTACTTTGAAATTTTCTGGAGCGAGGGGCATATATCCACGATCACGATGGCACCATATCTGGCCACAGAACCGCTACAAGATGTAACTGAAGCGCTGGATTCACAAGTACGAAAGGCGCCCGAGCTCGTGGCACCAGAGCCAGAACATTGTCCCGGTCCCGAATCACAAAATGCAGGAAAGGGTGATGCTTGTGCCGGATGTCCCAATCAGCAAATATGTGCGAGTGCACCCAAAGGTCCCGACCCGGACATTCCAATCATCACACAACGCCTCGCTGGAGTCAAACACAAGATCCTCGTCCTAAGTGGCAAAGGTGGTGTCGGCAAGAGCACTTTCACCACGATGCTTGCCCATGCATTTGCGAGTAACCCTGATAATATGGTCGGCATCATGGATACCGACATCTGCGGGCCGAGCATTCCCAAGATGATGGGTGTTGAGGAAGAGACCATTCACGTCACGAACTCTGGCTGGGAGCCTGTGTGGGTTAGCGACAACCTTGGTGTGATGAGCGTACAGTTCATGCTGCCGAACCGAGATGATGCTGTCATTTGGCGCGGGCCCAAGAAAAATGGTTTGATCAAGCAATTTCTCAAGGACGTGACTTGGGGCGAACTAGACTTTCTCGTGATTGACACGCCTCCGGGAACATCAGATGAACACTTGAGTGTGAACAGCTTCCTGAAAGAATCGGGGGTGGATGGTGCAGTACTCGTCACTACACCGCAAGAGGTCAGTCTTCTGGACGTACGAAAAGAGATCGATTTCTGCCGCAAAGCCGGGATTAATATCATTGGTATTGTGGAGAATATGAGCGGTTTCGTCTGCCCGAAGTGTACACATCAGTCCGACATTTTCCGTGCATCCACCGGTGGAGCTCGTGCATTGGCCAAGGAAGTGAGTATTCCTTTCTTGGGTGCCGTGCCACTCGACCCGCGAATCGGAATGAGCTGTGATTTTGGAGAAAGCTTTTTCGACAATTTTGGCGATTCACCTGCTTGCAAGGCCCTGAAGGACGTCGTCAGAAGTGTGGGCAAGAGCATCGGCACTAGCAGCATCCTGCTAGAAGAGTAGAACGATACTCCTTTGTGAAGCTTGACCTCGTCTCTGCTATCACTAAATAGCACGGCTGGTGAGGTCGACATGCGAAGAGCACGGAATCGATGGCCTCCTACCCACCTTGCATGAGACCACGTTGCGCGCCATTAATTCATATCTTGACGAATGGGATAGGCCCAGACATTCACAATGCAGGCGCTGAACAAGTAGCAAGCATCGCGGCCAGTGACGAGACATTTCACAATCACAAAACGGCCACCTGAAAGAGCTGCCGAGCGAAAATCTCAGCCATTCTCGCACCGTCCAGACTTCCCAGGAATCTGGATCTCATTCCACGATGCGACACCATCTCCGCTGGGCAGACGTGCGCACATCCGCAGTATGGCAACGATGGTGTTGCTGATAAGACGTATCCTTCTGGCTTGCGTTGTTGGATAGATGCAATCTCGCTTCCTAGCTGGGTCAGAGGCAAGTCGTCGGGGCGGCAAGTCAAGCGCATCTTCGCTTCGAGCCTGTGCAACCAGCTCACAGATTAAATCTTGACCGGCTTACAGAAAGTGGTTCTTGACAGATCCGGTAGGCCGTGTGCTGGGCAAGGAAACGTCAGAGACATTGTGACCCGTCCTCTTGAAAGCTCGCATCAATAGTCTCTCCACGAGCAATGACAGCTATGCATTTGAGTATGGTTCTCACATTTGACTGCAAGTGATGATCAGGCACTCCGGAGTGTGAGACATGGACGATGGACTTGGTTGTTGACTTGAGTTTCCAAACATTGAACATACGCACAATCCGTTCAAAGAATAAAATCGATGATTTATAACATGCAAAATATATACAACAGATTTATAACGACTCCAACGCTATGCAAAGTACTCAGAGGAGAATTCCAAAATTGTGACAATTCTCGCCGCATGACATTGTATAGTTCATTTTCCCACCTAGAATCATGACGGTCATACTTATTCGTCCTCCTCAACCTCAGCAGTCTGTGAAATAAAGTCAGTGTGTGTTCAGGCCGGACAGAGATGTTATCAATCAAAACCTACGTTGTCGTGGAAATCACGGCCCTCCTTGGTCGCAACAATCATTCCGATGCGAATGACAAAGTCACCGAATCGTTCGCCCTCATTGCGCTCTAGCGCGTATCTCTTGAGCAGCGGCTTCATGATGGATAGAATCTCGTCCTCCTTGATCGAGCTGCGGTACAGCTTGTTGAGACGCTGACCGTGGTAGCCACCACCCAGGTACATGTTGTAGGCACCGAAGGCCTTGCCGACGAAAGCGACCTCGGCCAACCAGGGACGAGCGCAACCGTTGGGACAACCGGTCATACGCATGACGATACTGTCCTGGCGGAGACCGTTCTCCTCGATGACACCCTCGAGCTTAGTGATGAGCACCGGGAGGTAACGCTCAGACTCGGCCATGGCGAGACCGCAAGTTGGGAATGCCACACATGCGCTGGAAGAAAGACGTAGGCCGGAAAAGTTGGTGTTGTCCAACTTGTATTTCTTGAGCAGCTCCTTCATCTTCGGAAGCTCCGCATCGGAGACGTTTGACAAAATGAGATGCTGGTTACCTGTCAATCGGAATTCACCTTTGTGAGCCTTGGCGATGGCACGTAGGCCGGTCTTCATGGGGAAGTCGGCAGTATCCTCAATGCGACCGTTCTCGATGAACAGAGTGAAGTGGTTCAACCCCTTCTCATCCTTGAGCCAGCCGAAAGTGTCGACGTTGCTCTTGAACTCGAAAGGCTTAGGTGCTTCGAACTTCTTGCCCCAAAGCTCCTCCACCTTGCCAATAAAGACGTCGAGACCCATGTCGTCGATGGTGTACTTCAGACGAGCGTGCTTGCGGTTACCTCGGTCACCAAAGTCACGCTGGACAAGCATGATCTTCTCGCAGACGATGTGGACGTCCTTGTTGTCACAGTAACCGAACATGCGACCGATCTGTGGGTAGGTCTTCTTCATGTTATGAGTGGAACCCATACCACCACCAGCGAGGACGTTCCAGCCAGCAAGGTCACCCTTCTCATTGCGGATGGCAATGAGACCAATGTCGTGAGCGTAGACATCAGTGTCGTTGTGTGGCGGCACGGCAATGGTGATCTTGAACTTTCGCGGCAGATAAACGGGGCCATACAAAGGCTCAAAGTCCTGGACAGCGTCTCCGGCAACCTGAACAGCCTTCTCATCGTCCTCCTTCAGCCAGATCTCGTGGTAAGCAGTGGTGCTGGGCAAAAGGTGGTCGGATATCTTTTGTGCGGCATCGCGAGCATCGGCATGAAGCTTGCTCTGCTCGGGCAGAGAGCTACACATGACGTTACGGTTGACATCACCGCAGGCGGCGATAGTGGTCATGAGAGCGCGGTTGATAGCCTGCATGGCTGGCTTCAGTTTGCCCTTGACGACACCGTGGAACTGGAACGTTTGTCGGGTGGTAAGCTTCATAGTCTCATTGCCCAACTCGGTCGAGATATCGTCCATCTGCTCCCACTGCTTAGGGGTTGCAACGCCTCCGGGCAATCGGCATCGAATCATGAAGCTGTACGCAGGCTCCAAACCCTGTGCCTTTCGCTCGTCACGGAGATCGCGGTCATCCTGCATGTAAGTGCCGTGGAACTTGGTTAACTGCTGATCGGCAGCGCTGAGAGCGCCGGTCGAGGTGTCAACCAGACCCTCGGCGATTGTCCCACGAAGGAAGTTGGATTGGATCTTGATGTCCTCGTTTGTCATTGGCGCGGGCTCCTCGGGCAGACCCTCGACATTGCCGACACCAAGAGCATCCCACAACTTGGGCTCCCACTCGATGTAGCCAGTCTGGTATCCATCGGGATCTTGGTCATCACCGAGTCCAATCTCCACGAGCTTCTCGCCACCGAGGGTAGTGAGGCGTGCGAAGAGATCCTTGCCAGGCTTGTTGTAGTAGTGCTTGTCCTGCTTCCTAGGCCAGTAATGCGAGTCACCCAGAGCGAAGACGGAGAATTTCACCGAAGCAAGGTCAATGTCCACGGAAGTCTTGACGGCCTCCCAGAAGTTGCGGCCATTCTGTGGGAATTCACCCTGGCCAGCGGTGGCCGAGATGAAGACAACGTTCTGCTCGGTGGCCAAATCCTCGATGGGGTATTCGTCCATGGCCATGACAAGTGTCTTGAGACCACGGGCCTTTCCACGGTTTGCGAGTCTCTTGGCGAGGTTCTCTGCATTTCCACCATCCGAAGCGAAAAGGACTGTCAATGGGGCGCCCTGCAGACCCTCCAAGAGTAATGCGTATGCATCCTTGGCCTTGCGCTTCTGGACCTTGCGAACCTCGGAGCCGTAAGACTCTGACAAGGTGGCGTGGAACTGAGGGTGGCGTCGCATGAGCTGCGAGATGTGGTTGTCACGTCGCAGGAACTCCTTGAGCTCATTCTTGACTCGTTCAGAGTCAAGTTGGAAGGTTTCCTCTCCTTTCTCCTCTGCCTTAGGGTTCCATCGGTACAGCGGCCAGTAGCCAAGGTCGACAGCCTTCTTGGTCTCCTGCAATACTGTGAGCGGGCTAGCGGTCTCCTGGTCGTAAGGAAGGTATGCAAGGACGACGGACGGTCCCTTGAATTGTTCGGCTTCCAACATCGCTTGGAGAACCTGAGTGTAGCTGCTGTACACAGCCACGCTAGCAACGTATGCGTTGCCAAAGTTCATCGCGTAGAGTCCAATGTCCTTCTTGCGGCGTGCAGCATCTGCTGCGGCGCGCTCGCTGTATGGCGTCGAATCAATGATGAGCATGTTCACGTTCTCACCACTGGCAAGAACGTGGTGGACACCACTGTTTCCGAGATCGTAGCTCCATGCATCACTGCCGATCAACCACTGCGACTCGTTGTAGAAGAGGCCCTTTGAGCTCAGCAACTTGCTTGCAGCAGGCGATCCATCGGTGCTGAGGCGGGCGATGACCTCGGGCGCAAGCTTGTCAGCCTCCGCACCCTTGTCAGCGACGAGAGCCCATTGGGACAGCCATTTCTGTGGTGCGTTTGTGATGAATGCCTTGGACTTCACCAGAGACTCTGCCTCTGCAATGAATCGTGAACGATGCTCTTTCCGGGCCAAGATTGAACCAAATCCGTACTCGGGGCTTGATTTGATCGTGTCATTGATGCCTGCGTTGCTGGCCTTGAGTGCGTTGGCGATGTGCAGTCGCTCACCAAAGAGCTGATCGAGGATCTTCATGTAGGCGTTCTCGATGACTGGTTGCTGAAGACCGGCGGCCTTCTGCGCACCCTCATCTGATGGGCTGGGGCCAGTGGTTGCACCAATCTTCAGGCTCTGGATTGGCTCCTTCGATGTGAGGTTCTGGAAGATACCGCTCAGGGCCTGGGTGATGGTAGTGTATTCAATGTAGCCGAGCTGGTAACCCACAACCAGGGGAACCTCGTCAATCTTACTACTGGATTTCAAAGCCATCAAGAGATCAAGCAGGATCGGGCCCCATTTAGTGGTTTTCCGCTTGATCTGCTCCAACACGGCGATACGCTTGATTGATTTGGGTAGAACCTCGGCCAGGCGATCTCCCAGCCATGGCTTGAACAGAACCGGAGTGATCAACCCCACTTTTGAGAAGAAGTCTGCGGGTGTGGCGCGATCGAATTCGGCGCTGAAAAGACCAGGATCACTGCCAAACAACAGCAGGGCGTTCTCCGCAGTGGCAGGACCAGTGTAGTTGAAAGCGCTGTACTGACGACCGGTCGACTTCTTGAGTGCGGCCCAGATGTTGGTAGCAACGACATCCACATCGTCAGACGTGAGTGGCTTGGGCTGCGAGTCGGCGGTGGTAGCAGACTCTACGAGAGACGCGCCCGAACTGCTGCCTTCTTTGCCAGATGAGGAGGATGAGGAGGACGACGTTGAGGATTGTGTGGAGCTTTCCGTAGCAGGAGCAGCGGCAGCACCTGCTTCGGGCTTGGATGCCTTTGCGGTCGGCTCAGCAGTCTCGGTAGCCCGCGACGACTCATCGACGTAGATGTTGACATCCTTGCTCTTCACGCTCTGCAGCTGCCTCACGATGTTGAGGTCTAGGATCTCCGCAACCAACTCCCGGCTCTCGTTAGGAATGGGCTGATCCGATTTGCTGTTAGAGGCATCGAAGAAATGAACAACGCCACGTCCAGTGCGGATGGCGAGGGCGTGGGCAGTGAGAGCAAGGTCCTGAGCCTCCTGCAGGGTGTGACTTTGAACAAAGGTGAAGCCGGAATTGCGGATGCTCGTGATGTCGCTGTAGTCGGGGAAACCAGTGGGGTGTAGACTGGTGTGGATGACCACAGGGAGTTGTGCGAGTTTGTAGAGGTGAGGGATGCTCTTGATCAGGACATCACTGCTAGTCGTGACCGTCGTGATCTTTCCCTCTCGTGCTCTTCCGTATACGTCCAGCAGAGGGTCGGCGTTGTGTCGCACCGAAACCACCTCGGGCGTCTGCTTGCAAACCAGACTTGTGGCGTTGTTCTCGGCATATCGTCGCAAGAACGGCGAGAACTCTGAATCGGTCGAGAGGGATGGCTGGACGGAGATGATGGAATCGGACGAGAGGTATGCAATGCGTGCAACTGGACGGTATTCATGTCAGCATCGATGCTCGTCCGTGGATCAATGCGATCGTGAAGGGATGTGATTCTTCATGACATTGCCGAAATTGGTGGGGCAACTCACCAGCCTCGCCGGCCGTGATGATGGCAGCCATAATGATGCCGGGAAGTGTAGTTGGCTGCTCAGACAGGCACAGTAGATGATTTGTATCACGCGGGTGACATCTAGTGAAAGATGCCTCGCAATGGGTTGTCAGAGACTTGAGAAACAGTGGCAAGTGAGGTAAGTGAGAGTCAACCCGAAACCCAAGACATGCTCGGTGACATTTGAGATTGGAGGCAACGGATTTTTCGCATCGGCTGTATTGCCCTGCGGCATCGGCATCGGCAGCAGGGCCAGTTCGCGCTGTGAGGAAAAATCTCCCACCTTTTTGTCCTGAATTGAGCTCTAGGCGTGCATGGACGACGCGCTGATTATCTTTCCCATCCGTTCATTGGACAACCCACGACTTCGCATTGGGATGGCGCAATGCTCGTGGGCGACGGCGGCTCTTTGTCTTTTGCCCTGTCCAGCTGTGTCTCATGGATTCCACCAAACAGCTCGATTCTCGCCCGTCACCATGGATAAGGGATTGCACAACAACCAAAGTCATATATACAGCACTGTAGGTGAGTACCTACCTGGGTAGTCTGATGCTTCTGCACCCGACTGCCTAGATGTTGCAACGCAAGGCTCTCGTGCAAAACTTTTCCGCCCACGCCGCTGTCGCCTCCGTCTTTTCCTTCTTCCAAGGTTCTCTAGCTCACATGGGCTCGGTTCGAGTCCCTCCTGGAGAGACCCATGTGAGAGACAGATCTCACCCAGATCTGTTTTCCCCACTACCTCCGATCTTAGTGCATTTTTGGGGAGATTCGCCTCATGCACACAATATATTGGAGGCCATCAATGACGAACAGTATCCATCGCGCGCGTGTTCATGCTATTGGAGGGCATCCGCCTGTTGGACACGCCATCCTCTCTATCTCTCTCGCACTCGCGTGCACGATCGAGTACCGCATCTCACTGCTGGCACTGCTCCACATGTCAGTACGGGTCAAATCGGACGGCCGAGAGCTGAAGAACAAAAGTAGATGTATACCTATACTCTACCGTCTGAGGCAGACAAATGCGCAATGGCTGTATTATTAGTCACCAGACCTGACTGAACCAGGATCGGATTAATCATCGAAGTACCCGGTCGTATTTGACCGATGGCGCTATGAGCAGATTCCGTGTCCAGTGAACACATGAGGACAAGTAGATGTCTGCTCGGACTCGCAGTTCAAGTTTGGTCAACCACCTGGGCATTTGGCACGGGTGGGAGTATCGCCGCGGGTCTGCGTGCGAAGGAAGTGCATACGTATAACTGGCTGTATGCCACATCTGTGAGAGCAATGGCTGGAGTCATGGAAGCCCCCGAAACTTCATTCGTCCCTGGATATGAAGTAAAGTCCTACAGAAGTGCTCGCGGTCCAACCGCCCAACGCATAGGATCGCACGGGATATCCGTGAAATCCCCCAGCATGTCCCGTCGCTAGTTGGATTCTTCAGTGCTGCATGCATGTACTGCTTGGATCAATTGTGTATGACCAGTCCTCATTCGGAGGTGTTTCGCCCCAAGGGTTGTGATTTCGATGACCTCAGCATAGGGTTTGGGTTGTTCATTGCCGCAAACGTCGAGGCGCAACGACACAATTATTATTATTACATGCAGGTGGTTGCTGATTGCCAGTGTACGTGCTTTCCGTTCCTGGTTGACAATGCGGTGCCAACTCCGGTCAGTCAAGATATCCATGGATTGTGAGACTCTCCGAATCGTGCACTTTATTACAGCAACACCGGGCGACAATTCATTATGTGATCGCTGAATCCATCTATCCAATGTGTTGCCCTCACTCTGTTGAATTGTATTCGTCTACAAACCTTGGATGCCTACATGCTCACCTAACTGCGTCCAGCTGGGTATATTGCATGGATGCGATGCTGGTATTATTTCACGACTAGAATGCTTGGCTGCTCACAGTATGGACCTTCAGCCGAAGCCTGAAGAATCTGCCATATGTGGTATGATACTCCAGGCATGAACGAACACCAGCATAGGTCGAACCAGACAGCTCAACGCGGAGGCGCTGAATCCGTCCTTATACATGCAACGAGCAGCTGGCCAGACGTGTCTCGGAAACATTGATGCACGAATGTTTTGAAATTTGGTCGGCCCCGAACAAGCCCAAGCCGAAGCATTTATCACGCATTCGGCATCCTGCCGCGGGCTCAGGAACTCCGCGTTTAAGGGCGGCCCAAGCGCGTATTATGGCGAATTCTTCGTATCGGTACTCATGAAGACCGTCAAGGTTTTAGAATAGTACTGACGAACATCAGGATTCCGAGGCTGGCGATCTATCTCTGCTCGGAGACAGAACAAGTAAGGGGTCCATTTTGACCTTCGCGTCTTCGCAAGGAAGTAGGAAGAAGATATCGCGAGAGACCGGGACGCGTTTCGAAAAAGACATGACCAAGGTGTTCTTATTATGTATAACATGAGCGTGATTGCTCGGTACAAAGAGGGCATAGCGTCCCAACATCACCGACCAAGCAAAAGCCGAGGGATCGCCAGCGCAGGGTCCGAGATGGGCCCTTCTCAGAATCGGAGAACATGCGGGGATTGTGGAGAACTGAGAGGAGATGTTTTGAAATGTCTGCCGATCGGCGCCGACATCAGTCTAGGTGGGAGCCGGTCAAGCCAGTATGATTGCACCATCTGAGGAGGCATGAACGTAAAAGCAGAGGTCGGGAGGAGTAAATAATTTCGCGAGCTGCGACGGATTGGAGTATTGTACAGTATCACGGGCAGCCTGAAGGTGGAGGAGACATCATCCCCTTCCCTTTTCACATAGAGATGCACTGTGTGCAGACCACCTGGGCAATCGTGGAGAAGAGTAGCAAGGTCTCAGCAGGGACTCTGCAGCACCTGCGTGTCTGGGAACAAGGTTTTCCATCAAACACCGTAGTGTGGCACGTATGGTCAGCATCGGTAGTGGATCAGAAAGGGTCATCAGGACATCTATGTCTCGACAGTCTTGTTTCCACAGGCGCGCTTGTTCCATACAAAATGCGGTGATATGCACGAGAATGTCGATCCAAAAGCAGGGCGAGGAGTGGTCGGTAAATCACCGAGCGACCTGCATGCCGTAAAAGCTGCGTCTGCCGAAGTCACGGGATCGGAACACTGGGAGCTGCCCCCGGTGTTGAAAGATGTGTCACAGGGTCTGTCTTATGTGGGATGAAAGCAAGCCTGGCCGCCCGCCTTGCGGAGCAAAACGGAGACTTTGTTCGGGTCGAACAGCCACGCAGCCTTGGAGTACAGAGATTTTCGTCATGGATCATTCTCTAGTGTGGGCGGCGTTTGGCAAATTTGGGGGAGCGTTCCGAGCAGTGCCACCGCCGCGGATGGGAAGCCGTCGCCCTTGCTCCTCGACTTTACGGCCGACGGAGGAAATACTCCATGGGTACTGTATTCATATCGAAACGTCTGTCGGACGATCGAATTGACCGTTGTGTGTGGGATCCGAGAGTACGGTACGATACGAGCAGATTCCGAGGATCTGTTTTCTTCCCCGAAATGATCGCTCAACCTCGCTATGGAGACAAATCAAATGCGGGCGTTGCTGTCGCTTGCCATGTCAGCAGAGATGAGATCGGCAGTGGCTTGAACGATGCCCGAGCACTCACAAGATGTCTGTTCGAAGAGCAGGATGATTGTGCCCGACCGTCGCATAATGGAATAGAGCATGTGAAAGGGACGTATGATGATGACCCCGGTCACACTGTCGCTTTCATGACCGCCGAATGCTACGACAACGTGACGAGGTGGATGGACAGCAAGGTAACTTACGGTCACCCACGGCGAATCCTCGCATTCTGCCTCGTCAGCTGCTGTCCTGCGGTGTAGTACCGTACATCAAGGCCTCCTTTCGTGATCATCGCTCTCCGGCCAACGAGCCGGTCGCGAGATGTGATGACACCCTGAACGGAAAAGGCAGGACAAAGGCTAACCTAACGCATGTGAAGAAAACGTTTTCCTTTACTATTGCAGTAGGCTGGTTGGATGAAACCGTACTGTTGAACCTTGGATGCCCGGTTGTCTTGCTCGGCCCAGGACGAATCCGCGGTGTGGCGGCATATGCTCCAGCTGTCCTGGGCTGCTGTCAGCTGTGCCTATTGCGCATAGGGGGCGCTTTCTCCTTCCGAGGCAGCCCAACAACGGTCAAACTGTCAAACTGGGCAGGCTGCGCCTCCGCGGTGCAGCTTCACCCAAAAGGGGCGGTGACACACCGCAACGGTGGAACTGTGCTGTAAATAATCCGCACAGGCATGCCTGCATAGACAGGTTGGTACGCCTGGAGCGATCTAACCTCAGCGACTTGCAGCGGTTTTCATCCACAGAATTGGTAAGTTCTTCCCAGATGTGGGGGGTTGGTGGCTGCCGATCGTTGCGACTGGCCGCGGCATGCTCGGTCTACAAAGCCTAAAGGCAAAATGTGTCCTTGCGCCGAGCCAGCTGAGCGGCGGAGTTCCCCGACAAAGGAAAGAGGCCTAACGGGAATAACAACAGACTCGTGGGAGTGTTACATTGCTGGTGGTGGTGGTGGCCGAAGGAGGAGGCGGCATATGTAAACCGTTCACATATATCACCTGGGATCGCCGCACTCTTTTCCTTCGTGTGGGAGAACCCAGTCTCAGACCTCGTCCACCATCACTGTGATATGATTCGGACGTGTCACAATCAGATACAGTCAGCTCACCTTGATCAGCCGTCCTGCTGCACGATCCGTCGCATACCTGCAAGACTGCGCCTTATGTACACCGTCTCGTCACGACACATACAAATGAACAACCGCCGCCCGAACGACTGAACCTTGGATTTTCAAAAACCGTCCTCGATATATTATTTCAGCAGCAACAACATCCACTGCAAGGAAGCAAAACCGCATTTTTCACAACAACAAACTCCAATACGAAAATGTCTTCGTGTTCTTCGACCGCCGTCAGTGAGGGGACGCCTTCCACATCCCCCACAAGTCAAGGGCAAGCCGTCATCGGCTTTTTGCCGAGGTTTACATCCACCCCTACGTCAGCGCCCATGTCACGATCGACTTCACAATCCTCCCAGGCTGGTTTCCCTGGCTTCACCCAACATGCCGGCTTTTCCAGCTGGCCATATGGTTCGGCGCATCGTAGGACGTCATCTAGCACCCCGAATTCTTATGTCAGTGACGAAGATCTCTTCGGCGACGATGACCTTGGCGCATACCTGAGCGAGGCCCCCGCTCCACCGCGCACTGCAGAGGAGTGGGCGAACATGTGCGCGAACCCACCCCCTGCGCCTCCGGTACAGCAACAGCAACAAGTCAAGTCGCGAACTTCCAGCATCGCCGTGTCCAACCGACGACGGACAAGCTCTGCCTACAAGCGCATCTCATGAAGGGATTTGCCAGCAGGACAGCGGGTCATACTGCTGTCCATCATTCCAATCTCGACCGATAGTGTCACAAAAAGCCGACAGTTCACGCGCATGACAGCGTGCCGTCGCAGCGCCCCCCGCGTCCTCCGTCCGACACAGTTCAACAAGGACGCCGTCGCGGATGGTCATAGCATTGGCCGGATGCAACACGAGCACAGTCTCGAAGCGCTCCGCTACCTCCCGATGCAACTCGTGTGTGATCTCGAGAAGGGTTGATCGTGCATCCACGCTACTCGCCTCATCACACTGAGTGTGCACGCATCATGCCTCCCACGGGCCATCCGAAAGGGTTGCCTTCGATCATCACATTTATCAAGCATCAATCGTCGGGCACCAAGTATGCACAGCACGAGGACTTTGTCACGGACCTCGCAGCATATTGGACCACTTCGCATTCGCCATCGGCATTTTCGCGGAGGTTGAATTATATAGGAGAGTGCACTCTAGATAATGACATCACTCATATCACATTGATTCATGATCTCCGTCGTTCCATTCCACCGCACGTCATCTACTGTATATAGATACACCTATTGCATCCACAGCATAGTATCCCTGTTGTGTATCCCACCAGCAATTCTACACGTCAGACTCGTTTCTGCGTAACCGTCAGAGCTCGTGTCCACAGGCGACGGAGGGCCGCAGGTGACAACGAACGGAGAATGATTTGGCAGGTCGCACAGCATACACTTCAAAGCTGATCCTCCTGTAATCATAACAGAGCTACGAGAGTTGTCACGAGCGCTGTATCTTTCGCACATGGCGCATCGATCATCACGGACAGACACGCGCCCACGGCCTTTTCCGTCTGGTGGGCGCTTAAACACTTCGCTTTTGTCCCGCCACTAGCGGCGGGATCCTTGGGGAGCGAGCGCGCGAAACGTTGTGATATGTTCGCGTAGAAAAGTATTTATATCTTATCGCGAGTGATGAGTATGGTCGTTTCTTTATCCGAGGATGACGATGTGACGATGCGACGAGGTGATTGTCGTGTTTTATTATTAGCAGGCAGATGCTTTTTGTCACCTCGATTATGCTTTTCGGTCCCTTGTCTTTGTTACTTGAACCGCGTAGAGCCGGCACTACTATGGCGAAAGCGCCCGGAAGGTCGAGGTCTAATATTAGTACGGCGATGGTTCCTGATCAGCACTCTTGCAGCTGGCGATGTATATACTGTGTGTAGCATATCGTAAATTATTTGATGGCCTCTTACAGATGCTATGTTCTTGGTCTGGCTTGTATCAACGCCATGATACTCTTGCGCAAATATCGTTGCCCTCTTCAAGGGGAATCGCTCGATTTCATTGAGGGGTAGAAGTAGGTCTCCATCTTGCTGCAGGTGGTCTAGTCGCATTGTGACTACTGTAGTCACCTATGACGCTGATTATGATTATGATGCCCATTTGGGGAGAGATGAACGAGACCTCGAAATGTCCTACGCTAGGCTGTTCGCTAGTAGACAAAATGGTGCTGCAGTTGATTGGCTGCTGCAATGCCTGTGAAGATCGCATTTGATGACGATCCCAGTGGTCATGATCGATGACCACGAGAGGTAAACCCACATAAACTCAACGCCCCTGAATAAGGTAACCCTCGGCTCCTAGTCGAAAGTTCCATTTCTCGAAATCATGACAACCGGGTAGCTTCTGACGACGACGAGGTATCACTGCAGGTGTACATATGGAGCTGGGATGAACTGTACAAAGCACAAGGGAGATTGCACACCAAAATAGTGAAATACCTATACATTTTGCTTGGAGGCGGTAGAGTTCAATGTGATGATGTAAGCGATCACAGACTGTCCTGGTGCGATTCGAAAAGCAATGTGAAGATCGGCGCGTGGAGAGTCAATAAATGAGAACTGGTCGTCTCAGATGTTGGAGCAGCCGAAGTTATCAATCAAACGGACGAGGCACAGGTCTCGTTAGATGTGGTTTACCTGCGGTGAACATGATATGACAACCTTCACCGCCGCCAAATATTCTTGACATCACGCGCCTCCAACTCTCTTTTGCGCGTGTTATCATTCTCTAGTCTCTCCAGCGAAGTTGTTTTTATTATAATTCTTGCTCACCTGGGCGTTCATCACGCTTAGCCGGGCTCGGGAGAACTCTCACCGAATTTCCATCACACTCCCCGTGCGCCACCAATCACACGCATGTCACGCATGTGCAGGTACGCAGTTCGCGACTTCCCGCTCCACGCTATCTACCTAGGCATATTAGTACAAGGCGCTTTATTAGCCGATGCGCCAATCAATCCTCTGTCCATGCGATGTCCATGTTGTTCTCGAACATCATGCTGTTGGGTCCCGTCGAGATGATGCCCGTTGGTTCCTCCACGAATGATCGCGGAGTGCGTGAATACAGGCCTCCGACAGGTCACAACGGCAAGAGTCCATCGTTCGGTCGACGACTACTGTGTTACTGTGTTACTGAACTATCATCGCGCCCGCGGCCGCCTCCGAGGTGACCGCCTAATTGTCCGGGTTAGATTTGTGTAGCCTGATTCCCTGTTGTGTCACGACCAGCGCATCGTCCCCAAGCGAGATCACGTTCAAAGCGAGTGCCAGCCGGTCATGAAACGCCCCGTATGTAGAACAAAGAGAGGTCCATGGTGCTGGATTATGATTACAGTATTTCATCTTTGTGGTGGTAACATGTACGACCAGCATACGCGCTCAAATCCATGCCACTACGGCATGTGTTGTACATACAGTATGAGAGAGTGTGTGTGGAGACACCTATAATACGCCCTGATGGTGATGTGATGACTTGTTTGGTGTGCGGTTGCACGGATGGGAGAGGTCTGCAAGGGCACACCCTGCTGCACATTTCAGGCCTTTCCTGATACTGTATCACGCACAACCACCACGACGACGCCTGTGATATATCCGTTTGATTTGGCGAGTGCAGTAGATCGGCCTCACCAAAGCCGGGATGCGTTCAAAATATACCTCAACAGCATATCATTTGCTGCAGTGAGCCGGCCTGGAGACGACCAGCCGACAGTAGTGGCCATCGGTCCGGCTCCGCTTGCGATGAGTGCCCAGGTGTATTCGAGGTCGTTATTGGATCAAGGAGGAGAACAGGAGGTGTTGGTTTTCATCATGGCTGATTCTACCTCCCTGGCATCCTCATGACTGCTACTTCACCGAATGGATATTTCGGCCCTCACTACCGAGTAGCTCCAGTACATGCGCACCTATAAATGTGTAGTGCTCTTCCGGAATGGACAGAATTGGATGAGAAAGGAGTCGATCATATGTGCTATACATTAGACTCGTCCACAATCGGCCCTGGGATACGCGCCCAGCGCCGTGATTCGACCTGCACTGATTCCACTTGCTCCGACTGCCCGAAATAAGATTCATCGCCGTTCGAGAGGGCGTGAGTGCTTTTCCCATCCCCTCCAAGATGGTTCCGGTTTGGTTGGGTCTGCCCAAGTGCGTAGGTGTGTGAATGCGTGCGCGCGTGTGCAGTGATGTGAGTAAAATGATGGGAGATGTGTGATGACTTTCCAACCCGATCGTTTGTCCATGCCCATTCCGTCGTCGGCGGCGGTGTCTGTTGCAGCACGATCCATGAATGTGTGGACATTTACATTTTCTGTGCCGCACGCGTGCATATTCCCTCGATGAATGCCACGCAGAAGCTGGAACGATATCACTCCTCGTTACGACTCCTGGAAAACCTGTAGAATACCATACCGACTCTCTTCCTGTCCACCTTCTTCTCTTTCCTCCCATCCCGACTTTCTGTACAGTACACCGCCGCCCGTGTCTTCGTTTCGCCCTCCTCCGACCGCTCCCTCTCCAAGTCGTGTCACCGATTAATTAAGCGCGCACAAAGCTCGGGACGGACGGTCGGGCTTCCACCAGCTTTTCCGACACACACAAATCCATCCCATTTCCCGCGACCAGAAGAAGGGCCCACCGATTTCCCACCCGGGACTGCACGCATGTCTGAGTAAGTCAGTCCTTCACCGCAAAAAGAGAGAGAGAGATAGAGAGAGGACGATGAACATCCCTCCCACGGGTTCGGGTGTGTGGTGTGGGCCTCCTTCGCAGCGACCGCATCGTGATTTGGTCACACCAGTAATGAAGGGCAGAGGATCTCCACCCAATGACAGCCAGTCGATCCTTTTGGGCTCCCTCTCCGCACATTGCTGGCTGGCTGGGGGAGATCTCGAGCATGGACTTGGCAGCTGTCAGCCTGCACAGAGGAGGAGGAGCATGAGCAGCAGCAAGCATTAGGAGGAGGAGGATGCAGCAGCAGGACAGCAAGCATCGCGTGTAGTGTGTTAGCACCCGAGCTGACGCTTTTCCCTTAGCGGCGTCAAATGTCGTCTTTCGCATATCCTTCTCGTCTACGGACGCGGTCCGTAAGGTCCTCCATCTCAATGTCCTCTTCTATCTCACGGCAAGGCCCCTCCTACGCCGCCTCGCGGGCGCCCGAGAACAGAATCCCGCAATTCGAACCATGTGCTGCCACCGCCGCCTTTCTGCTCCTCGCCCAGCGGAACGAAATCCTCGTCCTCCACCATGATACCCTGGCCGTCGAGCGTCGTGTGAGATTACATGGAGAAAATGTCCTCTGGATCGTCGCCGATAATGTCAGCGAGCGCTCTGGCCGCGCAATCGTCAGCTTCGACCTGGGCAAGACGGCGATCGTATGGGACATCTTCACCGGCAAGGAACTTGCGCGCTTCTCTTCCTATGCGGACATGCGATCGGCCAGTTTCATGCGCAATGGAAATATCGCATTCGGTGGGATCCCTCTCTTCATGAAATCGGTAAAACCAATTCACTGCTAACTGAGAGCGGTGCAGGCAACGAGCAAGGTAGCGTCGTCATATTCGACCCGTCCACCTCCGAGCACGTCTCTGTGCGCACGATTTTCGATCCCATCACTGCACTCGCTCCCGCACCGGATTGCTCGACCTTCGCCATCGGCTACCTGAATGGCTCTCTATTGATTGCAACGCTTCAGCCTTCCTTTGCCATCCTTCACACTCTCAACACGAACCGAGCTCCCTCACAAATCACCGATTTGGCCTGGCATGGATCTTCTTCCAAATCAAAGACCGACATGCTAGCCGCGCAAACGGCGGATGCTGATCTGCGGGTGTGGAGTGTGCCCAAGGGCCCATCCTCAGAAGCGCCGAACATCATAAGAGTGCTCTCACGGTCAGAGGGACAACAGCAGGGTCCATGTTGGTGCGCCTGGTCCAAAAATGGGCGAATCCTACAATATGCAGAAGGGTGTGTACTCCCCAAATTTCCTACAGCTTTGAGTAGGTGATGTGGACTGACGAGGTTTTGTGCAACACAGAGAAACCCGTTCGTGGGATGTTCGTACAAAGAAGGTCACCTATGAGACCGTTCCGACCATTGAGGGTGTGGCCGGTATTGCCAACTACGGATCATCAGCTACTCTTTTCACACTAGGCCTGGATCACATGGTACATCAATACGACGTGGACCCCAGCAACAGACCGATGGAAGTTGCCAGTGCACAACACATTCCCAAAAACTCTCTGATGTCGCCACCGTCAACGCTGGAAGGCCGTGGGCTACGAAGCATGGCTGGCTCTTCAGTGACTGGGTTCACCGATGCGGAAAGCAGCGCCGACGAGGGACCGCATCCTTCAGCATTACGGAAGTTGATTCAAGGTGATTACGACCAAGAGGAAGAAGAGCGAGATGTCATCATGCCATTGAGCCCGCAATCCAGCCGAGCTTCATCGATTAGCTCAAGAAGTTCCGGAAGACGTAGTGCGAGAGGACCGAAGTATCGTTATGATCGTCCGAGTTCGTCTCGTGCCTCCAGCAGCGTTGGGCGTGACGATGCCACCGAGTTTTCCATGGGTCCGGCCACGAACGTTGTCCGCGATAGCATGTCCATCCGAACAGGCACGTCCACTGTATCTGCTGCACAATCTCGCCATTCCCGCCGGCCGGAATCCCGCACACGCAGAGATCACTCGCGAGCACCCAGCAGGGCCAATCTTGATACATCAACGGACCTGTTCCCGTACGCCATCGCAAGGATGATGAACAACAGTGAAGGTCCCAACGAATACCCTAATTGGAATCGTGAAGGCCTCCCCAATTCCGATTCTGTGCGAACCGAATTACTTCGATATGTCTTCGGCTGGCAAGGCGACGTGCAAAGCCTAATTCGAGAGGAAATACGACTTCAGCAAAGCGAACTCGAGGATGCTCGGAGATCAGACCGACCGGCAGATGTCGCATCAACCTCCAGTATCCTGCTTGCCAAATGGCTTGGGGAGATGGGGGCCGATGACATGGCAAACATGATTGGATCTGACGACATGTCCTCTACGGATTGGATGATGCTGGCTCTCAGCTCCCTAGGAGCCGATTCGCAAAAGAAGATGGGCCAATCTTTCGTGCAGCGTCTGTTGGAAAAAGGTGATATTCACCCTGCCGTGGCAATCCTGCTGGGATTAGGTGAGAACAATGATGCTATCGAGGTTTACGTCTCGCAAAAGCGTTGGTTTGAGGCAGTGCTGCTCACTTGTCTGACAAGCCCTTCGGACTGGGGACGCATCAAGCATTTGGTATTCACATGGGGAGGTCTCGAAATTGGCACACGAAGAGGTCTTGGTATGCGTTTGCTCAATTGTGGTACAGTAGAATTACCAAACGCATGGTTTTCGCCCGGAGCTCAAAACGCCGTGGAAGCGCTTTCCGCATCACGATTCGGAACCAGCCTCAACGCCATCGCAAGTCCCATATCAGCTTCTGGTCGAGTGACGCAGAAAATCAAGACACTGCAGCCTCTCATCACCAATTTCGGCCAAGACAGAGAAGCTGAAGAGGATGGTGGTATGACGACGAGACCCAATCTCGTGACCGCTGTCGGAATGACGCCCATGGAAGGCCGAGACCGGTGGGGCAGGCCGCGAGAATCTTCGCAGATCAGAACAGCAATCCCCGGTGACTTCAACAAGAAGAAGCGTCTGCCTTCCCGGTCAGATATTGATCGCCTCCGGCGCGACACCGAAGAGATTGCACCTATGACGGCGACTCGCGAAGCTCGATCACGCGCGGCGAGTCGCTCGGGCAGAACCTCGCAGATGAGTCAGACACTAGAAGCGACAGAATACGATCCGGACGAGCAATCCAATGTTCAAGGGACTAGCCATCTCCCATCTCCCTCCCAAGGCGTGTTTACTCGACAAAGATCCGACACCTACAACTCCTCCCGAGACAAGAAACCCGATGGACTTGCTGTGCAGATCCTCGCAACTGGACAGACCGCGCCGATGACTAATACCAGCAGTTTCACTGTCGGCAGCAACTACACAACCGCGGAAAGCGCCTTCACGTCGTACGACGACGACAACATGTCACGTGTCAGGGGACGTGCCGGAGATGGACAAATCAACAGCGTCAATGAAGCCAGAGCCGCAGCCAGGAAAGACCGTGCCGAGAGTCGTAAGCGTGGCGAAAGCCGTAAGAGAAACGAAAGTCGTGCTGGCCGCGCAGCCAGTCGGCCTCGTGACGTAGGGAGGACCAGGACAGGCTCGATCCAACCGGGCAAACGATCACCTTCTTCGCCAGTCCCAATGTCACCTGAAGAACTCGCAAAGGCAAGCGTGAACCGCGAGCCCCCGCCAGCGACCACGGATGATGAGGAATTCTACAAACGTGTCTCGCCGACGGAGCCTCGCAGGAGAGCTGGATCGGTCGCGTCGCGTAGACTGGAGCCTCCGATGGAGGGCGGCAGAAACACCGAGAGGGCAGCGCTCATCAGCAGTCTGGCTCCATTAGCGATCGATGACGGACGGGGAAGGAGTGCGGGTCGAGATATCAGCGCCGCGCCACGTTCTCCATCATTGCCATTGCTGTCTTCCAAGCGATACGGCGAAGATAATGACAACTCTAGACCCGCGGGACGTGATCAATCGACAAGAGCGAGGAGCTCGAGCCGACGACCATCTGTTGACCTTCAATCACGTAGATTCCGTGACAAGCGCGAGCCCTCCCAAAGCCGAGGACTACCCCTCCGAGAGGATGCTGAAACCTCCGCTCAGGATGACTTCCGAGCCATTGGACTAAAGGACGAGAAGGCGACTCCGTCCTGGGACACGGCATCGATGGCTTCCGAGGGACGTGTTCGGCGGACGACGAAGAAGGAGCTGGCGGCACAAGAACTTGAGGCTCGAAGACGATCACTAGCACGCCGACCATCTGCACCGCTGATCCCTCTTCCCGGAGATACACCGTCGTTCCGTCCTACCATGTCCCCGAGATCACAGACCGATCTTAGCGACAGCCCTTCGTCCTTCGTTCCTCCTGGCCGTAGTCATACGGTCGACCCCGATGCTATGTCACGACACGGTACGTTCACAAACAAGATTACCGGCACATCAACGACGTCTGCACCGATCGGTCTGCCAGCCACGCCCCGAGCCATGAGGCATCCCAAGTATATGAGTTCTGACCCGGATGAGCGAGACGGCTATGCGCACCCTCCCGTTCCCGGCATTCCTGTCCAGTTCAACGAATTGACCGGCGGCCCAAGCGCGTCTCTGACATTGGAAACCCTCAGTCAAGATTTGCTTGAGGTGACTCGGGATGGTTCACCAGGCAATATGGTCACGACTATTGCAGAGACAGACGATGCCGTTGGACCCCTCCTACCAGCGACAACATTCGGCCAGAAAGTGACCCCACCCATGCTGCGCTCGGCTTCTGCTCCTCCGGAAAAGCAGAGCAATACGTTCTCTCACGCTCGCCAGCAGTCTCGCAATTCACCTCACAAAGGTCCCGCAAACGACGCCCGATATGACCCCATGAATGCCTCCCAGGGACAGGGCAATATGTACGATGATGATTATCCTCCCTCGATGGCGCCACAGGACGACGGATATGGAGAGCATCCGCCGCCACCGCCGCCGCCACCACCACCGCCGCCTCCAATGCTTCCCGAGCTCCAGCATCTCGCTGGACCGCCCACAGACGGACTGGCCTCTGGTGTCATCTCGATTGCGATCGATGGCAACGAGCCCGTGATTGATGTAACATCTTTGGAGCCGACGACCTACCGTGCGGCGACAGCATCGCCGGGGAGCCACCGCCGCAATGCCCCAAGCAGCGACAGTTTCGGCTCTCGGATCCGAGGTTTAGGTGACCGCATGCGAAGCACTTCCAAATCGCGAGCCAAGATGTCGCCTTCGGACTATTCCGCCCCGAGAGCTCCGTATGAGACGCGGCTGGAAGGCATTCCCCGAGCTCAGTCCCCCTATGAGCAAGCTATGGCGGAGCAGTCGTCCATGCAACACCGTATGCATCACCCGCCTCTGCCGCAGCCGCCGTCTCACTTATACGGCGAGACGAAGCTCAATGAGACGACCATTCCTCCGTCCAGCCTGCCTGCTCGATCTGCCAGCGCCACAGGCTATCGCAACCCTCGTGAGGTTCGAGCGAACATGCCACCGGAGACTTTGCAGCAGGGAGTCTACCACCCGCGGAATGGTTCTGGTGGATTTCTTTGAGGGAAGATAGTGGTTGAGGCGATGATTCATTCGATTTAGGTTGAGATATGGGTGATTTATAATGTTCTTGTGCTTGGATGAGGATTTCGATATTTAACTGCATAGCGATCTCGGTTCTATCGTGGACCGTAGGAACGATATTTGTCATGGATTATACTCCCAACACTGCATCGACATATAGCATGTTCCAGGATGTCTCGTACGTGTGATTTCAATTCCTTGAATCATGTAAAATGGACGTACGTTAATCCGTATCAGATACTTTCCTTCTCTCAATCGTCGGCCGCTGTGAAAGAGCAACGGACTGCAGCGTCGTTGCCTGAGCAGAGCTGCGAGGCTAACCCTTGCCCTTTCCCACTCCAGGGCTCCGTCATATCGTGCGACACAGGCGATCAGCTTCGGTGGCTGGAATTGCGCTTTCGGTGACACGAGTCCTTTATCCTGTCACATGCCGTAACTTGGACTGAAAGACGTCAAACTGACTTCACGATCGCCATGCCGCCAAAAGTATTGGCAAAAACCCATGATCGCGCGGGCGGCGTCCTTCCTGTGAGCGGAGCAGCACGCGCGCCGCCCACCAAGTCCACCAACACAGCAAGGCTCAAACTGGAAATTCGTCGTCTTCCACCAGGTCTCACTCTGGGCGAATTTGAAGAGATATTGGGTCAGGAATGGAAGCTGGGAAATCGCAAAGTTGATTGGCGAGAGTATCGGCAGGGCAAATTCAAACAGGCGATTGGCAAGGTGCCCGAACAGAGCAGATGTTACATTCACCTGACCAGCGAAGCGCTGGTCAAAGACTTCGAGGCCCGTTTCCTACAGGTCGTGTTTCATGATAAAGCAGGAACCCATAAAAGTCCAGATTTACGACATCTACCACCCACGTTGGGATTTGCGCCCAACCAGCGCATGGCATTGAATGTTAAGACGAGGGCCGACACCCGACAAGGGACAATTGACCAGGATCCCGAGTTCATCCGTTTCCTGGAAGCGGAAACACAACCGATATCGAAACCTGCAGCACTGGACACCGTTGGAGCGGAGAAGGAGAAGGTTGAAAGGGTCGGCGCAACGAGCACACCCCTGATCGAAGCGATACGCGAGAAGAAAGCCAACAAGGCCAAAGCAGCTGCGGCCAAGGAAGAGAAGCGAGATGGGAAGAGTCACGCCAAGGCCGAGAGCAAGGAGGTCCCTGTGGTCGAGAAGCCCAGCAAAGAGGCGAGATCTGCTGCTCCTCCTCAAAAGATAGAAACCGCAGCCAAGGAGCCAGCGAAGGCTGTCAACAAGCATGTTGCAGGCAAGCAGCAACAGCAACAGCAGCGGCCTGCCTCTCCCCAACAGCCAGCGTCGACCAAAGGACAGCCGTCGCCGGCAAAGTCGAAGCGATCTGCACCAAACGCTAAGGGTCAGGGTGCTGCAGCAACACAACCGGCCGCAAGTTCAGCCGCATCTACAACTTCCACAACAGCCACCGCTCAGACGACCTCCTCTACAACACCGGCGGCGCCGCGACAACGGCAGAAGGGCAATCCAGAAGGTCTCAAGAAACTATTTCAGAAGGATCTCGGCATCAAACCTAAGCCAGTGGCAGCCGTGAAGGAAACCACACCCGCTGCCCCTAAGCCAAAACCCGACACCCCAACAACAGCATCTACGGCCACGAAGGCCAAGGAATCTGCACATCCGCCAGCGTCAAAAGCCCAGTCGAACAGCAAAGCTTCAGCAGCCGCCAAATCCGAGAACCAGTCCGCAGCGTCAGCATCCTCCTCCTCCCACAAGGCATATCTCAAACATGCCAATCCCAGCCAAGGCATGACCGAGATTTTGATCCAACAAGCACTCTCACAATTTGGAGACGTCGTCAGCGTCACGATCGATCCTCGCAAGGGTACAGCTATTGCGTTGTTTATGGATGCTCAGGGACTGCAGAAGGCGCGTGAGGCTAAGCGAGTGACGGTCGCAAGTGGGAACGTGGAGGTTCACGAGTTCAAGGATCGCTCTGCGGGTTCAGGCGGTGGATCGGGCAGTAGAGCTGGCCATAGGCCTAATCGTAATGCAGGACGTGGCGGTGGTGGAGGAGGAGCAGGGAAGAGTGGTGCTGCAGCAACAAGTGCTGCGTCTACGGCTGCTGCTGGAGATGCGCCGAAGACGAGTACCTAGTCGGTATTTGGAATCGATTGACTGCCTTGAGATCCTCGGTGAAGCAGAATGAGGACATTTCGAATCCAAAGCATCTGTAGAATCATCGTTAGCTGCAGATTTCATGAATTGCCTGCCGTGAATAGCTCAATGACTATCTTTTACGAATGATCGTACTGTAGCCTGTGAACTAATCACTCTTTTCAAGGGCATCTCTGCAGAAGTGAGGAGACGCATGAAGTTGATTGAATGTTCTTTGGCTGCCATGGTGAGACATTGGAGCCGCATCGTTCCTCTCACGATGAATATGCGTAGGGCCCCACTCGCCTGTGCCCCGTTTCCTTGACTCAGGATGGCCACGAATGGCGGCGGCGGGGTGTCCCGCTACATCGGACTTTCCACTGCACAGAATCACCACGCGACCACTTCTTACTGAAGATATCACGATATCACACACCAACCCACTCACGAAGTAGCTTACCTGCGTTTTGGATCGTAGAGAAAGGACAGAAATCTTATCCTCAGAGTCACGATATCAGATTCGCTTGCGCGTCCCCCCACTCCGCATCGAATCGCAGGACCTCGTCAGCGCACGTCCGCTCACCGCGATCTTGCCTGAGCGCATGATACACCGACTTGATTGACGTCTATACCCACGCCAGTCTGCAAGATGGGTCGTGAAAGGGATGCCGACGTTCCGCAGCCCGGACCCGCCACTCTTACATCTCATGCCGGTCCAGACGAATGGCTTGCGCAGGCCAAACTGTGCCATTATCTGCCGGAGTCGGATATGAAACGGTTGTGCGAGATGGTCAAGGAATGCTTGATGGAGGAGTCCAACATACAGCCTGTGCAGGCGCCGGTGACAGTCTGCGGTGATATCCATGGACAGTTCTATGATCTACTCGAACTGTTCCATGTCGCTGGAGGCATGCCCGGCGAGGTCGACGAGAAAGCCGCAATCGCCGCGGCTAGCGAGCGAAACAAAGCCGCCTCTCGTATCAGTACCAGTTCAAGTAAATCCATCAGTGCGGCGGATATCGAGCCTCCGACCCAGATCTCTGACCCAAAGGTTAAACGGAAGATGAAGCGGAGGTTTCAAGCGGACAGTGCGTACACATCAGCGGCGTCCAACGACGGCTCAGAGCCGGGCGCAGAGGACGAGGACCACCCAAGAGGACGAGTGCGGAGTCGAGATGGCGGTCAAGGGAGTGCTCGAGAAGATGCAGAGGACGAGGAAGAGGAGAGCCCGGATAGTGGCGTCGGTGTCAGCAGCCCGGCACCAAGCCGAAGCAAAAGTCAGAGAGGCGCAAAGACTGATCTGGCCAATGGACACCAGAATTTCATCTTTTTGGGCGATTTCGTCGACCGAGGCTATTTCTCGTTGGAATCATTTACGCTACTGATGTGTCTCAAAGCAAAGTAGGCATTGACTTGAGCACGATGCACGTCAGACATGATTTGCTAATCTTGTTTTCTAGATATCCCGACAAGGTAACCTTAGTGCGAGGCAACCACGAGTCTCGACAAATTACACAGGTCTACGGATTTTACGAAGAATGCCAACAGAAATATGGCAACGCGAGTGTATGGAAGTCCTGCTGTCAGGTATTCGACTTTCTAGCTCTGGCTGCCATTATTGACGGCAAGGTCCTTTGTGTCCACGGCGGTCTGTCGCCCGAGATCAGAACATTGGATCAGATTCGTGTCGTGGCGAGAGCGCAGGAGATTCCTCACGAGGGTGCGTTCTGTGACCTGGTCTGGAGTGACCCTGACGAGGTCGAGACCTGGGCAGTTTCTCCTCGAGGAGCTGGTTGGCTGTTTGGAGACAAAGTATCCGGCGAGGTAAGATGTTCGAGCGAGGTTATGGCTGATCCTCTCGAAATATCAATTTTGCTTCACAGGAACTACACTGACACGAAGATATAGTTCAACCACGTCAACAACATTCAACTCATCGCCCGAGCACATCAATTGGTCAACGAAGGCTACAAATACCACTTCGCCTCGCAGGACGTTGTGACCGTCTGGTCGGCGCCGAACTACTGCTATCGCTGTGGTAATGTGGCGAGCATCATGACGCTCGGCGAGGATCTCAACCCGGACTTTAAGATATTCAGCGCGGTTCCGGATCATCGACGAGCAGTACCTGCAGGTCGTCAAGGTCGCGGCGAGTACTTCTTGTGAGCAGACCATGTATGGGGTGTACGCATGTTCGTGGAAATCCCAAACTCCGACACATGTGCGCGTGCCTGGACGGACACGTCCGCCACGGTTGTGCAAGACGTCGTTCCATACGAGGATGTGACGAATGACAACAACCTCGTTGATGGAAACGACCACGGGAAACACTGGGCGTTGGGAGTTTTTCTAGGATTTATGACAACGGGCTCGAATGGACTGGGCGGGACTACAATTCTCGGACACGATAGCCATGACTTCCTTTTGAGGCGGGAATGGATGTATTATAATGATGTGTGGCGCTGAAACGAATCATCTTGATGCCGATATTTCTCTTGACTGAGCTGCAAAATTGGTCATGATACTGTACCTTATCTCTTCGTTCGACATGTGAAGTTTGTGCTCTGACAGTGTGCTATTACTACGAAAGCAATGACGCCAGCATGGAAGCAAAGGGACAGCATGCTGCCGGCAATGAGCTCAGAGCGATACGCACGCAAGGGAGAGACGACGAGGTGAAACATGTGACGATGCCTTCTGTTGGCGTCACCGACTTCCTCATGATGCATGCACCATGCAGCATGCAGGGGACGGGGCGAGGAAAAGCAAAGCGAAAGTCGTCCCTTTTCCTCACATCATTGGTGAGACGTCGATGGATTTTCGACCAAAATCCAATGAATCCCACCACTCATGTTCTTCGTTGCGGTGTAGAAATGTCACGGCTGGGAGTCCGGTAAGAAGTTTAATCTATGAGAGTTTTGTTCGTTCTTCCAGAACGAAAACGGTTTGTTGGCGTGGGTCTTTGTTGTCTATCTGCAACGATCGCGTGAGAGAGTGGAGGAATATAGTTCAACCGGGGCGGGAATCTGTGCTTGTGTGGCCGGGCTCGTGACGTGGATTTTGGTGGAACGGATGTCATTGATGATCGGTGCAGTAGGGACGGGATGCGCCCAGGCACATAGGAACGTGCTGGGATGACAAGCCGAACGATGTTCACAGAGTCCCTTGCGCAAGAGCCTCATTACACATTGTTACCAGTACTCAGTCATCCTCCATCATAGTAAGTTCCAACATGAGCGATAGCGCGTAATAATACATACCTCCTGGGTAATGAATGAGAATGACAAAAGCCGCGGCATGGTTCGTAACCCTATACGAACGACGAACTAGAGGGTTCATGTTTGCTTGACCGCGGCACTTCCCAACAGCTCCACCAGCGCCTCTCCTCCTCCTCTTCCTCCACCCCCTTCGCTTTGCAGATGGACTGCATGAGCCCACTGTGCTGTCTCTGCTGCTGTCGTCCGCCGAGAACATCCGTGAACCAATGTCTTGTCTTCTCCGCTCTACCATCACCGATGTACAAGCGCTGGGAGAAGCACGTGCATTTGATGGGAAATGCAGAGTGTTCGTGTGCCGAGCGAGAAAAACAAAAAAAGGGGATCAGGTACCGGATGTATGTGAGAGGAAAGTGCCGAGCAGTTGGTCGGTACACGGTAGGGCTGTATTTCTTTTCATATCCTCCTCCTTCCTCTCCTGCTGTCTGTTCGACTTCGTTCCTTGCGCAGACCAGCAGGTAAATCCACGGATGTCCGCAGAAGCAAGGGCTGTCACCATGCCCACAGCCTCGCAAATACGCGAATGGCCACAATCACAAATTAATGTTGGAATATAAATTAATTACTACTGATAAATTGTCCGTTATGACTGGAGACCTCACAGGAGGGAAAAGGGCAGGCGCGGGTAGAGTTCGACACTAGACGATGCAGCCCTCGATCGGATGTCCGCAAGCGCGGTACGCTAGACATGCACGACACGGCACCGGTCTGTCGCCCATCCGTTCCTATGTTTTTCTCCTCATCTGATGATCAGTTGTGCCTGTGCTGGATCCTGACAGTTGAGCTGCACAAGTGAGGCACAGTCACTAGTCGATCGTTTTCGTCGCAGAAGGACGTTGAATCACCACCATCTTGATGACGCCTCGATCAGCCCGGCATGCGCGGCTTGAACATGAAAAGAGAAGCAATGCCAGGACCAATCCGAGCCCGTGGCTCATCGGCATGGTGCATTTGGCCCCCGGACGAAATCCTTATCAGTCTTGGGGGTGGTGGAGGAGTTGAGAAATGAATCTTCCCAGCCCCAAACGGCGACTATAATAATTGAAAAATCTAATGGAGTCACGACACTGATGCCATTCACAAGCGGGAGGCTGGACGAATCAGCAGATTTTGCTGCTTGCATCTTTCACCGCAGTCTGTAGTCACATGTGAATGATATTGTCGCGCATCGAATAGATCCCACTGCGCTCACAACGGCGACGCTTCCGAAGCCTGTTGACGATGAATGATAGGCACAGGGCGCAAACGATCTCGTCGTCATGTGGAAAATGACGCGTTCGTGGGTTTGGCCGTCGTAATTCTGTGCGAGAAGAGCACAGTCCTGTCTTGTGCGTGGTTGGTCTCGTTCTCTTCTTCGAATGACAGTGTGCCCTTGGGCAAAGACCACGACAGGATGACCACCACCATGCCGCCGTCAAAAAGAGATTGGCGTATATGCGAGTATGGTCCGGGATGTTTGTTCTGTCATCGTGTTCCTGGATTGTGCTATATGATAGCATGTGCAAGATCCCAGTCCGGTATGTGTTGTGCTCCCAGTCCACAAGGCGTCTGCCAAGTGTCATCGATACCGGAATCTCTCATCACACGCTTGCTGATCCTGATGCTGATGCCATTTCCTCCTTCCGAGGTTCGGGGTTGTCTTGTATCTTGCAAGGTTATCTTATTCCTCCACCTCCGTAATCGACGCGCTGAGGCTCATCATTGACGATGACGAATGCGGGCGGCTTTGCGCGTCGCGTCGCCTGCAATACTCCAATGTCGCGTCGCGTCGCGCGCACACAACGGGAATATAGATTGATTACCTTGGGCTGCAGCTAATATGTACGTCCAGCAAGTCCACACTGTGCATCGACTGTGCAACTGCATGTTTCATGTTGATAACGGCAATTGAAAGACTTGTCGCCTTCAATATGACTTCTCACGATGACAATGATAACAACATGTATATTATTAGAGTTTCGACCCCAACGTGGCACTCAACACGACTGACGAGAAATGTGATCGGCAAGCAGGTACACGCACGTAGCCGCCGCCGCGACGACGATCTCCAGGGCAGGCGTCCTGCGCAGCCCGGTCTTGAACAACAACCACGGCAATGGGACATCGTTGTTCCCGATATCTACGATGCCTGTAGCAATTCTGCCTGTTCGTTTCATGCATGGAGATGAGCCATGCTAACCACTGCGAACGAGAAGGATTGCGGTGTGCTTCCTTCCAACCCAAGACGTTGAGAGATGGGAGTTTTCCGCCAAAACGAATATCTGCCCAGCCGGGCCGATGCAATTCCCCGTTGGCATGGTTTAATTTCTTTTCTCCGCAATATCAACAGTTCATCAACACCGTGGGCATGGGTCGGGTTTTCTAGCCGATGAACGAAACGTGAGAGCGATTGCTAGATGGAGCGAAAGCCGTTGACGAATCTCGCGAAGATGAGCGATTACCTTTGGGATCTGTCGTGAGGCATGTACGACATCGCCTTGATGTGAGAGATGAATCATACAGGTGGGCATGATTGTTGTCAGCGTCGCTGTCTTCTGTCGGCCCTCACTGGGCGGGAGAGAGAAGACGCTCAGCTGCTCGGTCGGCATCTCGGCAAATGGCTGGACAGGGCCTGCCATTTGATTGTGAGTACCACGCATAACATTTTGATGCGCAGCAATTATTGACTTCTGGTAAATTGATACGGGCGCATCATAACGATGCTTGGGCATTTGCATCATCAGAGGAAGACGAATGGATCACTGTACGAAACGTAAATCTTCCCGTCCATGAATATATGCCCAGGTGCGATTGAGGAAAAGAATGGATGGGATTCCCCATCGGGCGCCGGACGAAATCCATGCTACCTACACCTCCACTCACGGCAGCAGCGACAGGCACTCTGCATGCATTATTATTATTATTATTATTATTATTATTATTATTAGGTGGGTGCCCAGGTGTGTATGCTGTGGTTCGCTTCGGCGCCCCCCCCTTCGTTTGCGTTTCGCCGCCTCCAGCTCTCTTCCTTGCCCAGGTGGTTTGGCATACACCATCACGACCATCCACCCATGGATGTTACCGGTGCCCACCTGCACGAGTTCATCCACTGTCGCCATGCATGTGTGCGCTGTGTTCTGTGTGCACCAACAAGTAAAGGGCTGACAGGCACACCACCTGCATCCACCCCCCACCACGCGCACATCGAGAGAGCCGGAGTGATCCATGGATGGATGATTCAACTAGCTCAGGTACCATCCAGATTGCACCACTTGTGGCTTGCACTTGCACTTGGTACCTGACTGTGAATTATTATGAGATCGTACCTACACAATACTTAGGTAGTCACTCGTCTACGCACAAGTTCCCACAAACTCCTCGCGTAGATGTGTAAATACTGTGGCAGCAGGCCAGCCTTGGTTTTCGATACGCATACTTCCGTGTGTGTGTCCCGAGATCCACAACCCTCCCCTTCTCGAAATCACTGTCTCAGGACCCTGATAAGAGACACGCGAACGAACCAAACTCCCCCTGTTTGGTTGTATTGTTCCGACGAGTGATGACCGATGTTATGAACAGCAGAGCGCGTGTCTCGGAGCGAACGATGGGAAGGGACTCGTCCTGCAGCCAATGACGGTGCTGTCGTGAGAGTAAACCGCTGCGATGAGAATGCCGACGACGACCATGACAGATACCGGCACGATAACGCGTGTCCGAGAAGAGTAAATGCAACAACCACTCCTCATCATTGCGATCAACTGCTGTGAACCGTCGACATGTATACAATATTGTATCCAGACAATCGCATGGACAGTCCGGAGGACATGCCATGACTTGTTGACTGCTCCTCGCTCCGAAACAACATCTGCCGGCGGGAGGGAAACGCTCGGAATCCCTCATCCTTGTTCTCATTGTTACTGTTATACACACCGTAATCCACATGGGCATAATAAGAATGAATACTGCAGGTGCAGGTGCACTGTATCACCAAGACACACAACGACAGCGCGTACAGTCAATCAGGCAGGAGGCCCCCTCCCTTCTTCGAAACTAACAACAATTATGATTCTCCGTGGTTGTCGTCAGTCACTACTGATCGTTACCATCAAT
The DNA here is from genome assembly GCF_010015565.1 of Dissoconium aciculare CBS 342.82. NCBI lineage: Eukaryota > Fungi > Ascomycota > Dothideomycetes > Mycosphaerellales > Dissoconiaceae > Dissoconium > Dissoconium aciculare. Next base: position 537,829 of record NW_022984958.1, on the reverse strand, counting down.
GATGATTCTTTCTCCCGACACAGATCCATCGCCATCGAACAAATAAATTCCACGCCACATTCGCGTGCGCACGCGCAGCCCCGGCCACACCTTTTCTTTTCCTCGCTTTGGGGAGGGTATGTGTGTGTGTGTGTGTGTGTGTGTGTGTGTGTGGTGTCAAGGACGAACTCTTGCACCCTTTTGGACTACTGGAAAACCCGTACGTGACAAGGAACCTTGGAAGGACCGCTCCTAGAACAGCCCTGGAGTACCACCACCGCTGCAACCACCACCCCCAACTCCACTACCAAACGTTACCCAGATCCAAACGCCGTGCTAGGGTTCCGGGGCTCGTTCGCTCGCTCGGTCCCACCCTTTTCCCCTTCCTCTGCTGCTCTCCCAATCGATCCTCTCCTCCTTCTCCGGACCGCCTTTTTCCCTTTACCACCCAATCCTCCATCCCATCCCAGCGTCACCACCGACCGACCCAAGGGAAACAAAGGTCGTCCCTCCTCCATCGCGCCTCACTTCTGCGGTGCCGGGTGTTCGCACGCAAGCAGCACCAGCATCAGCACCAGCAGCAGTATCGCGACCATGGAGCCCTTTTCCGCTGCCGTCGCTGCCGCGGCCACATCTCCTCCGGCCTCCCCGATGCGACCGGCGACAAATTGGGGTCACCAACAGAGACCCAGCACAGCCGGCACACGAAGGAATCGCAGCAGCAGCCGCATGATTGAGAACGTCAGCCGTCAGGGCGCGACCGATGCCCACAACAACAACATCAACAAAGACAACAGCATCAATGGCGAGGATGGAAACAAAACCGCGGTGCGGGTCGGTAGGTCTTTACACATGTCCCACAGCCGTTGACGCGCTCAATACTGGTCCCATGTCCGCTCATGTCCTCTCCGTTTTGCTAACTGCTTGTCTGTCCGTTTGTTCGCCGTGCAGCCGTACGTGTGCGACCACCGCTCAATCCGACCGATCCGGGTTTCGACCTGATTCCGCAGCGCTTCCGTGAGAGCATGTGCCAGGTCCCGACACCCGCCAGCCTGTCGGTGCAATCGCCTCAGGGCAAGAAGCTGTTCGTCTTCGACCGTGTTTTCGATGAGAACACCACCCAAGAAGGAGTATGGGAATACGTCAGCGATAGCGTGTCGTCATTCATCAAGGGCTATAATGTCTCCATCCTTGCATACGGCCAGTCTGGTGCCGGCAAATCGTACACCATGGGCACCGCCGCGTCGGGCGACCAGGATGCACCGGAATCGCGAGGCATCGTTCCCCGCGCCGCCCACGCACTCTTCGAGAAGCTCAACGGCGGGCAGGCCCGTCCGTCAGGTCTCCAGGCTCCCAAACGATACTCCACACAGGCCACGCCCGCCAGATCCTCAATCGCTGGCGCAACCAAAGACTGGGAATTGAGGGCTACCTACGTCGAAATCTACAATGAGCAGCTGCGGGATTTACTCGCCCCAGAAGGCCAAGGCGATCGTAGCCAGGTCGCCATCCGCGAGGACACCAAGGGCCGCATCATGTTGACGGGCCTCACCCAAGTCCCCATCCACTCCGCCGAAGATGTCCTAAACGCCCTCGCCTACGGCTCTGCCATCCGCCAGACTGACGCCACCGCCATAAACGCGCGATCGTCGCGATCTCATGCCGTCTTCAGCCTCAATCTCATTCAGAGGCGATCCGACGGCGTTCCCCCGGCCGCCACGACGAGCAAAGTCGACAAGCGGCAGTCAATGCCAGCCGAGAGCTTCGCGCCCGAATCCACCGTGACCGTTGATAGCAAATTACACTTTGTCGACCTGGCCGGTAGCGAACGGTTGAAGAATACAGGTGCTACCGGTGACCGTGCCAAGGAGGGTATCTCCATCAACGCCGGCCTTGCCAGCTTGGGCAAGGTCATCTCGCAATTGTCCTCCAGGAATCCCAACGCACACATTTCCTACCGCGACTCACGACTGACTCGCCTGCTGCAAGACTCCCTCGGTGGGAGCGCTATCACCTTCATGGTCGCCTGCGTGACGCCGGCCGTCTTCCACCTGAGCGAGACGCTCAACACCGTTCACTACGCCCAACGCGCGCGCGCTATCCAGAGCAAGCCCGAGATCCAGAGCAGCCACGACGAAGGCGACAAGCAGGCCGCCATCGACCGCCTACGGGCCGAGGTGAGCTTTTTGCGCGACCAGATTCGCAATGCCGACCAAACCACTCGCGGTGGTGACAAGAGCGATCGCTCGCGCGGTCGCGATGCTGAGCTGCAGTCGCAACTTATGGACATGCAGGAGAATTACAATGCGCTCAGCCAACGCCACGCCCGCCTCATCGCTGAGATCTCGCGCGCCCACGAGAGTGAAGAGGGCGAGACACCTGTCCTCCACGAGGCTTTGGGAGAGAATGTCAGCGAGCGCATCAAGCGCTCCAACTCTTTCGCCGAGGCCGTGGAGCAGGTCGTCCTCGAATATGAAAAGACCATCCAGACCCTCGAGACGAGCCTGTCCAAGACCCGCTCCTCCCTCGCCAACACCGAGACGACGCTGATGGAGAAGGAGACCCGCATCGCCTACATGGAGACCATTCAGCAGCAGCTGCAGTCACGCGTCCAGAAATCTATGGATCGCGAGGCTAGCAACGATCTATACACACGGGAGCTCGAGAACAAAATGGAGGGCGCCTCCACCGAGGACGACCGCCGCGAGACAATGATGAATGAATTGCGAAAGGAGCTGGCTCGAGTGAGGGAGGGCGAGGCGAGTGCCGAAGATTACATCTCAACCCTAGAGGAGCGCTTGGCCGAAGCCGAGCAGGACCAGGAGATTATGCAACGCGAGATCGACCGCTTGGAGCATGTCGTGGACCGCCAACGCAGCATCGGCAAGCTGGACAACCTGCTGGGCGAGCTTGACGTGGCGCGAAACAACAGCGGCGTAGCGGCGTCTGATGTCGCCGCGGCCACAAAGCGCGCCGCGAAGGCCGTTCCTAACATTCACGATGACGATTACGATCCCTTCCGGCCCCCGTCTGCTGCGGAGTCCAAGTCGGACTATGGCAGCGTGAACGGCGACGACTCCATGACGCACGAGAAGAGCGATGGTGTGCCGCAACCCTCGGTCGCACCTTTGGCTGCCACCATCGGCGCCCAGCAGGACTTCATGGCCGAGAAGTTTGAGAGCCTGTCGCAAGAGTTCTTCGACCTCCGCTCCGAGCACGAGGCCATCTTGACCGACCACGACAACCTGCAGCAAAAGTACCGCACGGCGTTGGAGACTCTCGCAAAGTTGGAATACGACAAGGAGCTCAAATCTCTGCAGACCCCGGAGCAGAGCCGACCCAACTCTTTTTTAGAAACCGACGCAAAATCAGACAAGCCGGCACGAACCGAGCAACCCTCGTCTACTCTCTCCTCCTCGGACTCTTCGTCGCCGGTGCCATTGAATGGTGGCGCCGAGGCCTCGAGGGCGGATCTCGACGCCCAGGACGATGCTACTGATGCAGGAGGCGAGTCCCGTGCCAATTCACCCTCCGACCACGACGAGATGGTGCAAGAGATGGAGACCCTCCGCAAGCTACACGCCGAGAAGGAAGTATCCGTCACTGAGCTCACCAAGAACTACAAGAGCTTGGCTCAGCGGCACGAGAGCACACTCGCGCAGGTGCAGGAGCTCAAGCAGGAAGTCATGCGGTCCCAACAACTCCGACCTGCCTCACCCAGTTTCCCGGCCTCGCCATCGTTCAGCAAATCCATGTGGCGTCGCCGGTCAGAAGACCTCCTCAGCAACGGCACCTCTGATCGCCTCTCCAAGTCGATCGTCAACCTCAAGACTTTGGCGGCGAACCACCTCGAGGAGAGCTCAGACGCCAAGCAGAACTTCGATCAGAACATCAACTCCGTCATGACCGAGTTGCATGGCCGATCGGAGCGCGTGCAGGTCCTAGAGACGGAATTGGCCAACGTCCGCAAGGAAATGGAGAGCAAGCAGACCATCATCTCGGGTCTGACCCGCGAACGGTCCAGCATGAAGGCATCGTCGGGCGTCGATTTCTCCGTCGTCGGTCAGATGCGTGACCAGCTCTTGGAGAGTGAGAACCAAATCCGCGCCTTGCACGAACAACATGCTGCCAAGGAGAAGGACTTCCAAGCACAGATTGAGGACCTCAAGGAAGCCATCTTGCAATCCGGCAAATCTGCTAGCCCAGGTCGGCATGGCTTGCCCACTCCGGCCGAGGAACGTGGTTTCTCGTCCATCCCCGGAGGCTTCCCAGCGTCGCCCGAATCAGACCGGACACTGCAGCGCTCCGACACCAACCTCGACGCGGCGGCGGATATCGCCCGCTTGCAGCAGGAGGTCGCTGCGTGGGAGGTGAAGCACAAGGAGACCATGGACTCCTTCACCGCCTCACAAGCTGATCTGTTGAGCACCATCGCGGACCTGCAGGCATCACTCGCCGCGACTCAGCGGGATCGCACGCGTGATGCATCGCCCAGCGGCTCGGCTCGGTATGACGAGGACATTGACGCCGACGACATCGAGCAGGAGCGCGCCATGCACCGCCAATTGGTCAAGGCGCTGGAGTCGCAAGTGCAGGAGCACCAGGCCATCGCCAACGAGCGGGTTGCGCGCCTCGAGCAGCTTCAGGAATCGTATGCCGACATCGCCTCCCAAGTCGATGCCGCCGGCTCCTCGCACACTCTCGCGCAGAAGGAGCTGGAGACTCACAAGGACCTCGTGGTCAACCTGGAGAACCAGCTGCAAGTGCACAAGTCTGCCATTGCCATCCACCAAGAAAGCCTCGAGTCCTTGCAGGCCGCGCACTCGAGAGAGGTGGACGAGCTGAAGACGTCCATCGAACACCTGCAAAAGGAATCGAATGAGAAGACGGCCGCGCTCCAAGAGCAACATGAGCAAGTCACCTCTGACCTACGCAATGCCCTCGCAGCCGCGCACAACGAGTCCAGCCAGCTCATCCGTAACGCCTCCACGGCTCTGGGCTATGAGACCGACCCATCCAAGCTACACTCTCAGATCCGAGGCCTCGTCGAAGAGGGCAAGGAACTACACAACCGCCACCTCAAGACCACCAACGATCTCAAGGCGGTGCAGGAAGAATTGCAGAACGCCATCAACCGATCCGTCGAGATGGAGAGTCAAGTGAACGAGATCAAACTTGTCAGCGAGGAGCGCGCGCTCCATCTTGAGAAGATGTCCAACAAATACGCCAAGAGTTCGCGCCTCGTGGAGGAATTGGAGGAGCAGCTCAATTCCAACTTCGACTCGCACCAAGCCACCAACAAGCGTCTGTCGACGATGCAGAGCGAAACAGTGCAGGCGCGGATGGAACTCGAGCGCGAGCTGGAGGAACACAAGATCCGCAACAGCACACTTGAGGTATGGCCAAACTCTCGTCATGTTGACAAGCACTCTATGCAACGTACTGACACAAACCAACAGCAACAGTTGGCTGCCTTCAAGCGCCAGTCGGTTGTCTCAAACCAATCCACTTCGTGGAATCGCGAATCCCTCTCTCCAGAAGCCGCTGCCATTGCCCTCGCACGATCGGCCTCGTCCTCGTCCAACCCGCGCAAATCTACAACGTCGACCGCTTTGCCGACTCCACCGCCCTCCATTCCCCTCCCTCCATTGCCCAGCTCACCCGGTGGCACCAACAGCGCCACTTTGGGTGGTATCGATGCTCGGGCCGCGTCTCCGCCAACCCCACGGGCCACTTCACCTACCGCTGGCTCTCCTCCGCCCTCGCGTCACGCGTCGAATGAGGTCAGCCAGGCTATGGCACAGGTGGTGGAGGAGCAAGAAGCCCGCATCCGCACCATCGAGAAGCACTTGTTTGCCGAGAAACAGCTCACCGCCACTCTCGAGGAAGCGCTGGTCGATCTTGAAACCTCGGCCAACCGCACCAAGACAGAAATGGAGAACTACCGCAAGCGTTGCTCCAGCCTCGAGGATGAACTCGTCAGCCTCCGCAAGGAGCGCAGCAGCTCCCGCGCCAGTCTGCAAGCCGTCGAGGAGGAGCGCGAGATGAGACTGCGTGCCGAAAGGGCTCGACAGGCGCTCGAGGCCCGCATGATGGAGCTCAACGCCAACAAGAAGAAGAAGAAGAACTCCCTCAACTGCTTCTAGGAGGAGCTCGCCTCGACGGTTCTCCTCGCTCATGTACACGTCCTTGCTGATATGCGTTACGCAGCCATTCACTTTTTGATTTGATTTCTTTTCGGCCTTGGCCATCCTGATTCCTTCTCAATGTATCAACATCTTCGCGGGCGCGAGCCTTTTTCCCCTCCGTCGCCATTCCCCAGCTCCGCCCTATGCTTTCACCATTCTCCTGCTGCAGCGGACACCCTCCCCTGCGAAATCTTTCAATCCTTGTTCACGCTCACGTTTTTCGATGATTACCGGCCTGCGGTGGGACCACCATCTATTTCTTGCGGCGTTCGGGTCGCAAAGGTTGGGCGATGACATGGCTTGAGCTGCGTCGTGCTCTTCTTTTTCTTTCGCAGCGTTCTGCGCCATGTATACGCCGCTTCATACCACATCGATTGCCGCCCTGTCCAGAGCGCTCTCAGATTTACTGTACCCTGGTGGTCAATAATACTGGCCATCCTGTATCAGCAATGCTCTTTACAAATGAAATCATACTCTGTACTTTTTTGTGCCGACCCGTTTTCCTAAAGTTACATTCTATGAGCAATCACCTAGGTCAAGCACTTTTGTGTGAAAAGCAACTTTCGGCAGCACGTCTCAATGTACAGAATGCGCCCCCGCCTCGTGTGTTCGCGACCACGGCACTGACACATGCCGAGATGTATGTGTCCTCTCATTGTTCTGCCACCCGTGCTAGGCTCCGCCATAGTCTGAAGCGCAGTGCCTCATCAAATATAACGGAACATGTTCTCGCGCACTCCTCGTTTCATGGCGACGGGCTTTCCGTCTTCGTATTCGACGCCCGCCTCTCCTCCATCGCCCACCATTGCCGCCATCTTCTGACGGAGATCTTCGTCCAGTTCCGCCAAGGTCTTGCTACTGACGCTTGGTTTCGCTTGCGTCTGTTTCTCGCCACGCGACTCAGTCGTCTTGTGGATGACAGTACTGCTTGTTTTCTCTGTGATCGGCTCTGTCGTCTTGTGGATGTTGGTCGTGCTGGTCTCTGCGGTGGATGTTTGGGATGATGCTACTGAGCCGAGAAAGGCGCGAGCGACGACGCGGCCGTCCTTGATGAGAATCGGCTTGAGCGTGTGTTTCGCTAACATGGTCATATTCACGATGGTGCGTTGAATCCTCGGCCGTTCATGGGATTGGCACGGGATCAATTTGATATTTGGATCGGTCGCCTACAGAAGATCACAGAACACTTGCAGCTAGTGTGACGAGAATCGGAGGAGGGGCTGCTCAGCGATGGATTTTGGTTCCAGTAATACGTGTTGCATCCCAGACGGATCATGGGAAGCTATTCGGATATGTTGTAGCACGGGATGCATCTTGAGTACAATCATAGCCGTCTTATTGGAACAAAAGTCATCATTCTGGTTGTCCACGGAAAGCTCCGTGACATCTCACCTGCAGGTGGGCATGCTTTCGTCCTAAAATGTCATCAGGCGTTTAAGCGCACACGAGCTTACACGCGAGTCATTCACCCAAGCCCTACCCGCAATTGCTTTCGCCTTCCTGACTCTACATTCGAGATATTGTAATCATTTCTCATCAGACACGTCAAAGGTGAGTTGCGTCGCCTCAGCCCATGCCGATTCTTGCATCACCGACGTAACGATCCCGCCCGTCGACCGAAAATGCCTGTCGTCAAAGGAGGTGTATGGACGAATATCGAAGATGAAATTCTCAAAGCGTCTGTATCCAAGTATGGGCTGAATCAGTGGGCGCGCGTGTCTTCGCTGCTCGCGCGCAAAACTCCCAAGCAGTGCAAGGCGCGATGGGCGGAATGGCTGGATCCTGGCATCCGGAAGATCGAATGGAGTCGCGAAGAGGATGAGAAATTATTGCATTTGGCAAAGTTGATGCCGACGCAATGGCGGACCATCGCTCCCATCGTCGGCCGCACGGCTACGCAGTGCCTCGAACGATATCAGAAATTGCTCGACGAGGCCGAGGCGCGAGAGAAGCAAGAGTTTGGGCTGGCTGGACCGGACGGAGGAGAGGCCGCGCCACCCTCTGCAGACGATGTCCGAAGGCTTCGACCGGGTGAGCTAGATCCTGACCCTGAAAGTAAACCCGCGCGACCCGACACCATCGATCTAGATGAGGACGAAAAGGAGATGTTATCAGAGGCTCGCGCTCGCTTGGCGAACACGCAGGGCAAAAAGGCGAAAAGGAAGGCGCGTGAACGGCAGTTGGAGGAGAGCAGGAGACTGGCAGTACTGCAGAAGCGTAGAGAGTTGAAGAACGCTGGAATCAATGTCAAGGTGACAACTAGGAAAAAGGGTCAGATGGACTACAATGCGGACATTCCGTTCGAGAAGGCGCCTGCTCCGGGCTTCTACGACACACAGGAGGAGCAAGCTCACAATGAACATCAGCGAGCCATGTTTGACCCGCGCCGGGCCCAGCTAGCCAACAAACGCAAAGGCGATGGACAGGAAATGGAGGGACAAGAGCACAAGCGGAGAAAGAACGAGAACGATGGCGGTGCCGCTGCCTTTGCCGCTGCCGCGAAAGCTGGTCAATTGCAACGGATACGTGAAGCAGAACAGAGCAGCAAGCGAAGATCACTAGTTTTGCCGGCGCCGCAGGTCAGCGAGAGTGAGCTCGAGGACATTGTCAAAATGGGTTTATCAGGCGCGCGGGCCAACGCGCTGGCGGAGGATGGCGATAACGATGCGACCAGAGCTCTTGTGAGCAATTACTCTAGTACAATTGGCGCGACGCCTATCCGGACCCCACGAGCGCCTCAAGAGGAAGATCGGATCACCAACGAGCTGCGCAACGCCCGTGCTCGGACAGAGACACAGTCTGCTTTACTCGGCGGCGAAAATGCCTCGCTTGTTGAGGATGATGCCACCACTGGATATGGGGGAGTGGCGCCGTCAAAGCAAAGCATTTCCACTCCCAATCCAATGGCAACACCGTTTCGCAGTTCTGGTGGTGGCCCAGGTGGATTAGGCATGGTAGGTGCGACGCCTCTACGAACCCCTAGAGACAATTTCCGACTCAATCAGGAGGATGGAATCGGTCAGTTGGTAGGCCAAACTCCCCGTGACATTCGTCTACAAGAACAGGCCTTGCGTCTTTCGCTACGGGGTAAGCTTGCAAGTTTACCTAAACCACAACAAGTCGACTTCGAGCTAGAAGCGTTACCTGCGGAGCAAGACGAGCTGTCGGTATCTACAGATGTAGACGGAGGTGAGGACGCTGCTGCACGCGACCAAAGGAATGCCCAGCTCGCTGAGGCGGCCGCTCTGGCTGAGTTCAAGAGGCAGAGTCAAGTCGTGCAACGAGGCTTGCCCCGGCCCTCTGTTGTCGACCTCAACGCAATGTTGAAAGCTGCAAGAACGATAGAAGACTCGGCAAAGCGCCAGGTTGCAGAGGAGGCCGCTTTGCTCATGGCAAATGATGCGGCGCAGTTCGGCCGCGCACAAGGCAAGCCCCCTCGGCGAGCGTTGCCGAGCTTCCCGGAGGATTTGCTCGCGCGAGCTCAGGCAGACATTATTTTGGAGATGGGCGCGAGTGACAAACGAGAGACATTTGGTCAAGCTTTTGAGGATGCATTGCAGCGCGCTCGTGTTGATTCGATCCTGCCAGGATTGGCGGGATATGGCAAGGACGACCTTGACGAAGAACAACTTTCCATCGAGATGTTCGACGGCATACAACAGAGCATCGGGCAACTGTCGACCAAGGGCAACGGCCTAGAGAAGAAACTCGCCAAACTTCATGGCGGATATCTAGATCGACAACGCAAATTACGCGCGAAGATCTCGGAAGCTGGCCAGGCCTTAGGCAGGATGACGGTGGAAGTCGAGGTCAGTCGGCGGGTCCATGTCGCTGAGCAAGCCACGGTAGCCGAGCGGCTGGAAAGCCTTCGAGATCAGGTCGCCCTGATCAGCCGGCGCGAGAGGGAGGCACAGGATCTGTATCGGTCGCGAAAGGAAGAGCTGGATGCGCTGAGTCGCGGATGAATCAATGTGTCATTGCGATGAATGTACTGTTATAGCATGGATGGCGTTACGGCACGACTGCTTGTACCATCATCAATAGAAAAGATAATATCGGCTGCTTGATATATCGTAAACGGAAATGACAGAAGAGCCATGTTGCTTTCCTGACCGAATACCGAAGACTTCCACATTTCTAAACCGTACATATGAGTTCAACCACGACATCTATAATACAATGCAGGGAGCAATTTTCATGTGAATGCAACCCGACTCCTCCCCCATATACCTGCACACTCGCATTCCTTGTCTGCGTCAGGTGTGTGATCGAATAGCAAACTTAAGTTTTGACGCAGTTGTAGTAGTAATGATAATAATGATGGAAGGTGTGTCAATTTTTCCTTTGCAGACAATAACCTCAACCCTATGCGTGTAGACCGCAACCCTTTGACAGACTGATGGTGGGGCTCTGATAATGACTCAGCCCGATTGCTCGTCATAAGGTTTCCCTCAGCGGGTAACGCAGTGCAGAACTGCAGATCGCTCTCTTGCCCGCATTGATTTGAATAAAAAACGTCGTGTGCTCCACCAAACACAGTACAACCATCGGTGACTCAACGCAGAATATTTCCATATCCCGGAAAATCGACTTAATTACACTCAGCCTGTAAAAGCAGCCCATCAGTCGCCAACATCGCGACCGCCGTCACCCTGAAGCAACTACGCTCTCGCTCACTCATCCGCTTGGTGGATAGAGGAATTCGGCCAATCCGACAACGATCACTCGGGAGTCCACACCGAGGCGAAACCTTCTCAAGAAGACAGGCATCCCCTTTTGCGATCCGCAGCTACAGCGACTTCTTCCGATCCAATATGACCGTCGCTACCGTACAATCAAGTCCATTGGTTAAATCCGTGGCCGACAAGTTTGCGTCAATCGAGGTAGGCAATACGCAAAACAAGAGTCCGCTTGGGTACCCGGATAAGTAGTCTGACGAGTAAACAAAATAGTACACAACTGCCGAGAAAAGTGAAATCGACCAATGGATCGTCACCTCCTCGTGCATCGCGGACCGCACCCAGGATGAAGCCAAATCTGCCGAGCGACTGTCTAGTCTAAACACCCATCTTGCGACTCGCACGACCGTGCTCGGATCAAAACCTAGTGTGGCCGATGTAGCGATCTATTCAGAGCTCGCTCCACTGGTCAAGGGATGGACGGCTGAACAACGCACTGGTGAGCACGGATACCACCACATCGTACGGCATCTGGACTTCGTACAAAATGGCCCTTTGTTCGGCTTGGAAATTCCAGTAGAAGACAAGATCGCCATTGAACCTTCAGAAGTCGTCGCAATCATTAAGCCGATCGACGCGAAAGCTGAAAAAGAGCGAAAGAAGAAGGAGAAGGCTGCAGCTGCAGCGGCTGGCGCAGATGCCGCCGCTGCGGCAAACGGCACCGTCACTTCGGCCGCAAGCGACTCTGTCCAGGCTGCCGAAAAGTCCAAATCTAAGCAAGAGAAGAAGTCCAGAGAGGTCGGTGAAGCTGTTGCTGCTGCCGTTGGAGCCGTTGTTCCGGGCGTGAAGAGGGAGAAAAAGGAGAAGCAGCCGAAGCAGCCCAAAGCGGCACCTGTGGAGAAGCCATTCTCGCCCGCTCTCATCGATCTTCGAGTCGGACACATCCTCAAGGCGATCGCGCATCCTAACGCCGACTCGTTGTTTGTCAGTACCATCGCCTGCGGTGATGCGCCTGGCACAGAAAACACGAGCGAATACGAGGGACAGGTCGTCCGAACGGTCTGTTCTGGCCTTAATGGTCTTATCCCGCTGGAGGAAATGCAAAATCGCAAGGTCATCACAGTATGCAACCTGAAGCCGGTAACCATGCGAGGGATCAAGTCCTGTGCCATGGTCTTAGCAGCGTCTCCACGGCTAGCTCCTGGCGAGGAGGACCACCACGCCGGCCCTGTTGAGCTTGTGGCTCCTCCAGCCGGTGCGCCTGCTGGCGAGCGAGTCTACTTCGAGGGCTTCGAAGGTGAGCCCGAAGGACAACTGAACCCGAAGAAGAAGGTATGGGATGATTGTCAAGTAGGGTTCACGACTACCGCCGAGAAGATAGTTGCCTTCGAGGCCGCCAAAGTGGAAAAGCTTCAGGAAAGCGAATCGGCCAAGTCCAATCTCGTTGCTCTGTTGAAGACGAAGCAAGGCACATGCTCAGTAAAGAGCTTGACTGGTGCGACAGTACGATAGAGTAAATGCCATCCCCCTGCAATGATAAATCGTTAGTCACACGAGCAGTGAAACACATTGCTCGAGCGTCTTGGTAATGTTGCCTGTAGCACGAGTGAGGAGTGCCATCAATAATAATGATGGGCTTCGGATAACATCACTACATTTTTTCAGTGTAATCAGCGTTGCACCTCCTCATTGCAGAGTATGTCAAATCGATGCAATAATATTATCTATCCATGCCCTGTACTTTTAAGTCGTACATGATATAAATACCTATCGACTCGCATATGTGAAGCCCGTGCACAGAATTTCGATGTTTTGTGAATGCCGTATTTGCGCGTGTGAGGCTGTTCTGTTGTACATTAAGACATTTGTATCTCCAACCCCATTGCATCATATCACATCTGCTCAAGCCTTTTGATGCCACCAGATCACAATCGATAGACGCGCCCAAGCGCCAGTCATCATCATTCACAAGCAAGAAAACAACTCCATTTCTGACGCTTGTTGAGTCGCTAAAGAGATTGAGGTTCCGTCTCATCAATTCTGCAATTCATCACAAGCGTGGTCTCTGTTGCCCTTGAATTCTGACACAGCCCGGGAAGAAGTACGACCACGAATCCATGGCGCTTCCAGGCTTGACACTTCCGGGCCTTGCGCAGCCGAGAACAAATCCTTCACTTCCCATCAACGCGGCCGCGGCATCGTCCAGTCGTCCTGCTCGCCGAGAAACCCTCGAGGCGCGATCGGAATGGCGCTTCGAGGTTGGATTCAACCAAAGATATCACATCAAACTAGAAAGTGGCTCTGCAGAGCTGTTCGGAGTTGAGCTCGCTCCTCGGCAGACATTGACCTTTTCCGGTTACAAAGGAGCCATCTTCACTTGGCAGGGCTGTCAACTAGAGCTAAGCGGAGACGCAGAAAGCGAATATGCAGGCCAAGAAACAGACTATGCGATCGAGTGGATCAATGTTCACGGCATGCTTGAAACGCTTCGCAGTCAAGAACCTGTACAAGCGCCACGAGTTCTAGTGGTTGGGCCTGACTTCGTCGGCAAGACGAGTCTCACGCGGAGCCTGGTAGCATGGAGTGTCAGAAGTGGGTGCTGTCCGATAGTCATCAATGTTGATCCACGGGAAGGTTTGCTATGTCCACCAAGTGCCCTCACTGCAGTCGCAATTGATTCACAGATGGATGTTGAAACCGGCTTTGGTATTGGTCCGGTATCTGGCCCGACAAGCTCACCTGTGAGGACCCCTTTGCTCTACCAATATCCCTTCGCCAGTCCCTACGAACGCCCGGAGGTGTATAAAGCGATTATCACTCGGATGGCCTTGAGCGTGATGAACCGGCTTGAGGAAGATGGTTCTGTGAAGAAAAGTGGACTTTTCATCGACACACCTGGCACGCTCAACGACCCGAAAAGCAATTACGATCTCTTGTATCACATTGTCTCAGAGTTCAGTATCAATATGATTCTGACTATAGGGTCGGAGCGGCTCTCCAGTGATCTCACAAAACGTTTCCAAAATGCGAAGTCAGGCGAGGACGCGGTGACTGTGCTACGAATTTCGAAGCCTGGCGGTGCTATCGAGCGTGATAATGCTTTCATGAAGCATCTTCGTGCACAACAGGTGCGGCATTATTTTTTTGGTTCTGGAAAAGAGGCTCTGAACCCACATTCGCATTCAGTTCCCTTCGCCGATCTAGACATATTCCGTGCACAATCGCAATCAAGCGTCTCGAGCGAAGAATCGTTCGGTCCGGACATGGGCGACGATGATGATGATTATGAGGCTTCTGATGCTACTGCTCCAACAGCGAAGAGCACCAACCGCAACGGACTCGAAAGAATCACGCCTAGTCTAGCAATGACTGGCAATCTGATCGCGATAAAATTCTGCCACGGTCAGAGTGAAGAGCGGGAAGTGCGCGACAGCGCGGTAATTGGATTTCTCTACGTTGCGGAAGTCGATGAAGTAAGAAAGCGAGTTAGATTTCTTGCACCGCATCCGCAGAGATGGGGCGATAAGGCGCTTGTATGGGGACAAGGATGGCCTGAGGTAATTAGCGACCTCGTACTTTAATCCTGAAGACCACTTACTTACGTTACCTAACGCTGAGTATTTACCTTACTTAACGCTTAGTATCGCCCTTAGGGTATCGACCTCTATTTTCTCTAAGCCTCTCTCTATAGTAAATAAACAAAGAGGGCTCTCTAGAGGTAGAGATATTGCATTTTTCAATTTAATGTTAGGAGTATTTTATAGCGTATTACTATTACTTATATTTCTCGGGTTTTCTCTAATTTTCCTCTACTATATTTAGGAGCATACTTCTTTTATATTGTTTTATATCTCTATAGTTCACTATCTAAAATTTGAAGACCTGAGATTTTTCTATCTCTAGGGGTAAAGAGCTATGTTTTACTTTATTATCTTATATTGTCTCATTTTACTGTCCTTTAATATAGTCTATAGAGTTCTTTATAGCTTCTTTAAAGAAATAAAAACTAAGCGTAAGGTAAGATTAAAGCTAATTAAGAAGTAATATAAACAGGCTCTAGAGCGCTAGAATTCTTTTAAGATAACCTAAAGGTTACCTTAAATCCTAGAAACATTTCGAATATATATATAGCCCCTCTAGCCCGAGCGAGACCTCTTTATTATCTTAAAGAAGGTCCTATAATGTCTAGTAAATATAGATATAATAGGTTAAGAAAAAAAGACAAACACCTTAGAAAACTATAGATAAGAAACGAATAGTCTTAGGTAATATAAGAACTAAGTAGTAGGTAATATATATTAGCTTTAGATTTTTTAACCCTACGTAAAATACTTAGAAGTAGCCCTAAAATCCTAAAAACTTCTTACTAATATATCTATCCTTTTTCTCTCTATAGAAGCTTTCTTCTTACTTTAGAGAGGCCCTATAAAGCCGGAAGAACCTTAGAGATATCAAAAGGGATTTAAAAGGATGTTGAAAGAGAAGTAGTTACTAAGCAAAATAAGACTGTTTATTAACGGAAAAGAAAAGAATAGCTAAGAAGTAATATACTTCTCCTAAGTATAGCTTTAGAGGGCCAGATATCGTATATAGTCTTAGGCTCTTATATATAACAAAGCAAGTACAAATAAATATTAATTTTATAAGTATTTAGAGAATTTTCTAGGTATAAAGACTAAATCTATTAAAAGATTATTTCCAGGTCTTAGAGTGTTTAGATAATTATAAAATCTAATCCCTACTTATAATTCTTACTTTTATTAATAGGATATCTAGTCTTTATATTACTCTAAAAGCTAATTCTTAACGCTTTATATTGTTTTAGAGAGAAGACTAGTAATAGCTACCTATATATCCTTTTTTCTAAATATAGTCTTTAAGGCCTATTATATTTCTAAAAGTTTTCTTATAGTTCATAAGGGGCTCTATAGAGGTAGAGAGCTTAATCTAACTACTTAAGGAAAGAATCCTTTTAATATCTTTTCTATTATTATATAAGAAAAGAATTTCTCTTATAAAGATTACAGGTAATATAAATTCTTAAGTATTATTTTCTTGAATTTATATTACATAATTAAGTACTAACTTAGATACTTAATAAGAGGGGACTCTAGAAATATTTTTAAGCTTAAAATTCTTATAGAGAATTAATCTACCTATTATACTATAATTATTCTTTAGCTATAGCTTTTATACTAAAAAAACTTAAATTATTAGATATCTTATAAGTAAGTTAGTAAGTCTCTAATATTATTTTATAAAGATATACTACTTAGTAGTACTAGTAATAAATAGGGTACAGTACTATTATTTATAAGTATAATAGTATATATCTATAAAACAGGTATAGATTATTATATTTAATACTACTTATTCTATTTTTATTATATACTAGAGTCTAAGACTATAAAAAAAAGTTATTATATACTTATAAAATTTTAGAACGCTTAATATTCTTCCTAATATCTATTTATATATATAAGAAAATTTCTATATAAAATTACTCTTATTTTAGTTTTTTCTTTCCTTATTTTAGCTAGTAGTCCTCTAAAGCTAATAATAAACGCCTTCGTTTTTAAAGGATTTCTATTAAGCTTATTAAAATAAAGTTATTAATATTCTAAGCTAAATCTCTTTAAACTCTAGTAATATATATTATAATATTATATATAAAGTTTAATCCTTCAATATTATATTATTTAAAACTAAGAAGCTAATAAGACTAAATAATTTTATAATCCTATACTTTAATTAGATCTAAATTAATAGCTTATTTTAGATTTTTTTTTTCTATTAAGAAAAATATCTACTTAGAGTTTTACTATTTAAACCTAATATAATATATAGAAGTAATTATAGAACTAGAAAGTATAAATAAGTTTATAATTAAGGTAAAATTCCTAATATCCTCTACTAGTTAAACCTTCTAATAATATCTAAGATCGATCCTTTATAAATAAAATAAATATATAAAATCTAGTAAAAAACAATTCTTAAGGAATAATTTTTATATATACTTAGATTTATAATATCTTAAGAAGAGAGTATTATAAATATTTCTATAGGAAACGATTCTTTAGAATAACTAAATCTTATAGCTAGGTATATATAGGTTATTACTCTAGATATGTTTGAAATTCTAAAAACTTTAAGATATAGAAAAAAGAAAAGTAGGAAAAATAAAACAAATTATTAGAATCCTACCTTTATATCTATATTTATAAGACTTAGTAAGAAAGCTTTAAATTAGAGTAAGTTATTTAGCTATCATATATTATATAAGAAATATACCTATAAGAAAGACCTAAACTACAAATCTAGACTTTTAATATAGTACCTAATAAGGGTAGGAATATTCTTAGCCTCTTAGCTCTAGAGAATAGTATTTATTACTTTAAATTAATTCTATATTATTAAATCTAGTTAACTATAGATCTAAGCCCTTAAGCTCTAAAGAATAGTTTTCTATTATCTTAGTAAAAGTATAAAGTCTTTAAAAGTTATATCTATAGGTAATATTCTATTATTTTATTATATTTCTTATCCTACTTAAGTATTTAGAAAAATATATATATAGATAAATAGTATTAGTAGCTTAAAGGTAGCTTTATTATTTAAGTAATACTAGTAGGCTATTATATAGATATAGAATATAGCGCTTACTACTATAAATTCTCGAAATAACCTTATTTATATAAAAGAGGCTTTCTATTATATAGTTAAGATATATTCTATAAAAAGGTTAATTAACTATCTAACTATCTATTCTTTGATTTAATATATAGGGTTCTATCTCCGTTAGCTATAATAACTATAACTATCTAAGCTATAGTAGATAGTCGTAGTTATAAGTTAGTATAGCTAGTAGTAATAGTATCGACCCTTTATCCTCTACGTTTAGAGAGTACTATAATAATCTTTTTCCTTTAAAGGCCTAGTAGTATTAAGAAATTCTATAGAATATACTTAATAAGATATAGTATAATTATAAACTTACTTAAATAGATACTTCTAAAATACTGTTATTTTTATTTATTATTTAATCTATTATTTCTTCTATCTCTTCTAGTAAAATATCCCTTTAATTTTTCTAGTAAGTATTCTTCTCTAATATAATTTTAAATTTTTCTATACAATGTTTAACCTCTCTATATTATACTTAATATCTTTAATTAATTCTTATTTAATATATACCTCTAAGATTCTCTAATTTTAAAGACCTTTCTATAGTAAAAGAAGCTAAAACTCTAGTCTTAAATCCTTTAATATCTCTAAGTAATAATAGTAGTTTTAAATCCTAAATTCTATAATATTATACTTAATAATCAATACTTAGACCTAGTCTTTAAACAATACTATAAAGTAGCTACTTAGTAGTTAAGAAAAGTTATAAAGCCTAGCTAATAAGAAGGCAAGGAACTAATTCTAAGATAGCTTCTTACTCTCTATAGATTATAATACTATATAGATAGAGTAACTACTTAGTTATTCTTTATTCTTATTAATATATATAGCTATTGTTTACTTCTTAAAAGAGATATATAATATAGATATAAGCTAGCCTTATAGAGTATATTTTATCCTTTCCTTTTTTAGACTATTCTTAATTAATTAAACCTTCCTATACTTATAACTTATAAGTATTAATACTACTTAGGTACTAATTTCAACTATTAATACTCGTCTTATACTTATATTTTAATACCTTAAATATATCCTTAAACCTACCCTTATAATAGGCCTATAGCTAATACTAACTTTTTAGAGAAGGTACTTTATATACTTATAGTAATAAAGATATCTCTCTTAATTTAGAGAGCTCGTTTTATTAATACTTAACTTTAGTTCTTTTAGAATTATATTAGAGTAATATAATAGTCCTCTTAGTAATATATAGTCCTCTTACTAAATCTATAGCAAAGTACTTTAGCTATACTTTATAATATCTTCTTAAGTCCTTTAAATTTATATAGCCTTATTTAGATAATAATAAGCGTCAAAAGTAGAGATTATAAATCTCTACTTCTAAGATTTTTAGTCTTTTTTATAATCTATAAATAATATAATCTAGTAATTACTGTAGTTAAAATCCTTTTATTAAGAAATAAGCTTATTACTTATAATACCTCTACTACAAAAATGTTTTTTTTCTAGCTCTATTAAGCTTAATACTATATATACTCTTAAGACTAGTCTATATATAATCTTAATAGTATAAAGAAAGAAATATAGAAATAGTATATTATTCTACATTACTATAATTTACTTTTTCCTTATTTAATAGTAAATAAAGAGAGAATATTTATTATAGTTATTATATTACTTCTATTTTAGATTTATTTTTAAAAATATATTATTATTTATAAAACAATTATAAAGAATAAAAGATAAAAGATTTATAAGGATATATAAATTTAAATATACTTTTATTTCTAGAAAATAAATTATAAAGAATTAATATTTAATTTATATAAGTAGAAGAAAAGAGAAATATAGACTAGCTATATTACTAATATTTAGTAAAGCTTACTCTTTATAAGTTATAAACCTTTTATAATAACTATAACTTATAGGAAGTATATTATTAGAAGAAGAAGTCTATAGTTTAAATTATTAGAAATATATAATTAAAGTAAATAAGAAATAAACTTTAAATAAACCTAGAAATATAGTAATTATTAAGATAGATAAAGTATAACTTAGAAGAAACCTTAAGATTTAATTTCTAATCCTTCTTTTATTATTTCTAATAATTTACTAATCTATACTATTTATATACTATTTAAAAGTCTAAAATACTATAAAGTATCTAACTTATAAGAAGGGAAACTTTTAGAAAGATATATTCCCTCTCTAATATATTACTTCTCTTTTAGCTTTTCTACTTATATTTCTTCTATAGAAATATACTTCCTCTATATAATAGAAATAATAATATATTATACTTTATTTATTAAAGCTATATTAATAATTTATTCTAGAATTCCCTTAATTATTTTTTAAGATATTAATAGAAGTATAGTAATTAATTAGATTTAAGGCTTATAAGTATTAAATAAGTTCTATTACTTAATCTACTATTCTTATAACTTTAGCTATAGCTACGGCTACGGATACTTCCGTACCTTTTTAGTATATTTTTTTTAGTTAGGTCAAGTATTAATTATTAATCTAAACTATAAAGTTTTTGTATTATTAAGAAAATTATATACTAGTTACATAAAAGTTACATAAAAGTTATATATAAATTATATACAGATTACGTACGAGTTATATACTATATATATATATATAGCTTAAAGAGAGCTATATATAGCTATAGAAAATTAAGTAAAGTTACGTATAGCTATAGAGTAGCTTACTTTAGCTATAGCTACCCCTTCTAGCTACCTTATTACGTTATTTATTATATCGTTAATTAGCTAAATATTTAGGCTTTATTACTATAAATTAGCGTTAATTAGATAACTTTCTAACTACTTATATCGTAGCTAAAATAGTAGCTAAAGGGGTACTAAAACGGTAGGATACTTCTTTATCTTATAATATATTCCTTAACTATTTACTTATTTTTCTATACTTATATCTATCAAAACTTCTACTAGAGTCTAAAAATATATATAATACTTAGCTTAGTCGAGATTTATCCCCAATAGTAATATAAATAGGAAACTCTACTTATAATCCTACTTTCTCTACTATATTCTTATTATATATAATATTAATCGATATACTAATATATATCTTTCTCTTATATTTATAGAGAAATAAGCTTTACTCTTATTAATTCCCTTAGTTTTAATACCTTTATCTTATATAAGAGTATAAAACTATATAGAATATCTAGGTTTTTAAAGCTAGGTCTTTAATAGATATTAACTATAGTAACTTTCGCTTTCTTTTCCTATATCTTATATCTTTAGTTTAGTTAGAAGACTATTACTTTTCTCTAATAAGCTTAAAATCCTTTACACTATAAAAGCTTTATTAAGGTAGACGAAGAGGCTCTTTTTAAGGTAGAGGTATAATAAATATCTACTTAATATTTTTAGGACTTAAAGAAGCGTTTTTTTAAATTTAATTCTAGAAAGATTTACTTATCTTACTTATAATATAGTACTTATATTACCTTATACTTAGTACTATCTCTAGATATCGATTTATTTTAATATAGGCCTCTTTAAGGTAGAAATAGAGGTATTACTTAGGGTAGAGACGCTCTAGTTAATAGTTCTATATTTTCGAGATTTTTAAGTAATCTTTTAGAATTCAATTCTAGGAGAAACCTAACTATATTACCTAATACTTACTACTTATACTATTTAACGCTTAGTATCGAAGCTCTTACCCTTTAGACTTAGGAAGCTATTAAATTTCTTTTAATAGATATTTTTCTAAGTACTCTCTAAAGCTTATTCTAAATTATAAATATACCTCTTTAGAAGTAAAGGAGCTATCTTATATAAGTATTCCTATTATAAAAATTATAGATATATATATATAATTTATTAGATTATCTATATTAAAAGAGCTATAATACCTATAAAAGCTTTAATTTTTAAAGAAGTTTAGTTTTAACTTTTTAAAATATAATATTAATATTAATTTATTATAGATTTATCTAAAGCTTATTAACTTAAATAAGAAACCTTTCTATATTTTAAAAATACTTTAAAAATACTTTTATAAAGAGACTATTCTATTTTTTAATAATAATAATTATCCTAGATATTAAATATACCTAAGTTTTGAGATTAGTAGTATTTATAAAAATACTAGAAAATTTAGTTTAGGAAATCTATTACTAAATAGAGAAAAGATAATAAGAGTAAGAATCCTTAAAAAAAATAAAAGATTATATATTATAAAAAGGAGAGAATTAACTCTCTAAGAGTTTTTAATATAGCTAAGTGCCTTCCTATAAGTATTAAATATCTTATTAGAGTATAAAATACTCTTATAGATTTAGTTTCTAGCCTTCCTACTAGCTAGGCTTACTATACTCCTTTACTACTACTATACTATAAAGCAAATATTAAAGTATATATAAAAGAGAGATAAGAGTCGGAGTCTATATATGAAATCTAGTTCTCTATACTATATAAATATCTATAGTACGCTAAAAACTAATTAAAAGAAAAGAGAATATAGAAATCTATAAACTATAGATAAAATACGCTATAACCTTAGAGATAATTTTTATTATATTTAAGAAGCTCTTAAAAATTTACTTTAAGAGTCTCTATATAGGAAGAAGGGACTTAATAAACTTTTATTCTAAGATATATAAAAATTATACTATAATATTATCTAGGAGTCGATTACAATTTTTTAGGTAAGACTAGAACTTAGTATAATACCTATAAGTTTAGAATCTACTTTACTTTATAAGATTTAAGTATAATTATTATTCTTAGTAGTATAAATAATCTTTTCTACTATATACATTATCTAAATACTATATATTTAGCTATCTATCTATCTATCTATTTATTTCTTTATCTATTTATCTAATTATTAATTTATCTATATATTCGTACTAAATCTTATAGAGGAGTTTAAATATAATTATAAAAAGCTTAGTCTTCTTAAGAATAGTCTTCTAGTAGATATATACTAGTTATTATATCTTTTCCTCTCCTTTAAAGTATTATTTAGTATTAATATATTATAAGTAAATCTTTCTCTTTCTTCTCTTATTTTTCTTTTCTATACTTTTTATCTTATTCCTCTATACTTTATACTATTATAATAGCTTACTAAAATTTAATAAAGAAGCTATCTAATTTAAAGTTAAGAAGCTAAGTCCCGAAATTTTATTTTAAGTTTTTTACTTAAAATTTTTAAAGAAAACTAGAAATTATATTTCCTAAAATATAATATTTAAAATATTATTAGAGAATTTCCTCTTAGAAAAGTAATTATAAAACTAATACTAAAAAACTAATACTAATTATTAGGTAGCTATAGTAGTTTTAAAAGTAAAGTTAGAGTTAGATATTCTTTTAATATTTTTTAAGTAAATCTACTAATCTAATCTTAGTAAAGTATATAAGTTTATAAAAGTATTAATTAGCTTATAATAAATTTAATTCTTAGTTTTTAAATAATATATTAGTTAGAAAGTAAGGATAATATATATAATAAAAGGCTAGAACTTAAAAAGTTCTTATAATATTATATAGTTTTAAATACAAATATAAGAAAAGAAATAGAATAAATAGAATAAAAGAAGTATTAATTCTAATAAGTATTAATAGAAAGTAATATAAAAGTAAGAACTTTTTAAAATTAAAAGATTATATTTTTCTTATAAACTTTAAAACTTAAAATTAGTAATTATAATATTTTAACTTCTAAAAAGACTTTATTATTATTATTATTATTATTAAAGAAGCCTAACTAAGTATAAGAATTCTAAAAATTTATAAGAAAATTAGAGAGATACTAAATAAAATATTAAAAAGACTAACTAAAAAAGAAAGCTACTAGAGTATAAATATTATAAAATTCTAGCCTTAATAAGCTTACTATCTTATATAATTTGAAATCTTATAAAGAATAAAAGTAAAATAAATAACTAATATAATATACTTAAGCTCTAAAGTTAATATTAGTTTTGAAAGTATTAAAAGGAAAAGTTTGTCTATTTATTAGTTTATTAGTATTTATATACTCTATAATATAGTATTAAGAGCTTTAAGAATAGAATAAAACTTTAAAAACATAAAATAATTAATTAATAAATTAAAATTAATTAATATTTAGATAAATAATAAATAACTATATTTAAATTAGTTTCTAGTCTTTTTCTTATTAGCTAGGCTTTACACTTTTTCAAGCTATTTTACTAAATTAGTAGGCCTCTAGCTATAATTTTAGCTATAATATAAGTAGTAGAAAAGTTATCTAATAAATACTAATTTAGTCATCTAAACCTAAGTTTTTTTTAGCTAATTTATAATATAGTATATAATACGACAAGTAAGCTTAAAGGGTAGCTATAGCCTTATTTAACCTTATAATAGCTAATAGGTAGCTATAGCTACGACCTATTTTAGGCTAGCTATACCTCTTCTATCTTATATATAACCCTATACGTAACTCTCTACTAGTAATACGTAACCCTCTATTAATAATACGAAAACTTTACGGTTTAAATTAATGCCCTATACTTGACCTAACTACGAAGAACATATGCTAATGAGGTACGGAAGTATCCGTAGCCGTGACTGGCCAGAGTTGCTAAACGGAAGACTATCGTCATATCTACCTCCACGCATGGACCACTTTCGAACAACGATGACGCTGGGTCCAGCTCACATTCATCTACCATTAACACTCGACCTTGACCATAGCAATAACACACAACACAGGCGGGAACTACCAGAGAGGTCTGCCGATAATATGGTTCTCCAAGAGATCGAGAAGTCATCCGAAACTAGTTTCATCGACCCAGCGCCCAACTCCGATACAGACACTTACGCCAATGGTTCAAACACCAGTGTACTGCCACAACATAGCATCAACTTCAATCCGCCTGGCACACCTGCAGCCGTTGTAGATCTAAGTCCGTACGTCGGGTTTGTGCTCTCAGAGCGACAATTACGAGTGTCCGTGGAAAAAGTTTCGCAGGCGACTGTAGGCTTGCTCAAGAGGCCAGCGAGACAAGATGAGGCGGAAGCGGTAGTCCACTACACGGCGACAGTGACAAGGAACGGGACAATTTGCAACGACCTAGGCCTGGCGGTTGCGTGCACAGTCTTCTCGATGACAAGGCACACATATCTTTTTCCCGGATGGCAACCGGGAAAGACTTTCAATGCAGATGCTTTTGGACCTTTGCGTGGTCGCACTGCGAGGTTCATGTGGCAAGGAACACGCTTATTCGCATGGACTACCGCAGCATTGTTGGTCAGTACTGCGGCATCTGCGACCTGGGGCGTCACAGTGCTGGCCCCTACCTACTTTCGTGACCCCCGGATACGAGATATTCTTGCAGCCATGCGTCGAAATGCAAAGGAACAGTCCATCAGGAAAGAGATTGATCAAGCTCCGGGCCAACGAGCCGGTGAGACATTCGAGATGGCCAGGCAACGAAGTGCATTCCAAACTGCCACAAGGGACCGCAACAACCGTGCAGGCAGCGAAGACGAGATGTCACCTACGAATGGCGCTTGGGCGCGAGAGGCCGCGAACGCCAATTCGAATAATGGTATTACGAGCGGCACAACTCACGAAACAAGCGAGTTAGTGCCTCAGCGCAGCAGCGACTCCCAAGCAAATTCTGGAAGCACGTCAACAAGACCACCATCCCAAGGCAGTGCGTGGGATAAATTGAGACAGCAAGCACTGTCGCAGCCAGACCACCACAGAGATGATCGCGATGCATCTTCGGCTGCCTCGGGACTCGACCAGGTATTTCCAGCTGAGGACGATCTAAGGTCGTCCCGAGCTAGGGCTCAAAGAGAGTTTGATGAGCAGGTGGAACGCGAACGTAAAGGGGGTGACTTTGGCGACAAACCCTCGAGCCGACGAGGCTTGTAGAAGGTGGTCATTCACGTCTCTACAATATTTCCCTTTTGTTTGAGCTGGACGCCGAATATATAGCATATCACGCTGCTTCTTTTTATAAAGGATCACCATTTGCGAAGGACAAACGATGAAATTATGCAGCTACCGCTGTATCGAGACGAAGCTATCACTATTCAGTTAGATGAATGCAACAATGATCGCAGATGGAGCCTACGATACAGTCACTGCAGGAGACGGCCTAACTTTCAGGTCCTCCCTAGCCCATTGCGATAATCAGCACTGCCTCCACTCCTACCACTTCACGTCCAACGTTGAGGTGCCTCGGTGGCAGACAGGATGGCGCACTCCCAGGAGGCTACGAAACTCTTGATGGAAGACAAAAAGCATGACCAGAATCATCCTCGCTTGATACGTTTGCGACTCCCGTCCTGGATTGTCGAGGCACCCATCTCGTCTTGCTGAAAGGACTGAGCAGACCGCACCTGGTGGTATGCGAATGCTCGCTGCGCATCCTCGACCTCCTGCTGGTGCATCTGATCATCTGCACGTGCGTGGACCTGAACATTTAGAGCATGCTCAATCTCCCGCTCAGTGCTTCGACGCGCAGATTGCCCACGAGGAGAGTTCATATTCGACTTGACGTATATTTGCCCTTTAGCTCCGTATCTACGGTTGGAAGCAAGCTCAGTGGACCGGTTTGCGAATGATGAATTGTGTTTGCCTGCTTGCGACTTGTCGTACGACTTTTTCGCGTTGACTCGCGCATTCTCTTGTTTTCGCTTCAGGTACTCCTTGGGGTTCAGTACCAAGTTTTTCACCCCTCTGTCGTTGAGGATATCATGCGCAACGCACTTGTTCTTTTGTGCGGCCTCGATGACTCTTTCGACACGTTCGGAGCATATCAAGCTTTCGTCCAAACGATATCCGTTCTTCGATCCAGATTTCGTGTACGAGGTTGAGGAAAGCGGAACGCCCAACGAATGTAGCTGCATCACCTCATCAATGACGACCATGACTCGCGCTTCTGCGTGTGCATTATTGTCGACAACACTCGATTTGACGTCGGTGAGCGTGGTAGCCTGGTTCTTATCATAGTACAAGATCTGGAACGGGGTGAACCTTGCCGGCGCCTGAACAGGGTTCGCAGTCAGAGCGGTGAATAGTCGAGCACAATGCATATGAAGCGAAGCACGCACATCCGAAACGTCATCCATCCGGTCGAGCTGCAGCATCCTAGTCTCCTCGTCGGCTAGGTACCTTCTGGCGTCTAAAATCGTTGAGAACTGCTCATCATAGGCAGGAATTGACACGATGTCATCTATTTCAACAGCTGCGAGGGACGGGGATACGGTTGGCTTGACTTGTTGTACATCCGGGTGATTTGTTCTGTCGAGATCGTTGTGGTCGGGCTCGATAGTCTGATCATCTGCCTCGACACACTTCAAACTTGACTTGGAAATATGGCGAAACATATCATGATGTTCATCTGAAGCTGGGTAGCTGAAACATGTCAACTCAAGATCAGATGAAGCTACCGGGAACCAGCTATGATTATAGTCGTTTCTGAAACCGTCTTCTGGTAGTGCTGCCATCATAAAAGTTCGTAAAGATCGTGCAGTATCAACTCAGATATCGTCCTGTAGCATGTTTGTGACACTGAGTGGTGAAACAGCGAGAAGTGGATTCACAAGCACCTTTGGCAGACTCATTTATATACAGCCATATCACTTCGACCGTGCTGATGGAAACGTGATTACTTTCTTGCTATTTGCGAAAGCTACAGAGATCCGGGCCGACATACGTTGGAACATATTCTCTTTGTTTGGAAATAAAATGGGATGCGTTCTTAGTTTGTTCTCGCAATTCTCTGGAGGCAAGCCACCAATAGGCGCTGCGGAGTCACGCTCCGCCGATCTGGAAGGCGCACGCAATAGACGGCAGGATTTATCTATACAAAGAAAGCAAGACTTCGGAATGTGCACACCAAGCGTATTTCACTGGCGCTTTGTAGATTCCATCGCATTCTTCACCATTCGGCACCACAATTGCATACTTGCTAGCGCATTGGCGCCGTCATAGGCCATGCATGTATGTTCGGCGCACCCATCAAACGGGTGTTTGCGCGATTGGGTGAGAGCAAGATGAGCCGCATAAGCTCAACGCCGTTGTTCGCTTGGGGTTCTTTTCTCGTTAATCCGTCGCAGGTGTATGATCGAGCACAATTTCTGTGGGTAGGCCAAGCCGCCGAAGACGAAGTACGTTGATTGTTCACATAGCTCCTGTGGTTCAGCGGAAATCACGAGGCAGAGACACGCCGCTGTCGTTCGCCCTATTCCGGTGGCTGGACGCTTGCTTCTAAGAGGCTGAATGAGTTATCTACTGAATCAAGTGAAACCATGGTATTCAGAGGAATTGTCAAAAGAGGATCTGTGTGTCCGATGTCAACGTCGACTAGAATAGGGAACGCCAAGTCCCTTGTATGGTCAAGGATGACCTGGTCAAGTCTCTTCTTTTGTGCATCACTGTAGCCGTATGGTCGACCCATCACAAGGCCTGTGATGCGCCAGAATACACCAAGGTTGCGTAATGTTGCGAGTTGAGCCGCCACGACTTCCAGGGGAATGCCTTGTTCAGGACTTTCGCCTACGGATGTCTCAAGAAGGAGAATTCGATCAGTGAAATCGGGCCAGAACTTTGTGCCTGGCATATGCATCATCGGCTCCAGGCACCCGCCAAAGATGCGACCTTGGGCCGAGCCAGTCCGAAGCCAACGCCAACCGGGATTTGGCTGAAGGCGACGGCGCAGCAGCCGGGCAGGATTGGCCCAGAATTTAATGAACTCAGGCGACCATTCGAGAGAATAAGGAACGCCACCCAATGGCTGACTTCCTAATTCGGTGACGACACGCAAGAAATTGTCGACCGTGAATTGCAGAGGCTCCGGATGTTCTCCCAGCGGATATATGGCCATTGGCCCGTAAAAGGTCTGCAGACCCGTCTGAGTGAATATTCCATAGTGAAGTGATGTCGTGTCTGAATAGCCGCAGAAAATCTTGGGGTTCTCTTTGATCAATTGGTAGTCAAGGTGCGGGAGGAGCTCGTGGGCATTCGAGCCTCCTACAGTCGTGATGATTGCTTTAACTTCGGGACGGCGGAAAGCCTCATGAATCTCCTCACATCTTTGAGAGATTTGATCATTGAAATCTCCGGACGGCTCTCCTCCATCAATGATCAGTACTTTGAATTCTTGCTTCACCAGACATTGTTTCGCTCTGGCCAATGCTTGGGTGTAAACTTTGTTCAAGCGCAGAGAAGGCGAGACGAAGGCCACGGTGTCGCCCTGTCGTAAGGGTGCGGGGATGATGGGCTGAATGTCCATGTCTTATCTTCACATCACATTCATGAATCCGTATGTGTTCCCGGGACCGAATCGCGCAGACCTTCTGAGAATACGGGCGCGAATCTGAAGAATGAAGGCCGACACATATTGTCCACACAAATAGCAGATTGGATAGTGATTGTGTCCCTGCAGTATTAGCGCAGCTTCAGCCGAATCGTGGCTGAAGCCAGGCGTCCGCTCAACTGGAGAATGCTTAAGGATTATGGTTTTGGGTCCTAAACCTCGCCGCTGACGATCGCATTCATGGTGCACATGATAGCATAAATCACGGCCCCGAGAAAGCCATTCAATTTAGGCGACGATTTTCATGAATGTTCATGAATTCTTCCAATTGGTACATCCCGCCAGACAAGCGCAGGATCCATTTTCTTTATCGATAAAGCGGCGTCGTGCTGTACGTGACCGAAGACGCGTCTCCAACGCGCAAGGCACATCTTTCTATTTGTATACCTAGGTAGTCATTGATGCGTGGGGTCATCACTATACAAGCAGCGTCAAGACATCTCGATACTGGGAATACAGATCATTGGTCTCTGAATATTTCAATATACGACAGGCTGTTTTAGCAATCTCTAGGACCCGTGGTGTAACGACACGATGTTGGCTATCAACCCTCAGTCTTCTTCCCGGAAGCTCATTCCCAACCTCATACCCTGCAGTGTGAAGCACAGCGGACCGATCACCATTGAGCAACGGCATTGGAACCCTCAAGAGACGCATAAGCCTGTACCTGTCGACGATCAAAATGTCGGTGATGCTGCCAAGGAGACGGCAAGTGCCCAGACAGCATATTTACGAGGCCGCAAATTACAGGGCAAGAAAGTTCGGCTCCCTTCCGGCTACAGAGGCTATGTCCTCGAAAAGACAACAGAGATGCTGCAGCCGGAAGCGACCTCTGCAGACCCCAGAGAATCAAGAGATGAGCAAGGAGAGGAGCGTGAATTGCAGGGAGATGTTCACATCATGGGCGTGAAAGCACAATTTGAGGAGGTCATGGTCTGGGCACATGAAGTAGTGCCTGAGGATGACGATCCATATGTAAGAGGCATCCAGGATTGGATAAATTTGGCGGACGCGGTAAGCAGCAGAGCATGGACGACATTGCTCGAGAGCCGAGCTGATCACACATGATGCAGATTCATACAACGGAAACCCCGCGCGATGCGGCAACTTGACGCCGGAGCGTTTCGCCCAGAGTCCTCAAGTTACCCACACGATCTGTGCCGTTTGACGCATTTCAGAAAGTGCCTAGCCAGAGCGTAAGTCGCCGCTCGGTGGCGCAATTCAGAACCTGATGCATCCTGCATCTCAGCCGGATTCACAATGCACGAGCACAATGCACAAGTCGGTGGTGTATCATGATATTATGAGCATCGTTGGTTGGGATGCTGCATGGCCAAAGCCCGCTTTCTGCTTTCTACAAGAAGTAATCTGGTGTACGTCGAGACACCATGGGCTCGCCAGCCCGTGGGCAAGGATCGAATTGTAAGCTGGAATGCTGAGGTCAGATGAAGCACAGGACGTCGCGGAGGCAGGCAACCGAAACTTACAAGGTGTACTTGAGGTGTTCGTCAATCTCCATAATGGCCGCTTGATTGCCGCAGCGGTAGCAGTAATTGGGTGCTAAGAATGGCGGTTAGCGTTGGTTCGATCCGCTGCCACTGAGCGTGACGTTCCTTACCAGAAAATATGGTCACCACGTTACGGTCTTGACTCCAATTGTAACCTTCCATGACCAATTGATGTGCACGAGCGACCAGGGTCAGGCCGTTGTTGTGATTGAACGCCTCACTGATATCCTGCCCGAAGGTGTAACCAGCACCTCTCGGGCTTATTCCCCATCCGCATCGGTCATCGGGATCTGACCATAGCAGATCACACATAGGACCCTCATGCGGGACTTCCTGAATTCGGTCGAGTGCACGGATGTTGTCCAAAGTATCAATGCTCGGCGACAGGCCACCGTGTAAGCAGAAGATTTGATTGTCAATCAAAGCTGTCAGTGGAAGGTAGTCGAAAAGGTCTGTGAAGAATTTCCAGACATTGGCGTTGCCGTACTTGCGCAAGCACTCGTCGTAGAAGCCGTACACTTGTGTGATTTGACGACTTTCGTGGTTGCCACGCAGGATCGTGATGCGGCTGGGATAGCGAATCTTCAATGCGACCAGCAGAGTCACCGTCTCCACCGAAAAGTAACCCCGATCAACATAGTCACCCATGAAGAGATAGTTGGTGTCGGGGTTGGGGCCACCGATCTTGAAAAGCTCCATGAGATCGTGAAATTGGCCGTGAATGTCACCACATACTGTGACGGGACATTTGACCGGCTGAACGTTGGACTCGTCTTGCAGCACTTCTCGCGCCTTTTCGCAAAGCCTTCGAATATCTTCCTCCGCCAGCTGCTTGCACGCCATGAGATTCTCGATCCATCCGTCCACGGTCGAGATCGGTGGTGGGTCTGTAGATACACCGAGGGCATGCTCTGCCTTGCCGGCATCCTCCATGGTCGTGTCCATTGGTATGGTTTGCTGCCTTAATGCAGCAGCCTCCATCTTTTGCTATGCTGTCCCGCAATTGGGCTGAAGTATGGTTGGGGCACGCTTTGAACGCGCTTGAGGGATTATATGATGGAGGCGAGCACGTGATTGGCGATACGGAACGACCTGTCGTGAGATCTGAAGTTACGGAGTGCGATGTTTTGAGCCGGTTCGTTCGTTTAACTCTGTTTCTTTCCTGCGCAGTACTCGAATCTGAGGCGGACCAAAAGTTTCTAGTGAGCGGTGGGTTGGTGAGTCGTCTGCTTGTGATGCGGTGCAAAGCAGATCAATTGACGGTCGCTGAAATGAGAAGGTGGTTATGGTGGACAAAGTGGGTGTGGATACTGTGAGTCTAAGGCTGGTGGTGGGTGTTTCGAGGTCGGTGATGAAGCAGCAATAGCGGTAGGAGCAGTAGTAGTAGCGCTGTTCAATCGATGGCGGGCACAAACATACGACCCACGCACATAACCCTCCTCCCTCCCTCCCTGCCTGACGTGGTAGTGGTGCTGCTGCGAGATACTGCACTGGCGGGCGAGCGTGGTCTGTGCGCCCTCTTGGCGTTTTGGCCATTCATTCATCACCCTTCCAAGCGTGTGAGAGAAGGAGGGCGAGATGAAATCTGCGGCTTGAGCCGCCGCAGCACTTTTGACTTCACTTCTACAGACAGCCCTGGAGGGGCACGCGACACTACATCTGAGCGGAATGTTCAACACAACGTCCCACTCGGATTATATTCACGAACTACCATGACTTCAGAAACATCAGTAGCCTCTGGGTAACCATGCTAACCTAAGACCGTTGATTGATTAAACGTTGGGACTATTCACAGCAGAAGTCTTCAGGACATTCTGATGTGCAATGACGTCGGTGTTGAACGCGATGCCATGCCAGACAGAGATCGAACGAATGCTTCCAACAGTATCTTTGCGACCTCCGAAGTCACCAGGAACTACCGCCAGTTGCCTATGGAATCCATGTTTTGCTGCTGGAGCAGTTGTGCTGGTTCGACTGAGGCTGGGGGGAGGATGAACCGTCAGTCGCAGTGTGCGCACCCCGTTTGGACTGTTCTTCCGCCAGGCTAAGCTGTAGCACAAAGTCAAGATCGCTCATCTCTGTCGCGCTGGCGGCGCCAGATAACATAGGCGACGTTCGCGGCGATGTCTTTGCCGAGGATAACTTGCGACCTTTCTGCTTGGCTTGTCTGATGGGAATATCGAAGGAACGCGCGCTGGGAGACGTGGCAAGGCTTTGTCGAATGGCTTCGGCAATATCGGCATCGAGCTCATCATCGGATTTGACCGCAGCCGAAAACCTCGGTGACGGATTTTGCTCCGACATGGGAGCACTTGATTCCCATGCACCGTGAGCAGCGCTGCTACCGACCGTGCTAGCCGTTGCGCTCGCATCCGACATCCGACGCAATGCCTCTTGCTCATGTGACTCTTGACTCAGCATCGCTGCGTAAGCAAGCATTTCTTCCTCGCTTCCGTCGAGTAGTTCCGTGCCGAAACGCCCTGCGAAGCGCTGTGAATCTTGTCTGCGTTGCTGCTTCTCTCGATCAAGCTCGGACCTCTCATGAGCAATGTAGTCCTTCAGGTTCGATCGCACGACACCAGTGAACTTGTCTGCCGCAGCGTTGCTACCGCGCTGACCGTGGCGGAGACGACGTTTGCTCGACTTGTATTGATCAGCAGCGGAAGAGCTGAACGACCAGTATCTGAGCTGATTACCAAGCGACACCATTCCACGCAGAATCGTTGGGTCAGGGTCCAGGCTGATCGCACCGGCAGCATAAAGATTGATACCTACACCCTGGGGAGAGGCATTGGCTCGTGCCAGATCCCGCCGAGCACGAGAAGAGAATCGTGAATGGAGTGTCCGAATAGGGCTTCGAGTAGATCCTAGAGGATCCCAGGTCTGTACCAGCCCATCGTTACCACCATGCACTAGGTAAAGAGATGTCAGAGCGAGTGATGATATTTCCGGCGAGTCTGTATTGATAATCCGGACAGGTTCAACAATGCTTGCGGAACCAGCTGTTTGAGGGATAGGCGAACGAATGTCCCATACCAAAACAGTTCCCAGCTTGGTGCCAATCGCAAATAGACGAGCCCGATGACCCGGGACATCTCCAGAGTTTGAGGCGGCGCTTGTCGGAGATTGAGGAGTCATTGAAGGCGACGAAGAGGTCGATTTGCCTGAGAAATTCAAGAGCTGATCCTCTGAAGCCGTCTGTGTGGCGTAAAGAGATGAGTCAATTGCGGCTGATAGAATCTGCCCGATTCTCAGACCACCCGTAGAGTAAGTGGTGCTGCGCCATTCTTCCACCATTGGTCGTGGAGTCGAGGAACCGTCATATCCTCCACGTGCGAGAGAGTCATTCAATCCCTCGAAGGTAATGTTGGCTGTGGGCGAAAGCGCTGGAGATGGCGCTGCTCCAAAAATTGACTGAGGACTCGTGGGCTCCGTACTCCCGACAGTCAACGGAGGTGTTGAAATAGAATCCACAGGAGCGTCGTCCCGTACTCTGCAGCGACTGTAGCGGCGGACAGGATTTTGAGATGGTTCATCATCGCTGCATCGTATGACAACAATGTTTTCTCCCGCAAAATTGCCATCGTCACCAGCGAAATCAACCAATATTCTACGCTGCATGTCCCAATCCAAACAAGTTCTCTGAAATTCTCGTGGCTTACGCGAGGCAAACATCTCGATCTCCTTAGTCTCGTGCTGAATCTGATCTTGACTCAAGCACATGCCATTCCATGAACTGCGAGGAGAATAACTTCCATCGTAGGAACTGTCGGCGTAAGGATCGAGGCGTGCAATTCGTCGGCTGGCTTCGACCAGCTTCCAATAAACGCTTCGCCCGGCGAGCCATGCATTCCGCTCAGCTGCTTCCAGGTCGGTTCGTGCGCCACTTTCAGACGTGACGCGCTTCGGGAATTTTGTCAAATAGAAAATCTCGCCCAGTGCATTGACTGCCGTTGCCCATATACGGTTCTGCGCGTATCGTGCTGGGCTGTATTCTTCGTCGATAGCAATGGCGACAAGAGGGACCCCCGGACTTAAGACCCAGCGTGCGGTCACCTCGCCTCGATCGAGTCGATGATCGCGACTGTGGTTGTTCTTACCGGCCACCGCTCCGAGGCTGTATGAAGTGATCACGCCTAACGATGATCCTGTCAATAAGCCGACCATTCCGTCGCTCACAGAGGGTATGGAGTTGCACTTGGCTATCCAGACAGCTGTCACAGCTTCTTTATCGGGAACAAGCTTTGGAATGCCAAGAGCTGGCATCGATAGAGCTGTCGAACCAGCCAGATAGCGACCTCGCATTTCTTCTGTCGATCGATAATACGTCAAGCCTCCAGGGAAACCTTCGCCATAGACCATCCCGAAAGGTCGACTGACGTCCATAGAGTTCGGCACACCTACAACTTCAGCAGGTCCTAGCCCGTATTGCGCATCTCCGGGAAATCTTTCTGCGAATTGCAGAAAGAATTGAGGATCAGAGAGACCCCAATTGTCTACCTTGAGTGCGGTGGGATCGCTTGAAGTGGCGGCTCCGACATCATCGGCTCCGTGTATGAAACGAGGAAACCGCTGGCTGTTGGTGCCACCGCTGTACGTTGCGTGAAGGTGATTGACAGTTGTCAAAAGCTGCGACTTGTACATCACCACGGGCAATGCAGTGCTACCACGCGGAGCATTGGAGGAGCTTGCACTCTGCGCGGGCTTGCCACGAGCCAAAGAGCGCAAGAGCCTCGTACGTATGATGTACTCGCTACGCCACGAAGCAAGCGCAGTCAAGCGGGTGAATGATCTTTTGGCAACTCGTATGATACCCGAATCATCATCGTCGGAGTCATCTGCGTCTGTCTCGAGGGACTGTGACCCAGGGAAAAAGTGGGCGAAGGCGCTCCGCCATGCATGAGGGCCATTGACAAGAGCATGAAAGCGTTTAGAGACGAGAGAGATAGATGCCAGATCTGTTGGCGAGAGCTGAGCAAGAGATTGTACCAAAACCTCTGTCAACAAGTCAGCTGTTGTTGACCATGCACGAAAAAGAATTACCGACCATTCGGTAGTTCCAGTATCAGAGAGCGTTTGTCACCTGGATTGCCCGGCTTTTTGATCACTTCAAACACCGGCCCTTGCTTGCGCTTCGGCGATGGACTCAAGGCATTCTCGTACTCGATAATGCGATTGTATGCAGGTGGCGACGGTGAATCAGGCGATTTCAATCGGCGTTGTGGACTCGTTCGCCTTCCAATGAGGGCAGGTAGCGAGGGCTCCGTCGTCGCGTCCGACGCGGCGCGCTCGACGGGATGCGAGACGACAGCATTGGCCGCCGCATCAGCGTCTGATGCTGCTGGCCCGGTGGCGCTGTCTGAGTGGTCGTGGTAGCCATGTTGGGAGTCGAGGGAGTGGGGTTGCTGTGACTCGGCTAGATCTGTTGCTGGGAAGATTGCGGATGGCTCTGGTTGCATAAAACGTGCGGAAGATTACTGGAGAGAATCTGAGAACTGAGCCAGAAGGTGTCTGGGTCAGTTGCGATGGCTGATGAGGTTTGCGCGCGTTCGTAATGGTGAGCTGAGTTGATGTTGGTTGATACCAGTTATGTCGCAGATGAAGGGCGAATATAAGGCGGGCATGGCGGAACCACCGCGCGTTCGGGCAATTCGACGCCGCCGAACCGCCTCCCAGCGGCTTTCGGAATAAATCGTGAGCAGTGATCTCATCCCGACACTAGTTGCATCACAACATGGCCCACAGTGCGCCGACGCTGAAGGTCTGGTATGCTACATACCTGCGCTACAACTTTAGGAATGCGCATCGTGATGTTCTGCTTACAACGTGACTGACTTGTACATGGTTTAGAAGACTCGCTCTCGATCGGATTTGATTTCGTGTGTAAAAAAATACCTGCTAAGGCACATAAAGCCTCGAATACGCCGCAATGTCCGTCCGACAGCAAATACATTTGGTGTAGTTGCGGGCAGCTAAACCCACTCGACATTCATCACACATGCTCAAGCAGCCGCACGGCCAGACCAAAATGGTGCGAGGCGTTGATTGGCACACAACACATTGCGGCCCTCCAGCTCCCATGCCTTCAGCTCCGCTTTCCCAGGTGCCGCCTCCACTTCTCTGCGCCCGCGCTCTTGCAGCTGCTCGCTGAGCAAGAAGGAACCCTTCCAAATCATGCTCTTCCTCTTCTTCGGTGAGCGGTTGCAAACGCGGTTGACCGCTGGACCGCAATCCACTCAATAGTTCCGTGCTTTTGCGTTGTACATCTCTCTGATATTGATTCCGAGTCAACGGCCGAGTCATGTTGAGGCTATGTGCAAGAAGGCGCGCCTCTTCTCGATCAGCGGCAGTCTGTGGATCAAGCAGGCGAGCGAGGGAGCGGAAGTCCATGCCGGCATCAGGGACGGGTGTACCATCACGACTGCGGCTAGGGTATGGATGATCTTGAGTTGGTGTTCGCCGACCTTCGTCCCCCCTTTCGTCTTCATCCTCCCAGGGATCGACATCGCTGTCATTCGTTGTAATTATGCTTGTCTCATCATCTTCAAGTTCGCGCGCTTCATATTCACCACTCGTGTCAATATCACCGAACCAGCCGCCTTGCTGCCACCAGCGATAAATGCTATCGCTGAATTTCTCCTCATCCTGAAACGTGCCGGCTCGATGCTGACGTTGACGCATCTCATCC
The DNA here is from genome assembly GCF_010015565.1 of Dissoconium aciculare CBS 342.82. Lineage (NCBI taxonomy): Eukaryota > Fungi > Ascomycota > Dothideomycetes > Mycosphaerellales > Dissoconiaceae > Dissoconium > Dissoconium aciculare. The sequence goes on along the minus strand of NW_022984958.1, from coordinate 500,789 downwards.
TCAACGTCAACATTTGTATCAACTGGCAAATTGAACTGGCCATCGGTATCGATCAAATAGAATTCGAGACCGGGCTCAAATGCGTCCACAGAATGCTGCTGTGCTGAATTCTGCTGCCCTTCCCCTAAGCCTGCGGCTTTAAGCAACAACGCAGGTCGGTACTCTATGCCAAGGCTACGCAATGCGAACAAGATTAGTCTGGCCTGCAGGCGGATGAGCAGCCAAAAGATTCCCTCGACGAAATCAGTAGTTAACTGCATCCTACTTCTCCGTTGCGCCAGACCTACACCTGTGTCGGTATCAGGAGAATTTGCAGTCTCGTCCTTTGGCTTGGTAGGACGAGATTTTCGTTCTCTGGCGTAGGGCGACTGGCTAAAAGCAGCATTTTGCTGGTCTGTATATCCAATCCCACGAGCAATTCCGTCATCAAGGAGTTGGGGTGGGATCAAGGCACGCTGCCTCTGTTCAATATTGGACGCCATCTGGTCGATGCGTTTTTGTTCGAGCCAAGTCATTTGTGAAACTTGGATCCTGCTCCCTTCATTGAGGTACACGGCCTCGCTAGCGGCTGTAAGCACGTTGAAACCAACTTTCAGTAGCGTGGTGTAGAAGTCCTCAGAAAGCTTTATCCGGATGACCGGGTTAGACGAGAAGTGGACATTTGCTTGCAGATTATTGTATGCCCAGGCCAGACGCTGGCGGAACGTCAATCCCTCAACAGCGGTTGCGGGAATAGATGATGCCGTGACAAGCATGGCCAAGCCGTAAATGAAAGCGCAAACCAGTATGCCGACCAGGATCAGTAGGTGAGGGATGAAGCCGACCATACAGACCGTCGGGAAGCGTAAGACGCCAATCTCGGCGATGTGATTGCTGGGCATTGAAAAAATCTTGGAAAAGCTCCAAAAGAATGCAGACATATAGCAAGTTGCCCATATGGCTGTATTGATGAGCCTCACCCGATCTCTAAGCTTGGTCACAGCTAGGATTGCGCTGCTCAAATGGCTAAAGCATGATATCAAACATACTAGTAGCACTTCTGGTGGAACGTTCAATCTCTGAAAGACGTCAGCACGCGTCATCAACGTGAATGCGGTTGCGCCGAGCGTCGCCTGGGAACCGCTGCCTTCAAGCTTTGGAAGCCCGAAGAAGCCAAAACCTAGGGCGTTGCTGAGCATGGCTTCGCACTCGGCAAATGCTAAAGAGTGCTCGAAGATGGTCATCCCGGTTTCCGGCACTGGCTGCCTGCCCTGCAAGGCGCAAGACAGCGTCTCAAAGAATTGCCCAATGCAAAGAGTGATGAAGAACCAGTAGAGCAGGGCGAGTGAGCCTTGACGAGCGACCGGGTCTTGGTCGGAAGGATCAAACGACATGCCGCGTGCAGCGCAACAGGTGGCATCGTCTTGCCAGAAGAGAAGATTTGAGCTGAGGGCGTACAGAAACCCGCCATCCGCGCCGAAGTCAATGGCCGGGAGTTTCGCCGGATCACCATAGCGGAGGAGTGGGTAGTCTGGCGATGTCTGGCACTTTAATGCTTGCAACATAATCAAGGTCTGCGCCAGGAAGGCGCCGATTGGGATCGAGTACAAAGCAAAGAGGACAGGGCGGCGAAGTTGCAGGCGTTCACGAGACGAGGCGTAGAATTGCGTCCGATTAAGAAGGATAGCCTGCACGCAGGTCAGAATCGAAATCCCGTCATGTCCAGCAGCTATCCTCGGTCATACGCACCACAACGAACGTTGTTAAAGCCCATCTTGATGTCAAGTATGAAAAGATTCCTCCAAAGTTCTTCAAACGTCCAATCGCATGTGTTATCCCCATGACAAACGATGAGGAGGCCTCCTCTCCAACTGCCGCGTTCGATGCGCTTTGTAGGAATCCGGCCTTTACTGATGCAGTCGTGCTGGCAGCTAGCGATTTGGCGGTATGTGCAATAGATAGATTGGCAGTTGAAGCGGTGGCGTCCGCGATTACGCTTCCACTTCCGAGTATCTTCCGAGCTATCGTGTTGGCCACCTCCGGTGCATCATGAAGCATTCGCGTTCCCGCCTGGTAGGCATGTTGGGGAATAGCTAAGAGGGCATCCATCTCGGAAGGCGCAGGTGTGGATTGACTGCAGCGTCGCTACTGACCGAGAGCTGAAGGACGAGGGCGTCGCGGCTTGATCTTGGCCCATGACGTTGCGACGCGACAACATGTGATTGCTGGCGTTCTCGCAGAGTTGAGTATGACGATGGCAGCTGCGCGGAAACTCAAGTGAGAAGCATGTTCGACAAGTGAGCGAATATTGTAGTGCCCGTTCGATGACGAATATCCGTAGTACACGGTTGTGGAGGGAGAGGCCGGCGGGCGGGTCAGGTGAGGAAGAGGTATTGTATTGCGCAGTCCAATACACATCCAGTACCTTACAGACAGTCACCCGTGACGAAAGGATGAAGGAGTACCACCAGTTGATATTACAGTAGTAACTACCTTGTAAGCACGCTTTACTAGATGCATTAACGCGGGCCACGTGAGCGCGGAACACACGGGGGCGCGGAACGCGACTTCTGAGGATATCGACACGTCAACTTCAACACGCGATGGCACCACCG
>NW_022984958.1:437902-496565 GCF_010015565.1 Dissoconium aciculare CBS 342.82 | reverse complement strand
TCATTGTTCATTAAGATATTAATTGTTGAATGCAGCGCATTGAAAAAGCGTGTTCCGCGCCCCCGTGTGTTCCGCGCTCACGTGGCCCGCGTTAGTCCCGCTGTGGATGAATAACACGCGTTTGGTAGGCCTGCTACATTCTCCACATCGGCTTACTACTGATTGCTGTACATGATAGCTTTGCTCATGCACATATATGGATCACGGACACGCATACTATAATCTTTCGTCTCGGGTTCGACGTTATCATCGTATCGTAAGACTCACTTCCTAGGTATAGTTGGGGCTTGAAAGGAGTTGCCTGGCCCTTCCGAAACCACGTGCAACCCAAGTCGACAATCTAGACCCACTCATGACTGCACTTCATCGATCACATTCGTCGTTGCGCGAGTGTAGAGCCATCATGCTCTCGCCGGCAGAATGATTATAGCAGTATGCACATCCACGTTGGAAATTGCGTAGAAAGAGCACTCTGGCGTGAGACGCGATTCTAGCGATGCCCAGATCTTGCGGTGGCATATACAGCTTCAAAATATCGGGAAGGAGCACAATCGAGTTCCAGCACAGTGACCCGCATTGATGACATTCTAAGATGCATGTCCTCTGATCGATGTCGAAGCGGACCGCAGTGTAGTGCGACGCGACGCGATATTGGGGACTGAACTTATAGCGCGTCCTCGAATGGCAGCTCAGAGGAACCGTGGGACGATAATCTTGCCAACAGTAATATCATAATTTCGTCCTTCGACCTATGAGGTACCTCGCAACCGGAGGACTGCGCCTTGAAGTGCCATGAGAGCACCCACCAGCGCAACGAAAGCAAAAAGCAAAGCAGGCAAGAGCCACATTGGAAAGACCCTCGGACGTGCGCCACTGTACTGTATCAGTCCCTGTACCTCACGGTCAAATGCTTCCGTCATCTTGGTTTGCGAAAACTCTGCACGCACGCGTTCTCGACCGCGGGTCCCCATGGCGCGCAGCGTCGTCTCGCTCGAGGGAATCAACGGCTTGCGCATGACGTCAGTCCATTGTTGAACCTTGTCTGGACCTCGCAGCCAGCCGGTGCGACCATCATATATAGTCTCCAGAGGTCCGCCGGTATTGGTAGCAAGGACCGGGACGCCTGCGAGCATCGCCTCTAGAGGCACTATGCCAAAGTGTTCGTTCTCGGGAGTATAAAGCAGTAGACTAGCTGACTGCAGAAGGCGAACCTTCAATTCGTGTGGGATGGAGAGTAGGAAGATGACTTCGGCATTCTCATCTGACAAATCATTTGCAGTGGAACCATGATCCCGCCTTGTTGCATGTGTCAGTTGCAGAGAGTCTGACAGATCGCGGAGGTGGCGGTAAGTGTGATCATTCTCGTGATTACGTGGATCAAAGCCACCAGCGAGGACGAGTTTGGCCTTGCCTCGTTCTTCCGCCGTCAATCCTGCGTAAGCTTTCACGGCAAGATCGAGATTCTTCTTGCCCTCGAACCGATTGATGCTCAGTAAAAGCTTCTTGTTGGGCCACAAGGGTACTTGCATATCAGAAGCCTCCTCCTCGGTGTCCACGCAGGGGTACACGACTTTGAGCTCACGTGAGCGCAGTCTTGGGAACGTCTTCTTGAAGACGCTTCGCGTGAACTTGCTATTGACCACAATGCTGTCCGAGCAAGCAGTGCTCCAATCTTCGACGGCATCAAAGGGCACCCTGTATGCGTTCTTGATGTATTTGCGCAGTCCCGATTCGGGCTTCACCAGTAGCCTGTCCGGGAAATGGCCATAGAATAGAATCCTTGCTTTGGGATAGAGCAATCGGAACAGGGGGATACAAGCGCTCAGCTGGTCAACGATCAAGACATCTGGAGCAAGTTGCCGAAGTTCGCTTGAGAAGACCACAGTGCTGAGGACCAGTGCCACTTGGCGGAGTATTGCGAACAATATGCTTAGGCCGCCGCCAACAGATGATGGGAAGAACTTATCACCACGCACGCGAACATCCAGTGTGCCTTGAGCAGTGAGTCAGTATGGTGTAGCGTCAAGTTTTCAGTCCATCGTTATCTTGCTTGCATCAAGCTAACGAGAGGTTCATTCGGCATACCATCGCGTGCCTCTTCAAAGCAATGCGCCTTGTCGCGGTAAGAAGTGAATATTGTCACGGTGTGACCAAGTGTCTGTAAACCGACAGCGGCGTCGATGACCAGTCGCTCAGCGCCGCCAATGCCAAGGTCAGGATGAACAAAGACGATACTCCTTGGTGAGAATGATTTCGCTGCCATTTTCAAGGACACCTTTCAAGCGATCGCGCTCGTCGACTTCTCGGGAAGCCTCGCGTCTACCGGCGATGCGTGAAGCTCGGGAGTGATCTGACATTGAAATTGAGCCACCCGCGCGCTTCATAGGGCAGACCTGCTACATCGCTTTTGGCTGTCGTCAACTCTAGCTTGTCAGAACATCTTCCTTTCTAAAAATGACCAAGCCTCGACCACCATCTATTAGTGAAGGATGGTGATTGTATCTATTTTACGCTGTTAACATCGCAGAAATCGCACACGTTGCCCAATCCGATGTCTGCCGTGAGCATTGATCACCATTCAAAGATATGGCGTACTCGATCACAGCTTTTTTATGTTCGGGACATTTCCGCTGGATCAGTGGAAAGAACTCCATGACCACGTGAAGCTCGGCGACGGTTGCGCCGTGTCGCACAAGAAGAGGGTGCAGGACGAAGAGATTTGTCCGACGAATTGTTACGGACATCAGGCCATGGGGCATCAACCACTTCACGGACAGTGCTAGAACTCTTCTACCTATGTAGGTGTGACATGCCTCGAATATGTAGCCAGCTGCTGTCTGACACGAGCAAAGAGTCAATCACGGACTTCCAGGATCTTCACAAGTAGAACATATTCCACGCGCGTGTTGGTACACGTTGGGTTGATCGGAGGAGAGTCGAGTGTTTCGTCACAGATTCTTCGCTCCACCTTTGACTGACGACCGCGATATGACCAGCATTGTCCTCGACTCGATGATACCAATCGAATGGTACCCACCTGAGTTGGATTGGCTGCTGTCACATGCCTCTAACGACAGGGAAGTTCGTATATGCTGCCAAGTGCGGTCCCATGCTGTCCCATGCTCGTGGTGTGACGATCTCGTGGGCCTACGAGCTGCCTCCTGAAGATTTTCCTTCAGGTGATCCTGTCGGGGGCTGGATACTTAAGGCCGCTCCTCACCACCTTTCTTTCTTTCCACTCCGCACACCGACATTAACCCTCCGACACACCACACGCACCAAGTCACTCACCACACCTCACAACAACTATTATCAAGCCTTATCACAGCCTTCCCACACTCTCATACCACTTGACTCCACCTTACCGTCGCCAATCTCACATCGCCCTTTGCGATCTCACCTTCACCTCCCTTCGCGGATCACATTGACGTTCACGTTCGACGATCTTTCCCTTCAACGACCCTTGTAGGTCATTCTCACCTCCAGCAATCTCACAAGTCCACCTACGTCGACAGCTTCACACCGTTGTCCACGTTAGACAACACCAAAAGTTCTCCACGTTCGAAAATCTCACATCCATCTCACAACCTACACAAGTAATTCCACATCCTCGCTTTGTCATCACTCAAAACGTGAGGCTCATTAGTCATCTCGTAACACCCCTTCGAGGATCACCGTCAGAAAGTAAACACCCCCTTCAATCCCCTCAAGAAAGCTTATTTGACACACAGGATCACGTGTCGTTCAAAGTCGTCTATCGGTCAAAAGTTCAATCGTTCTTCTCCCAAGCTTCATATGTCTTCTCCCGGCCGTAGCTTTTCCCAGCACAACTCCTTTGAGGCCGAGACCGAGATGGGTGGAGATAAGAGTGCGAAGTCCCTTTTCGTTCACGACACGCCGGAACCAGATAGCATCGAGGACAACGACGAAACCACAGGAAGTGATCAGAATCTGGCGGGAGGTGGCCAGGAAACGATTCCCGCTTCCCCATTTGATCTGCCTCTCCCCGAGAAAGATAAGTCTACCCACCCTCCCGTTGAAGAAAACATCCCCGATGATGCTCAGGACTCTGCCGTTGAGGCCGCTGGTCCGGGCAACGATCAGGAAGCGCTGGAAAATCCGGTCTCAGCCAACGCCGCCGAAGGTAGTGCTGCTATACGACGCAAGCTGGAAGAGTTGCAACGCGAGATGTTCAATCAGTTCAAAGATATGCCCGTTAGTACCGATCAGCACTCCCACGACGACGAAGCTCAGCCCGAGCCTCTCATGCTGTTTGGGGAGGTTCTTGATCCTGCTCCAACATTCCCTTCCGTTCATCAACCGCCTACCGAGTCTATGACCTCCAGATTCCTTACGAGCGGCCTAGGACAACTTGCACGCGAGGATGACGATCCTGGAAGCAGCCTGGATCTTGATGATGATGATGACGATGATCGCTCGGTCTCCGCTCCATCTAGCGTTAAGAAATCCAGCGAATCTTCGCGTAAGCGCAGCACCAGCACTTCTGAAGACGACGAGAGACCAACTCGTCTGAAGCAAACAGCCCGAAGATCCGTAAAGCGCAAGCAGCGAAAAGCCCAAGATGACGAAGACTTTCGCGAAAGCCACAAATCTTCCCGGCGCGGCCGGAAGAGCAAGAACAATGCCAGCGGTAATCAGAGGGATAGTAACAATATCAACGGACCATTATTGATGGGTACAAATGTCTTCCGCAGTCAACGGCAGACTGCAAATCTTCCCGAGCCCACCCGATTTGCCCATGATGCCAAGGACAGAAGTAAAATGACAGCATTCAAATCATACATCAAAGCTGCTTTACCAGAACACAAGGCTGCAGCTAAGAAGGATTGCCAGACGCTGAATTCCGCTCTACGCAAATTTGACGGCCAGGGAGCTGTGAGAGCCAAGCTTGATGATGGGACGTGGCTTTTGAGAGGAATGACCACGGGACTGAAGCCGTTCCAAGTGGTGGGTGCGGCTTTCATGCGGCATCGCGAAAAATCGGAATCTGTTCGGGGCGGCATCATGGCAGATGAAATGGGCCTCGGAAAAACTGTTCAGACGTTGGCAAACATCATGAACAACTTGCCAAATTTGCTAGAGGAGGGACCGCGAGCCACTTTGATCGTTGCAAGTCGAGCAATACTGGCCCAATGGCAGGCAGAGCTGAGGAAGCATTGCAAATCACAGGTTGGACGTGACAGAGACCGCAGGTACGGCTACGGCAAAATTGTCACTCATTACTCCGGGCACCGACTTAAGATGCAAGACGAAGAACTCATTGCAGAGCTTGAAGATGCTCACATTGTCTTCACGACATATTCGGAGATTTCCGCCAGCTTTCCGCAAGCAAGCCCACCAATCTATCTGACCACTGCGGAAGAGAAGAGCCGGTGGTGGAATGACCACTATGAGAAGGATAAGGGTGTTTTCCTCCGCGCTCGGTTCCTCAGAGTCGTCCTCGATGAGGCGCACTGCATCAAGAATCACGACACCCGGATCTCGCAAGCTTGCAGGCACATCGATGCCGTGTAAGTTTTCAATCTATCATTCCGTGACACTCTACTGACATTTGTACGATCAGACACAGATGGGCGTTGACCGGGACGCCTGTCCTCAATGGAATCTCGGAGTATTACGCTTTATTTCTGTTCCTTAAGGTGCCTCTCACAGGCTCATTTCAGATATTTAAGGAAAATTTCTGCGAAGATTTTGAAGGATCACAAAGGCTCACTGCTCTCTTGAGCAAGTACATGATTCGCCGCACCCATAGCAGTACATTCTGCGGCGCCAAGCTGTTGTCCCTGCCAAGAGCAAGTGGAGCGGTGCTTTATCTTGAGTTTACCGAAGTTGAACGTACTATTTACGATATCGGTAAGTGACTACCCCTCCGTATGCAACCTTACTGATTGTTTCTAGTCACGAAGCGTTTCATCGACGAGATCAACAGTATCTTGTTGTCTGACGAGACTCAGAAGCAACGCTGCAGACATGTAAGACCCTGTCCCAGAGAGTTTTGAAATCCCCGTTCAAGCTGATTCTCGATTAGATCTGGACCCTCGTTCTACGGCTCAGGCAGATCACATCCCATGTCCTTCTAGCACAAGAGACCATCACGAGCCTCTTCCAATTGGAAGATTATGAAAAGCTCAATCGGGTTGCTGTGAATGCGACCAGGGCTGCTGGACCTTCGGATGATAGGCTACTTCGCCAGATCGCCCACGCGCTGGATATGGCAAATCCAGAACAAACACAGGCACTTGGCGGAAGCGATCACAACGAAGTCATGCAGCGACTCGCAGATATACCGCCGGCAGCCCACGTTTCCAACACTGGTGGAAATCATGGACGATCGGCAGATTTCACGCCATACATCTCTGAAGTAAGAAGTTCTACGAAGTGGCAGGAACTTCTGAGGAATATCGAATGTGCCGGATGCCATCAAGTGCCTCGGGATCCTATGATTACAAGTTGCTTCCACGTCTACTGTGCTAATTGCATCACTCGGCTTCAGCATGACGCTGCTCGTGCTGGGCATGGTCAGGCAATGTGCTTGATCTGCCAAACTCCGTACACAAGCGTGAAGGATTGCCTCAAGGCATTGGAGGAGGTTGAAGAAGAGGATGGAGAGAGCGATAGTGGTGCTGCGAAACCCCGCAAGAACAGCTCGCTGCCGTCATGGCTCACGTTACCTGGAGAGATGATTTCATCGGCCAAGACCCGAGGCGTGAAGATGCAGATCCTCAAGTGGCTCAGCGAGGATCCAGACGTGAAAATAATCGTGAGTGTTTCCCTTCGCTAACCTTCCCTAGGTGAGAGCACTAATTCGCACGAAACCTCTAGGTATATACTCAATTCATCCATCTTGTGCACATCATGGCACGAATCTGCAGAGAGGAAGGCTGGCGTTATGTGACCTACCACGGCGGCATAGACCATGATGCAAGAGAGAAAGCGATTGTCGAGTTCTCCGACCCAGAGCAATCTAAGAGCATCATGCTGGCATCGCTCAAATCCGGCGGACAAGGACTAAATCTCACAGTCGCGGCACGGGTCATAATCGTCGATCCCTGGTGGAACTCAGCAATCGAGCAGCAAGGCTTCTGCAGAGTCTACAGGATCGGTCAAAATCGTACGAGCCAGCTGTGTAGGCTGGTCGTTCGTAACACCATCGACGAGAAAATGGAGGAAATCAAGCGTCGCAAGGACCTCGAAATCAACTCCGTCATGGATAATCCGTCACTCTCAGAGTCTCTGGGCTTTAACGAGCTACTAGAGATCTTCGGACAGGTGGGACACGATAGTGGTGGGCGTCCGTTTATTATTGCCAACTCGGAAGTCCAAGGGAATTCTCGGAGGCCTCGTAGCGGAAGCACTATTGCGAATCAGCTGGACCGCGAAGGCCACTTTACGGATGAGCCATGAGCGAAAGAATGAAGAGCACGATTCACGTTTGCGATATGAATGAGTAATTCTGGACAATGGTGCTTGAGAAAGATTTGAGACACGGCAAGGCACGAGGTGGTCTGAGGACTGAACTGATTCTCGAGTAATGGTGCCGGAGACTTTATACGGATGATCTGAACCACAATACGAGGATTACATCGATTATCAGGCAAGGAAAGGTTGTCTGGCAAGGCTGAGGAATGGCAGGACACAGCTGGGGAGTGGCCGGACAAGGCAAAAGTTTATATTCATATTGAGTCTCTGATTAGATCCAAGCAGATTGACCAAGTACCTCCGTATTATCAGGAATGGAACACAAAAGCGTGCACACCATCGATCTTAAATCGTAAGCTGACCTGAGGATCGACAGTGACGATTCTTTCTTGATCGGGCGGTGAATGGTACTGCGGATCGAAGCTGAATACAGACCGAGGACGAAGTCAAACGGGTCATCGGTGGCATATTTTGGTCAAGTTGATCCATTAGTGGAAAAAGTATACATTGATTAGAGATGCAGCAATCCAACCCCAAATATGCAAAACGCCAGAAAATGACCCTCGCCCGAATACATAAAAAAAGCGTCCCTTAAGCCACACTACCCTTAAGCGGCGTCCGACCCATCGCTCTCGATGAAGGACTCGCGCGCCGACTCTCACTCCTCGAGTTGAGACCACTCCGATCGAAAGCAGCATTCGCCGAGCCCAGTCCAAGCGAGCCAACACCACCCCTCGGCGACGTGCGTGTAGTATCAGGACTCAGGCCACGATTCGCCGGCGTGTTCATGCCCGAGGTGCGTCCGCTACGGGCAGAAACACCAACCGCATTGCCACCGCTGTGAGGATCTATGCCGCTGTGGCTGGAGGATGAGAGACGGTCATCATCGGAGCTGACATCCGCGAGTTCGAAGTCTTCCGGAGTGGCTTCTTCGAGGACACGTTCGTAGCTGGGAGAATTGGCGCCGCCTGCGCCGCCGAATAATTTGCCGAAACCATTTCCCCCGGCCTGTTTGCGCTTGAGGCGGATGGAGCCGCTGCTGGGTTTGCGGCCAAGCATGGTGAGGAATTTGTTGTAGAGGGCGGAGCGGCGGTCGCGACCGCAGAGGAGGTATGCTGCAAGGAGAAGGATGAGGAGGAAGATGAGAATGCCGGGGACACGGCGGGCGTAATGTCCCTTGAGGTTGAGGGAGTAGTGATCATCATCGTCGTCGTCATCGTCGTCGTCGTGGTCCGGTCTGAAGAGCTGAGGAGCACCACCAGCGTATTGGAAATCCTTGGGTAGGCTATTGCTGTCCTTCAAATTGCTGCCGAATCCCACTGCAAGCGCGCCCTCAGCTGGTGGAATCTGCGAGGAAGCGTAAAGCACGATTTTGCCCAAAGTCCAGGACAACTCTTTCCCATCGATCTTATCTACTGCTTGGAAAGCATCGATGAAGCCCTTGTCCTTGGCGTTGTCGATGAGCGCCTCAGTCTTGTTGGTCGTGCCATTCATATGCTCCAAGCCAATTCTTGGGACGCCGATACCCATGTGAAGCATGTTGATCAGCCAGCTTGCTTTGAAGCAGACCTCCTCTACTTCCTTCACATCGACCTTGACACCCCATTTTCCAGCTGCGACACCAGCCTCGAGGCTCTTCCAGTCTTGGGAGCAGAATTCTTCGACCTGCTTCTGATATGTTTCGAAATCGTACGCTTTTTGCTTATGTGAATCCGAAAAGACTGAATGTGTCGTGTGCCAGAACTCGGAAACGCCGACGAAATGGTTAACATTGAAATCAATGTTGGGAGTGTGAACGCCATCCAGGAGACAAGGCAGGTCGGAACAGGCCTTCTCCTTCTCGAGCAGGGGATATGTCCGTTTCATGCATTCAGGGAAAATTCCGGTCCCAATGAGATGTGCCTCCTTGCCTTCTAAATCAGCCGAGCCCGGCGCGATCTCTTCTCCGGTCTTCTTCGTAGCGATACCGCGAGGGAGACACGGATCAGGGATCTCATGTTCGGTAGTATATGACTCCACCAACTTTTCCACGTATCTCCTGCGCGCCTCATTCGCGCCGAAACCCAGCCAAGTTGTCACAAACACCCGATAGTCCAACGTTTCGCCGTTGATTCTCCTCAAGTTAATTCTTTTCAAATCATTCCAGTGCTTCTCCGATTCGGTCGCATTTGGCGCAAAAGCGATCTGCGCTGACGCTCCTCCCATGTCGAGAAAGCCATATGTACTGTGTTTCTTCGTCGAATGGTGTGCGTCTGGAGCATTGAACCCTCCTAAGAGATAATTTGCCGCGACCCAGCCGTAAAGGCCTTCGGTCTCTCCCGGGATGACCTGCACGTGCATCGCGCAGTCTGGCAATTGGAATTTGGTGTTCTTCTGGAAATACGAGCAGATATTCTCAAGTACCGCATTGCGCTGATTGTCTGGCAACAGGCGCATACCCGCTGTAGCAAGGAGGAAGATGGGAGTCTGCGCGACATCCTTTTTGGGCACAACACTGAGCGCAAAGTCCACCAGCTCTTTCAGATGTTCAGGTCCGACCTTTTCGGGCTTGGTTCCGAATGTTGATACGCCTGGCTTTACCTTCTTGATCCAGTCCTTCTTGGTCTTGATCTTGGGCAATTCCAGGAGATGTTCGCCGTCGTCGTCAGCGCGGGCGGCCTCTGCGTTGAGCCATTGATAGACGTAGACTCGTGTTCCTGACGATCCAGCGTCGAACACGAGGCCGTATTGGTGTTTGCCCATGATTATGATTAATACGATCCCGGTGAGTTGATCCGATTATGTTCTCTCATGCGGCGGGTGTCATAGAGTGTTGTGGTGATAATTTTACAGTACTCGCCAGAACGACGAGGATGAAGGTGAGAGCGAGTGTGATGGGCCGGCGTAGCGAGTGACAATGGTGTTTGGGACGGAGAATCGATAGTGTAGATAAGGACAACTCGCGAAAAGTTGGCGTATCTTTCTCACGTCTCTTGCCATAGAAATTCAGCCCTGACGATCTAATTGCATGCAAAGTCCCTGGGATGTCCAAGAATGGAGAGGGGCGACGCGCAATCCATCTGTTCGCCCGCATAATTTACGCGAGGGTTGTTCCCGCCCGCGTCGTCTAGCGCGTTGCCGATCCCACCCATTCTCTTTTCCGCCGAGGCACTCCCGCAGGAGACAACTCAATCCGCCAGGGAACGTCTGGTTGTGATGGTCTGGCAAATGTATAGAACATCCTTACTCACGTGTACTTTACCATCTCAGCAGGGAATCCTCGCCAATTAGCGACATCCAGGCTATCTGCATGAATTTCATGGTAAACATGACGAAGCGGGTTCTATGGGTGGTGACGAAACACGACAGCGGCATGGTAAAAGACGTAAAATCGTGATTGGATATCCCCTTGAACTAAAATTTGATTGGAAAACTAACGCCGAGACCCATCATCATCCTTCGATTCCTTCAGGCTGACTGCTGACGGAGGCGAATGTCCATGGTGGAGCTATCAAGAGGCACACATGCACCGTTGAACGAGAATGACGGTGGGCGACCGCCATCAATCTTGATGTCGAAGTTCATGACAATGTATGCGATCATCAACTTCATCTCCTGGGAGGCGAAGAAACGTCCCGGGCACGCGTGACGGACGGCGCCAAAGGTGAAGAAGTCGTCAGAAGTCACGATCAGACCACGGTTCTTGTGCTCGAGAACCTTCTCCAAGCGACCAGCGTCTCCGGAGACTTTGCCAGCCGGGCTAGACAGGAATTCCTCGTGGGGTCGCGAGAAGCGGAAGCCGTCCCATTTCTTGGGGTTTTCGTATTTGCTCTCGTCGGTCTGGATGGAGTAGGTGGGCATGATGACACGGACGCCCTGAGGCAAGTGGATACCACCGCTCAAGGTGATGCCGTTAGGGTCAGAGACGATACGGGGCATGCCGAGCTCGCCAAGCGAGGTGACGCGCATGGTCTCGCGGATGACCGAGTCGACACGGAGGAGGCTGTTGACGGCGTCCTTGGACCATTCGCCCTTGCTGATGGTCAGGACGCGTTCGGCTTCCTCACGCAGGCCAGCGACCAGTTCGTCGCGGTCAGGTGAGCTGTAGAGATCGAGAAGAGTCTGGGTGGTGACCATGCTGGTGGTGTGGATGGCAACCATGTTTAAGAGGAGGAGACAGCTGCAGATCCAGTCGACAGTGAGACGGTAAGGCTGAGCGTCAGCGACTTCGAAAGCGTCATCGAGAATCCACTGCAGGACGTCGACGGCAGGCTCGTAGGCCTTCCCTTGTGTGCGCATACGGTGGAGGCGGTCTTCGATGATGGGTGTGGCGATCTCCTTGCAAATGTTGAAGTGTCTACGGCATTCGCGAACGACGAAAGGGGCGACGATAGGGTGCAAGAAATCCGGAATCAGCTTTAAGATTGCGCCAGACTTGAAAGTCTCGGTCGAATACAATCGTGACGATTCGAGGAAGCGAGGATCGCGGCCTAGTAGATCATTAGCCCATGACGCCCGTGGCTGCTTCCTACATTGTGTCGGGGGCTGCGGGAAAACTCACAGAGGTCTTTGCCCGAGAAAACACGGTTGGCAGCCTGGCTGACAATTCGCATAGCCGTAGGGTAGACGTTGACGGACTTCCACTCGGTACCGGGCGCCCATTGCTCCTTCATGGCCATGACCAACTCGGCGTAAACATCAGCGGTAAGCAAAGGCAGCTTTCGGGTCAGCTGGCGGCGGACAACATCAAAGTGAGAGGCATCTTCAAAGTTGTCGCCAATGCAGTACTTGTGGGCGATGCTCTCCCGGCCGACAGTTTGGTGGTCGACTTGGTCATCGCTTTTGTTGAGGAATTCCATGACCTTGTCGGCCGGAATCACGACGAATGGGGGACGGCTGAACTGAGGCAGGACGAAGACTTTCTGGTTCTTGGAGTACTGTGGGAAAGAAATTCAGCATTGATCATTTGTGACATCTTTTGTAGAATGACAGAAAAGGCCATGAGATCCAATTGGGATCTCGCTTGACAAGACATAGTCTGCCCTCTCTATCATTCTACTGCAGTTCAAATTGCTGACCTTTTGGTATCCTTCCTGGACCATGGACGAAGTGTTCTTGATGGTGGCCATGCCCGCGCGGAATCGCGCAAACAGGCCATTGCCCTTGACTCCGACCCAGGGTTGCTGGCGGAGATATTTCTCCTGAGCCGAGAACATCGGCAAGATGAAGAAAGAGACGAAGGCATAGGTGACAGCCAGGCCACCAAGGGCCACATAGACGGAAGCGCTCACCATGGCGACGATGATGTTGGGAGAGGATCGAGAATTGAAAATCGCTGAAACATGGAAGAGGATTATGGCAGCGGCGGCATCGTGAGATATAATTATATTCTACTCCGGTTGCCCGCTACAGCACCGTACCTCGTTGGCGCAGGCTGCACACGTCGGCCGTGCGTTTCGCTTGAGTTTCGATCTTCAGCTCCGGACCAGGCCAAGCCGGTGTAGCAGGCACTGCGCTTCGTTAAGCGGCAAAATTACGTCGGACGTCGTTCCTCGTTTGTGAGGAGCCAATCAGAATTCTGCCTTTGCACTTGCTTTGTGGGGAAATGCGCTGATCGGGCTTCGAACTGTCCGGTGCATAACTTCAATGCGTCCTGGCTCTCACTTCATCATTATGCAACATTTATAGTTCAGCCTTCTTGAAGGGTTGATTGATCTCATCTCGGTTGGATACAGAAAGCATGCTATGATGAAGGACCGGAGAACGACGGATGTCTTCGGCGATAATGTTGTTGGCTCCTGGGCACGAATGAATACATTTATAGAGAGCACAGTTCCATGATGTACGCCACCCCACACAAACAAGTATTCGGCATTTTGTCATGTTGCAGTTTGAAGTATTGTACAGTCCGTCCGACAATATGATGGGCATGGCCCAAGAGCGATGCCCTGTTTTGAATAGAAAGCAGTGATGTGAAGTGGAGGATTTGCGCAACAAGATCACGATGCTTCGTGGCATTTTCCAGCGTCATGCAGATCCCCACCACTTGATGTGTGTAATATTCACCTCGGGGCAGCCAATATCGTGGATGTGATCGCTGCCCAGGTGGTTTCGTATTTCGCATTGGAACGTCACATCACCATCAGCGTTGCCCCGCCCGGAAGACGACCCCGCCTGTTGCTGTTGTGCATACACATGTCCGCGGATACTCCAGCACCCCACTCCCTGTCTATCAGGTACAGGAGAACACTCCGATCGCCGTTACGTACTGCTGCACCTACAGCAGGTACCGATCATCAGTATCCCGCACCTGGCCAACGTCTGCACTGTTCGCTTGTCCTGGTCGTTTCGACTCTCTACTATTGGCGTGGAGACATCGACTACACATAAAGTAGCCACTGCAGTGATTTATGAACATCACCGAACAGTCTCATGTATGGTATTAGAAACGACAAACGACGACTGGTCTCTCTCTGGCTTCTCGGACGCAAGATCCTGTGTATGTATGTTTACAAGGCTCATGAGCGCCGAGCCATCCTACTGCAAGGAAACTCTCAGTGGCATGTCCGCTTCACTCAGCTCAAGGTGTTCTCAAGGCTTGCGCGGCTGCATCGAAACCATACAAGCTCACACATTACGTCTGTTCACGCACAGCAGTCACGACGGGAGTTCGATTCTCTCCGGGGGTATCTTACCACAACGTTGGCATGATGCTGCGCCTCCAAACTCACACGCATCCCAGCCTATATATTGCTGACGTGCGGCGCAGGCCTTCGCCCGCGTGGCACAGTGGCTACTGCTTCGTTTCTGCTAAAAACGAATGATCCCTTGTTCGAATCAAGGCGTGGGTATTTGGATCTTCCATCGTGATCGACTCTTACCATGTTTTTGTTTTTCAATGTTCGTTGCGATAAGGGGGCTGTCATCATTACGAAAGTCGCTCGTGAGGCATAAGCACATATATAACCCTAACGCGTCTGATTCATCACCCTTATCTATTTTCTGCAGTCTCTCTGCCCAATTCAATTCCAAGGTCTTTGCACTTGAGTTGACAATTCCTTACAAGCCATGACAAGCCACCTCTTCAAGGGCAGTTCAAGCATCGATCTTATGACATGTCAAGTCGACGATGCGGAGATGTTGTGGTTTCTACACTCTGCCCTCTGATGGGCCGAGCACTCACACGCACGCAGCCTGACGATGTGTGTAGCCGACGGGATGGATCTGAGCTGTGTAGTTCCGATGATGTGTTCGGAGAGCGTAGATGAAGGTGCGCCTGAGAGGAGGCCTTCGCAATATGTAGCAACGCCTGATAAGCACATATCATCTCACGGACTGTGGCGAAAGCACCTAGTCAGGTAGGCAATTGAGGTCCGCGCGTGAATATGCGTCGACCGCATTCCAAGCAGGTATTCGCGTCGTTCGCGCCTGATCGTCACATGCCCAGGTGTGTTTAATTCACCATTACCTTGCTCCGTCACGAGCAATTCAAATGAAAGCTCGAATACATGTGTTTCACGTCTTGCTGTTTCCAGACTTGACCTTCACCTCTCTCCACTTAGCCTGGATCACTATTCGATGAAAAGCACATCAACTCCAAACACCTCCAATGACACACGATGATGTCGATACTGCACGAACAAGCCATCTCCGACGCCGAAGATGACGCTTTTGACACTCCACACGAGGCAACCAGTAACCGCGACGATAAAAGACGCGCCCAAAACGCCATTTTCGACCAGTGGCTGACCAGTCGCTCTGCCCAAAACGCCTTGAGCTCGGCAGGCAAGACTGGGTCATCAAATCCCGGCGATGACCACCAGTCGATTGCACAGTTGCTCGCCAAACAACAATCTGCCCCGATCGTGAAGAACCCCCGCGAGTATCAACTTGAGCTCTTCGAGCGTGCAAAGACGACCAACTCTATCGCATGTCTTGATACTGGAAGCGGCAAGACTCTGATTGCAGTGTTACTGTTACAACATATCATCGATCAAGAGCTCGAAAACCGAGCAGCTGGTAGACCGCAGAAAGTTGCCTTCTTTCTGTGTTGTTCTGTCGCTCTAGCATTTCAACAATTCTCGGTCCTTGAAGCGAATCTTGATCACAAAATCATCCGGCTATGTGGAGATGACCGGACAGATACCTTGACGAGATCTGATTGGGAGCAGATGTTTGCTGAGCACAAAGTCGTCGTGTGCACGCCTGCAATATTGGAACAATGCCTGTCGCGTGGCCACATCACCATGAAGGGGATCAATCTGCTTGTCATCGATGAAGCTCATCATGCGAAGAAGAACCATCCATACGCGACGTAAGACGGAAAGCAAACGTGGTAGCTCATCGCCGCTATATGAACGCTGCTGACCAAATGGACAGGATAATCCGCAACTACTATCGAACGGAGAAAGATTCGTTGCAAAGACCCCTTGTATTTGGCATGACGGCCAGTCCAGTGGACTCCAACACGGACTTTGCACAAGCTGTCTTTGAACTCGAAAAGCTGCTCGATTCTAAGATCATGACCACGGCTGATATGAGCCTCGTTGACGCGGTCAACAGACCATCGGAACAGCTCATCAGGTACGCGCCTGCACTGGTCGCAGACTACCAGTCGCCCTTTCTGCTATCCTTGAAGCAGATCTGCAACGACCAAGACGCCTTTCAAGGCATACTAAGACGCGCGTCAGAGATCTCACGGCACCTCGGTCACTGGTGCGCTGATCGTTACCTATGCGACGTCATACATCCCGATAACGAAGATGAGCTCGTCAGGACTGCAAAGAAACGCTTTCACGGCATGACATCTGCTTTGGAGTCCAGTTCCGCCGAGGCGGACGTTACAAAGATGGTTCAAGACATTATCGAGTACGTGCAGAGTCAGAAGACAGATATTTCACACAAGAACACTGAGGCATTACGAAAGTCATACGCCGAGGAAAACCTCAGCCAGCTGATGATCGGAACAACAACAACGACAAATATCATGAGTCGCAAAGTTGCACGACTGCTGCAATACGTGACCCCTGAGTTCGCGCGTGACAACGAACAACGCTGTATAATCTTTGTTGATTGGAAGCAAACTGCACGGCTTCTATGTCAACTAGTTACCGAGATCGGGATCAATAACTTGAGGCCTGGATTCGTGACTGGCAGCGGGAAGGATGATAAACTTGATCGCTCAACCTTCAGCCTTCGATCACAGGTCTTGAGTTTAACTCATCTCCGTAGCGGCGAAGTGAACTGTATGTTCGCTACAAGTGTTGCCGAGGAGGGTCTGGACATTCCGTCTTGCAATTTGGTCATCAGATTCTCAATTTACAAAACCATGATAGCGTATGTCCAGTCAAAAGGTAGAGCAAGGAAACGAAACTCGAAATACGTACATATGCTCGAAGAGGGCAATCACTGTGAGAAATTTCTTGCTCAAGAGGTGATCCGGGGAGGGCATACGATGCGGCAACATTGCGCAAACCTACCACCAGACCGTCAATTAAATGGCAATATCGATCCCGAACGCCTACTTGACGACGCTATTGATTTGGATATACATATCGAGGAGAGCACGGGCGCCAGGCTCACGATAGGAAATGCAATGGCGGTACTTGAACATTTTGTTTCTGCCGTTCCGTGTTCCAGCGACAGCCGATTGTCACAGTGCCCTACGTACGCCGTGTTCGCTCGCGGCGGTAGATTCCAAGCCGAAGTCATTCTACCTGGTAATTCTCCGATATGTTCTGCGACAGGCAAACCTCAGACCAAGAAGCAGCTTGCAAGGCGGTCCGCTGCATTCGAGGCCTGTATGCAGCTTCGCAAGAAAGCTTATCTAAACGAATTTTTCATGCCGATCTATCAAAAGAAGCTTCCGGCTATGAGAAATGCAAAGCTCGCCACGGGATTGTCTAAAGGCAAGTCATATCCGATACGATCGAAGCCATCTCTGTGGGCCGAGACAAGAGGTACCGTTCCAGACAAACTTTGGGCGACTCTTATCGACTTGGTGGACGGCGAGCTTGAGAGACCACATCGCAGATTACTCTTCTTGACGAGGACGCAACAGGTAAACTTTCCTCAATTTCCGATATTTCTCAGCAATGGCCAATCCGTCATGGTGAAGTCAACGAACCTTGGTGATAGAAAGCCTCTTGATGTCTCGGAACACATGACGACAAAGCTCACCCAGTTCACATTGGTAATATTCAACGACGTGTTCAGCAAAGAATACCTTGAAGAGCCGGAGAAAATGTCTTACTGGTTGTGTCCTGTGAACGAAAGTGTTACGACCGAGGGTGCCACGCACATTCTTCCCGGAAACATCATCGACCACGAAACGCTGGACGAGGTCGTCTGCAATCGCAAAGGATACCAGTGGACCGCCATCATGCCGACCACATTCCTACTCGACAAATTTGTCGTGGACCCGTGGGATGGACGACGGAAATTTTTCACGACGCGAGAGGTTTGCCACGACCTCACTCTGGATCATCCCATCCCGGAAGACGGCGTGTCGAAGAAGGATGCCAAAAGCATTCTCGAATTCAGCCTCAGCCCATTCAAGAAATCTAGTGGACGAGCGCAGTTGGCCACCACCCAGCCTGTCATTGTGGCTGGACTGTCGCCATACACTTTGCGGCGAAATCTACTAGCCAAGCCAGAAGCGAAGGAAATGACCAACAAAAAAGTGACAAAAGCATACATTTGCCCAGAACCACTTCGAATCTCTGCGATACCTTCAGATCTGGCCGCAACGTGCTTCTTGTGGCCCGCTATCATCCACAGGTTCGAGTCCTGCCTAATCAGTCTGGAGGGCATTTCAGTCGTCGGTGTCGATTGTAGCCCCGAATTGGCATTGATGGCTTTCACGAAAGACTCCGACAGCAGCGGTGATCATGACGCTGATGAGCCTGTCACTGTGAACATCCGCTCTGGGATGGGAGAGAATTACGAGCGTCTCGAGTGGTTGGGCGACACCTTCCTGAAAGTCGCGACCTCCATGTCCGTATACATCATGAACCCGGACGAAAATGAGTTTGAATTCCACGTCAGACGCATGCTGATGCTCTGCAACAAAAATCTGTTCAACCGCGCTTCTGATGATCATCTCAAGTTGTACGAGTATGTCAGAAGCAAGGCGTTTTCACGACGCATCTGGTATCCGGAAGGTCTGTCTCTGGTCAGAGGGACAGGTGTCAAGGCCGGAGATGCGCCGAAGTCAATGTTTCATGGCCCTGAGAAGCATGATCTAAGTCAGAAATCGATTGCAGACGTGTCTGAGGCTCTGATTGGTGCAGCCTTCCTACACGCCCGACGTCCAGGTAGGTGGACCTCGCAGCAATTCGACAATGCTGTTCAGACGGTCACCAAGCTCGTCGGTAGCAAAGACCATACCATGGTACGCTGGGAGGACTATATGGCCACATATTCGAAAGCGATTCCGAGCTATCAAACTGGTCATGTCACAGCAGTGCAAAAGGATCTCGCGACTAAGCTCGAAAAGGAGCACCCCTATTGTTTCCGATATCCTCGACTTGCACAAGTCGCCTTCGTCCATCCCAGCTTACCGTTCACTCATATCCAGCTTCCAAACTATCAGCGTCTTGAATTCCTTGGTGATGCGCTATTCGACCTAGCAGCTGTTACATTCCTGTTCGACCGGTTTCCCGACAAAGATCCGCACTTCCTCACCGAGAGTAAAATGTGTATAGTCAACAATCGCTTCCTTGGCGCCCTTTGCGTCAAACTTGGGTTTCATCGGCACATTCGCCACCATCACCCCGAGCTCCAAGGCCAGATCTCCGATTACGCCGTGCTGCTTGCAGAAGCCCACTCCGAAGCCCAGCGCCTCGCACAGGAGCAAGATCAGCCTCATCGTCTGCAAGACTATTGGACAACAGTCCAGGATCCTCCCAAATGCCTCCCAGATGTCCTAGAGAGCTTCTGCGGAGCCATGTTCATTGATTCCGGCTTCGACTACAACGTGATCCAAGACTTCTTTGATCGGCACGTCAAATTCTTCTTCGAGGACATGTCACTCTACGACGGCTTCGCCAACAACCATCCCGTCACCCGTATGACGGACATTCTCCAGAACCAACTCGGCTGCTCCGATTTTCGAATATTGCTCCGTGACTACGCTGGCGGCGAGGAGGGGAGGGAGAAGACGCTTGCCGCCGCGTTGATGGTGCATGATAGGATTGTGGAAGGAACGGCGACGACGGGGACGAGTGATCGATATGCGCGGGTCCGAGTTGCGAAGCAGGCCGGGAAGATTTTCGAGGGAATGTCACCGGTTGATTTCAAAGCGAGGTGGGCTTGTACATGTAGCAGTAGAGGAACTCAGGCGGAGTAATCTCTCTTTCCGAGAAGAAGTGGATTGGATGTAATTTTGAAACAGCACTGCCTCCCGTCTCAACTTTTTACCTTCTGGACCGGAATTTGGTCAAATCGGACTGGGCCCTCCGGCAGCTTGGAAAACAACGCGCCAATGCTAAATCTCCACCTTCAAGTCATACGCCTCTCCTACGTCTAGCTTTTCAGGTGGACGTAGGCTCGGAAGGAGACATGTCATATCAATCATCGGAAGTCATCTGGTACGAGTTCTCGGAAGTTCTTTCACACATCTTGCGTCATATGAGGACGTTTAAGTGATCATATAGTAAGTACAGAAAGAAAAACGTCATGAAGAAAGGAGCTTCCAGACTTTGTCGTCCCGCCCATCAGACTATATTTATACATCCGTACACCTTCCACGAGCGATCCCACCTCCGAGCTTCTTCACGAAGCAGTGGGAGAAAGTAGCGTGGGAGAAAAGGGGGGAACGCACTGGGAGCGAAACCGAGAAAGAAAAGATTCTCCATTGTGGTACGTTTCCAAATGACGACCGTCCAAATAATGCAGTGAGGGAAACAAAGAAGATGAGAAAAACCAAAAACCACAACCAAGCCATCCTCTCCGCACACATCCTCACCCCACGCCGGTATTGCGCAACTACCCATCGCGACGCTGCCACACGAGAGACATAGATGCCGTCATCATGCGTAAAAGAACAATCGTCTGCCTCCCAAGCTTTTATGTATTTGTGTGTACAAGTCTCGAAGTATGCTGAGACATGCTTTGATTTCCGTGGTTTGCGAGAGAAAAGAAAGAATTCCAATCCAAATCAATTAGCGTACACAGCGACCAACCAGCCGGAAGCCGCGTTGGGAAGATTCGTGCCATTATTCTGCTGATCGTCGCTATTTGACGATGAATAGTACAGACCTGGCTCTACGCCGTCGGTGAAAGCCGCGAGGTCGTCGGCGCCCAGCGCTTGTGGCAGAGACGCGAGCCATGCTTCGGTGGATACATGGCGATTTTCGGCATTGCTCGACGCTGAAGCTTGATTGTTGGCGCGAGACGGAGCGGTGTTTGAGGAGGTCGAGCCGGGTTGTTGGGCTGCGCCACGGGGGTATCCGTTGCTGCCAGAGTTGGTGTTTGCAGATGCATATCGCTCGTCCCGTTGGTGGCTCCCACTGTTAACGCTTGTGTGCGATGTCGGGGGCGTTAGTTGGTTTGGAGGCGGCATAGCACTGTAGGAGGAGGACGTTTGTGGGTTCCATGCATCGGCGCCCAGATACGATCCGCCACGAGGACGTTGCTGCTCATATGACGATCCGCCCGTGATGGGCACGCCATTGGCAGGCGAGAGAATGCTTGCTGGAGCTCCAGCAGAATTGGGTGTGCTGCTGGAATATGCTGGGCGGAACCCTCCGTGAGTCGGCAGCGGCGGCTGCTGTGGCTGGCCGGTTGTGGGTCCAGACGTCTGCGGTCCAGGAGAATGAGTCGGGTAAGATTCGTAGGCTCGGAAACCGCCATTGCTCACAGGAGCAGAGATGCTCGCATTTCTTGAAGGTGGGTTGCTGCTGGTAGTGTTGATAGCGCTCCAAGAGCCACCCCCAGCGCTGACAGGAGCCTCCGCTTTAGTCGCCGAGTCGGTTCCATTCGGGCTGGGACCGTTGCGGGTGTCCATATCCTCACTTCTGCCGTCAGCTGTGTCGTGACTGCTCGAGTCATCGTACGTCTTTCGGTAAGGATCAGCATCGGCCATTTCAACGTCGTCGAGATCTGATCTGCTGAAGTCGGCGAGAGTTCGTTCGAAAAGTCTGTATTCGTCGCCACTAGAGGTGCCATTGACATCAGAGCCATCGCCGTCTGCCACACCACCACCAGCTGCACGATCTGAGATCGGGCTACTTGCTCCGCCCTGTGATGCACGACGACCGCCTGCGTGGGCGTCTTTGGCACTTTTGAAGAATTTGCCGACACGACGAATGGTTCGATACCATCCAACAGCCATTGGAAGACGTGGTTGTAGGCTAGCTAGGAGCTCTGCAGCACCGGTCGCTGCGCTGAAGCCTGGGCTGCGACCTTGTGAAGGATTTGATGTGCGCTGTGCAAGAGGGGTGCACATGTGGCCCCTAGGGTCCATCTCCGGGAACGTGATGCAGTATACGCCAATGAAAGCAACGCTGTACAGAGCGAAAGCAATGATTGGCGTTTCCGCAAGCCGACAGTACCCATTGCAAGTAGTGATGAGGTCGATGATATCGCGAGCTGCGCCGAAGCAGGTATCGGCGTTGTCCTCCCAAAATCCCTCCGGCACTTTGTCATTTTCGCCTGTGAAGGAAGGCTCGTCCAAAGGTCCGCTAGGTTTGGTTTGGCTCATAGGCAGTAGAGGCAAGTACTCACGATGGAGGTAGACCTGGCACAAAAGGTGGACCACATGGATGAGCATATACGCAGCTGCTCCGCGGCCTTCAATGTGTGCTTGCAGGTTGTTGCGGCTCAAAGTCAACGTGTCGGGGAGCGTTTCCTTGAACTCTTGACAATCTCGCCGGAGCTGAGCAAATTTAGATCGCTCGTCCCATGGAGGATGTTGTTCTGTCCTGCAAAAATGTTAGCCGCCAACTCACAGGTCCAATGCGCTGCGACAGATAAAACGTACCGACGACCGCCGGCGCATGCCCAGTGCAACACCTTGCCGTACAAATCTAGAACTTTCACGTGGCGACTGATGATACCTTCATTCTCGCCAGCTTCCAATCGAACCTTATTCTCTCGGGCATCAAGACGTGTCCAGCCTCGTGGCGGCGAATCCTTTTTCTCCACCTTGATTCGCTTCGCAGATTCGAGTTGTCTTTGTTGAGCCTGCTCCTCATCTTCTCCCAGCATCAACGTGCGCACGCGATCAACGAAGACAAACTTGCGCTCGCTTGCGGGCAGCTGAACGCGGAACAATCTCGGATCGAGATTATGCGGGCGATACTTCCCACTGCTAGTATATCGATCCAAGATGAAGCAACTCCAAAAGGTGCGACGCCTAATCTCCTGCTGCAAGAAAAGATCTGCATCCTCAGATGCCAGCATTCCGCGACCTGAGAAATCGCCGGACTTCAGACCAACGTCAGCCTCGGGCGCATCGACATCGTTGTCGATGGGAAGAGACCGGTTCGTCGTAGGATCGTCTAGATCTGCGTCAAACTGCAGGCCCAATCCTTGTGCAGTCCGCACAGCTTGTCCGACCAAACGCCACGCATGCCACCCTCGCGACGCACCCCATTCGTGCAATCCCAGCATAAGATATGCTTGCACAAGCTCGATGGTCTCTTTGCTCTGACCAAGTGTGTATGGTATGAACCGTTCATTCGCAGCCTCCGCGTAATATTCTGAAGCGAGCATCGGGTTGCTGGGACGACCCTGAACGTGTGGTGAATGGTGGGCGACCAACTTCGGATGGAAGCGTGCAGTCAGTGCAAGGAAGGCGAGCAGGAATTCGCTAGACATTGGCGGCTTTACGACGACTGGTAAGGCACCATTTGCGTTGTACACTGGAGGCTGCGATTTGGCAGCATTGAGTGGCTTTTTGAAGGTCGTCGAGTGGATGAACGGCAGATCGGCCGAGTAGTGGAATTCATAGATCTCCAAAAGTTCCAGCCAGACGTTAGCGGTCAGGATCTTCGGATCGAGCGCGTCAAGGAGAGGTCGAGGACTTTCACGGGGTCCGGCGGAGAAGCCAGCGACATATGCCTGTGTGCCCTTTCGCGGTCGTTGCCGACGCTCAGGATCCATCCCGGCTGCCAAAACCGATGCGAGCTCTCCGCGCCCCAACATGCTATCCCGATTGCGAGCGCTGTTCCCGTGTCCTCCCGCCAAAGCTGCTGGGTATTCACATTCTCGCCCCGCCGATTCACAAGCCCGACATTGCGTGCCGACCCCATTGTTCACACATTTCACTTTGGACCGCCGGCAGCGGGAGCAAGCAATGCTGGAACGCATCCGGCCGGGACCAGCCTGCCTAGGCGAGGGCCCGGCAGGGACGTAAGACTGACCAGCGGCGTTCGGCGCCGCGGAGCGGGGACCGTCGAATTCTTGAAGAGAGCTGAGCAGGGAGTCCACAAGTCGGTTGTTATCGGAATCCACGGTGGGCAACGACAAGTGAATGAAATTCGAAGAAGTCGGCGCGATGAAAGGTGATGTGCCTTTTTGCTCGGGCGGATCGATGGCGACAGCTCCGCGAGTGGGAATTCCAGCCGGACTTAAGATTGATGGAGCAGGTATGAAAGAGTGATTGAATGTGACGACGGGTTCGACGTAGAGGGTCATACGCAAGATCGTGTCTTGGGAGGATGGATCGTGAGCGGAGGAGGAGCCTGACGGAGAATCGAGAGGAGACCGGAGGAAAAGGCGTGGCGATGGGAAATGGGCGGAGATCGGAAGTGGAGGTGGGCGACGCGGAAGGCTCGACGAAAAGAAGCAGACGGGCAGACGGGGGCGCGGGCAGGCGCGGCGGGTCGGCAAATGGCACGAGAAAGAGCGAACGGCGCCGAGCGAAGCGGACGGACCGAACAGTGCGCCAACTATTGCTGTCCCTGGCCCAAAAGGTACGTAGCGGGCCCGGCTTGGGGGCTTTCAGCGGGTTCCGCGGGCTGGCTGTAACACACTGGCGTGCCCGGTGTACACCTACGGCTTTCGGGGGAGGGGAACAACAATCGATGATCTTGATAAATTTCGATGGACGGCGATGATCGATAATTCGAACTGTCATCCACTGTTCATCCCGCGCGCGCGCGTGTGTGTGTGTAGTGTGACGGGTGTATTCACGAATTGTGCAGACACTCTTCTCGGGGGCACCGTATCCTCTGACCGGTGTTATCGCGTTGTCCGTGGGAAGATGAACATATCGATGCAGCGTGTATGTATGGATGGAAAGTGGGTGCGCGATCGGGATCTGTGGAATACAACATGGATGTATATCGTTTTATAGACCCCATACCGCCACCCCCTTTGCCTGCCCGTCTGCTTTGCAATCTACACCTTTCATCTCCCAACAACCAAAACGACGATGAAGAATCCGATACTTATCGAGTGCTTCAACCCGTCATCTATCGTCAACATACATAATCCCGGGTGAGCATGGCGGGTCGTGCAGATACTTTACATGGAACGTCTTTGCACTATCACACAAGTCCCGAAACGGGTCGTCCAGGATCCTAGCTTCACGGGCCACTCTTAACTCGATCGCACCCATGGCTTTCCCACTTCGCCGGTACATGCATGCGAGGTCTCCGAGGATTGGTGCCCTCGTAAGCGCCTACAAGATCGGAACGTTTTGCACTCGAGATGAGCACGAGAATCGTGTTTGGTTGCGCAAAACAAGTTCCGGGCTGCGGTGCATGCTACTGCACTGAGACACGTCCCCGAACGGCCACAGCAGGGCCCACAGCATCGTACGGGCCATGCGGAAAAGTCAAAGGTACCGATGGCCTGCGAGAGCGCGTGTTATGCGTGGCTGCAATCTGCAAGACCTGTCGCAGATTTCCCGAAACAGACCCAAGGTTTCCGCATGTTATCAGAGCTGCCTCGCGGGTACGTACTTGGGACTTTCCGGAGATTTGAAATCGAATTTCTTTCGGGAGAAATGAAGGTACGAATCGTCTTCGTTCCGAGGTCTGCATATCTGCGCATTGTGGCGAGCTAGCGATCGGAGACTAAAGAAAGAAGAACAATTGCTTGCGCCTCATGAGCACTACGCTCATCATCACCAATGCCGTGTCCATAGTACGTCAGCCAAAGTTCCCGTCGGGTCCATCGTCCTCTTGTCCGCGGGTCAGCGTCTACCAGTGTCATCGATGAGCCAGCGGCTCGCGTATCGTCGCAAACACCACCGGGAATGGATTTGCAGACTAGAGCATCGGCTTGGGCCGGGCGCCGCCCACATCCTAACGAAGCCCATGGGAAGGCAGGCAGGTGGCATTCATCAGGAGAGCCACAGAAAGTGGTCAGGAGGGTTGTCGTCAGAGCGGGGATTTAGCGTGTTCCGGAACTGTCATCCCGTGCGAGCCGGGGTGGGCTTGCCGGAACGGCTTTCCAAGGGTTCAGAATGTTTTCTCTGCCCAGGTGCCTAGGTATTTGCTGCTGTGCTGTGCTGCACGCGAAACCTCGAGTGCATTCGCCATTCTCGGCAATTGTAAGTGATTGATCAGGTTAGGTCTGTTTACATCCTGGGCTCGGAGGTTAACTATGCCCTGTATATCGTTGTGAGGACAGCGCACGAGACATGAGTCTGTCAGTAAACAGCAAATTCGCTGGGGTGCTGCGCAAGATCCCGTGGGTACCTCGTGTTGACTACGTCAATGGTGAACTTCACATCAATCACAAAGATGGAAACTGACTACCCTCATTACACCTGATATACTTCAACAGCTCTATCGTGTGTGCCTACTCGATGTCTCTCACGATCAATTGCCTCATGTTTACCCAGAATAAATCTGGCCGTGAATATATTGGGAGCGTCGTCTCGTTTATGAAGCCAGCTCGTGGGAATTCCTCGCATGTGCGGAGGCTAGAATTGAAGCCCAGAAAAGAATAGCCGAGGGCAAAAGAAACGCAACGACGACCGAATGCGCGGGTCTGCAGGGTCGAAGCTGTGTTCATGCCTCGTTTATCGCCGGATGCAAGCCCACCATTCCGGTCGACGTACTGACGAGGAGCAGGACGGCAGGACCCCACGAAATCGAGGAAGAGAGTAAGCTCGACGCGTGCTTGTTACCATTGGATAGCTACCTAGGTACAGGAATGTCATGGCGTCTGCGGAGGATATGACCACGTTCCATATGATGCAATTGTGGATGCTGTTCCAAAGCAAGCCCGACCAGATTTTGGGAAATAAGGCGTGAAAAGGCTACAGCACCGCCACTTTCCCACTTGCTGACTCGCTTGGCATGATGTGGTTGCAGCGTCGATCCTGTTCGGTACGCAGTGCCGTTTTACCATGCCTCGTTCATCACGATCAGCATGGTTGCTGCAGATTTGATCAAGACATTGAGCGGTACCTCTTCATGTGCGGCAGGAAAGCAGGGCCGTTGAACCACAAGCGTCGGCTTTTGTAGACTTCGCAGAAGCTGGCACGCTACGTCAACCTGGCATCCCTTACTTCGGACTCAACCTCGTGCCGTCTCCTGAGGGCATTGTATGCAGCTCTCAAGGAGCCCGGGGCGTTCGACGAGTTTTGTTGAGGAAATTGGTGCCTGAGAAGTGCTAATGCCAGACTGGCCATTCCGGACCAATTTGAGAAATGGCGTAATCTGTAGTAGTCACCACCTGGAAACGATTGGACAGCTCAACCTGGTACTGTGTGGAGGATGTGATGAACCCGCTGTTGAATCGGAACCTGGTCCGATAGTCATTTTGGAAACTTGGCCGAGTCTTTGACAGGGGCTAGGTCGGTACCAAACGACCTGCCAATCACTTTCGCAAAACAACGCTATCGCCTGCAAATGCACTCATCTTACTGCTCGCGGAGACTTGTTCCGACCCTGGCGATTGAACATTGGCCTGATCCAGATCCGATCGCGTCTGTAGCTTCTCAACGGCGTCGACGACGAATCCTTCACAATCTTTGGAACATCAAGTGATCGTCACGACGATCCTGATGACTCGATGAAATCACAATCAAGATGAGATTGGCGTTCCCGTGCCACTCATCGTAATATCAGCGCCATCCATTGGTCGTTTCTTCTTCTTGGCCTTTTTCTTTGGGACAACCGCGGGTTTGTTTCCGTAATTGGTCAGGCGGAGCTGGCTCCCGCATGTGAGACATTGTCCATCCGCAAGTACGCCGCAAAAGATGCTCAAACAAATTGAGCAAACGTAACCGATGTCCACAATCCTGCGATGGCAAAAGCATGCTGCGCGAAAATCCACACCGGCGCTATCTCCCGGCATGACTAGGTGTTGACGCGCGGTTTGGTCCGGCAGATACGCGAACATGAGATATTGTAGTAACCCAGCGCGAGTGGTCGCATCGAGGGCCATGTAGACGCCTCCCGTGGCATCAGCGGCCTGCTGCAAGAAGACTGTGTCGCCCGCTAACTTGAGGATGTCAATAGGGATGTTGAGTCGCTGGCATGCGAAGATCGCGTTCATGATTGGAATGTATTGATTCGCTAAATCGCCAGAAACAGAAAGGATCAAGATACGCGACACAGGACTCATACTGCCCGCGTGTGGTCGCGATGGATCTGCACCGGCGACGTCGTTGCCTCCCGCGACAGCATTTGGGTCGGAGTAATTGAACTGCGCACTCGAATTTCCGGTTGGAAGCGTAGCACTTTGCTTGGAAATGTAATTCAGCGCCATGGTCAGGGCGCCAGCCATCATGGTCGTCGGGGAGGAGGACAAAGCATGAGCAGTTGTGGTATTCAGGAGGTCTCGCAGATTGTACGTAAGAACATTCTCGAGATGTGCAAATGGTCGA
This sequence comes from Dissoconium aciculare CBS 342.82, assembly GCF_010015565.1. Lineage (NCBI taxonomy): Eukaryota > Fungi > Ascomycota > Dothideomycetes > Mycosphaerellales > Dissoconiaceae > Dissoconium > Dissoconium aciculare. The sequence continues at coordinate 468,352 of NW_022984958.1, read as the reverse complement.
TACTTGTTGGCATCTTCTAATGGCTGGGTAAAAGCATCCTTTTCCGCTAGATGGCTGGAGTTCGCGGCGCTACCATTTCCATTTCCCGATTCAGGCTCTGTCTGGCTGATTTTCGCGGCAGGGTATAGCCATACAGCCTTTTCGCAGTGACTCGCCAGTACAGCAACCTTGTTAGCATGGTTGATAGCCAGGTGGGCGTTTATCAGCACCAGGGTATTGACGATGACTTTGGACAATGGCAAGGCGTCCTGAAGCAAATTCCAAGCGTGAGGATTCGTGTCAATGATAATTGTCAGTAACGAGGGAGGCTCAGCATCATCCGCCTTGCTATTCCGGTCCGTAGCATCGATAGCGTTCATCTTGAGCTATTCTCGCTTGACTCTCCTGCATTAGCGAAGAGTCCGCCCTTGAACTTGTTGTCGTGCTTAGACAGCTGTGGTCAATGCCGTGCAATGACTGACCACACAATGCTGACAATTTCAGGACGGTATTAATTCATTGATCGAGCGAGCGCTTCTTCATGATGTGCTGCACACGCAATCCACAATGAAGTCCTCCTACTTGATTGACCTGCCCAATGCGAATCCAGCGAGTACAGGATAGTGTGAAGACTACTGCAGGCCAATTGACTGCCCCAGGTGACGTCGGAAAAGCGCACAAGCGGCAAAAGCCCAAAATGGACTTACCGACTGCCGAAGTTTCGCCGCGATGACGGTGTGTGGAGAGGATGTTTTTGTCCCGAAACCTCGAAAAGTAAAGCCGAAGAGTGTATGGGCATAGTATTGATCAACAATGCCTGCGCCACGACGTATCTCATGACCAGTAACATGCTTGACACTTATTGTTCTATACGAGTGATGCTCGATAGGTATGGCATCTTCCATGTCGGCGATGCTTAATCGAGCGGAGTCCGACTTCATGTGAACGCCTACATTTTTATATATTTGTAATGGCAATGGAGCATAGATGAAGTGTTTGTCTTTGTCTCTGCTACACCGGTCCCTGAGTCTTTGATTTTTTCGAAATTTTCATTGTCACCACGCGATTTCCGCTCCTGCGTCGGCGTTGCGGTGCCGATAACTGCTCTGGAACCAAGACTTCGAGACGAGGTCATATGTCAGCGAACATGAGTATCGAACAGAACCATTCAGGCTCGTCCACCGTGACAGTCGATCCCATAGAGCTCCAGACGATATCTGCACAAGAGAAACTCCCTCAGCAGCAAAAGTCATTCCTAGTACGACACGGTCTCAACCGCATCCGACCAACCTCCTCCAAGCCCACAAGCGATGGCAACTCCTCCGATCGTAATGAAAGCTTGCCGTCTCCAACCACGGCAGTCGAGCATACGGAAACATGGAAGAGCCCAGCGATTAACATGTACCGAGTTCCGTCGACCTTTTGGGCATTTGCCCTCATGGGTATGAACGACGCAACCTATGGTGCTATCATCTACTACCTTGTGGATTACTACGGACTGAGCTACACGATTATATCGCTCGTATTCCTCTCACCATTTGTGGGTTACAATCTTTCCGCTGTCCTGAACAACATGATTCATATGAAGTTCGGCCGTCGAGGGGTGGCCATCATGGGGCCACTGTGTCATATTCTCGCCTATATCATAATCGTTCTTCATCCGCCATTCCCGGTCTTGGTGTTGGCATATTGTTTGTCAGGTTTTGGAAACGGCTTGCTGGTCAGTATGTCTCGCTTATCTCAAAGATCTCACGAAACGCTGATTGATACAGGACGCAGCGTTCAATGCCTGGATAGGCGTCATGGCAAATGCGAATGAAATGTTGGGGTTCTTGCACGGCTTCTACGGTCTTGGAGCAACCATCGCGCCACTCATAGCTACAACTATGATCACAAAGGCCGAGCTGCCCTGGTTTTACTGGTATTATGTAATGGTAAGTGGCATGCAACTCCACCAGCTGAGCACGTACTGACACTTTCCCGATAGCTTGGTGGAGCGGTGGTCGAGCTCGGAATCTGCGTCCACGCCTTTTGGTCTGACAGCGGTGCTCGGTATCGCGAGGACAACCCACGAACGTCAGACGAGAACGGGTCGCGATTCAAGGAAGCACTTACCAAGGCCCCCTTTGCTCGCGTGACGTGGTTGGCGGCCATCTTCCTGCTAGGCTATGTCGGCATCGAAGTTGCCCTTGGTGGTGAGTTGCTCATCTTGGGATTGCCTGAAAGACCTTTTTGAATATGGTAGACGCTGACTTGGATTTACAGGATGGGTGGTCACTTTCATGATCGACATTCGAGGCGGTGCTCCTTTTGCCAGTGGAATGACGGTACGTGCGAGCTGATGGACACCATCTCTGTCTCCTCGATTTCAGGCTGACCATTCTAGGCTACGGGATTTTGGCTTGGCATCACACTCGGCAGAGTCATCCTGGGTTTCGTCACTCCCAAAATCGGAGAGAAGCTCGCCATCTTGGTACGCTGAATAAAGTCTTTGCTTTCGAGGTACTTGTCACTGACTATGTCTAGATCTACCTACCGTTGGTCATGGCCTTCGAGTTATGCTTCTGGCTGATTCCACAATTTTACGTCTCCGCAGTTGCGGTCGCCATGCAAGGCTTCTTCCTGGGCCCGTTGTTCCCCGCCGCAATTGTCGCTTGCACGAAGCTCCTTCCCAAACACCTCCACGTTTCGGCGATCGGGTTCGCAGCAGCTTTTGGAGGTAGTGGAGGCGCCATTTTCCCCTTCGCAGTCGGAGCGCTCGCTTCATCTAAGGGTGTTGCTGTGTTGCAGCCCATTGTGCTGGCGATGTTGGCAGCCATCTGGATTGTCTGGCTGGGACTTCCGAGAATTGGGAAGAAGTCGGAGTGAAGCGCTACACGCGAATGGAGTATCGCGAGGTGGTCTGTGATGTTTGAGATGTCCTTTTTAGATTTACAGCCGCATGCCTACGACGTCGTGTAGCTACGAATGAGATGGTTAACGAACGCAAGCAAAAGATGATTCATCGAGATCACATCCCCGCGAAACACTCTCAGGGTGTGGTTCCGTTAGGGTTACAGGCTGATAGTTACACAAAAAACCTGACACAGCGAGGAAGGTGCAAGCGAGATCCTCGCTCAAATGTATGTGTGTCTGCCCAGGTGTATTTCTTGTAAAAGTTTGAACGGTTGACTGTATGAAAAGAGATGGATCTCCTGACTAGATACGTCGGTGGAGCCCCAACTATCCACTTTCAACAAACCTACCTGACCTGAATATAAGGACAAATCATCCGACTCTACAATGGCCAAACCGGGCCCGACTTCATTCCACGCAGTCGTGGAAGCCTTGGATACAGTTCCAAAGTCAAATTCTTTGTACGACCAGGAACGAATCACACAATACCGGACTGGCGGCTATCATCCTACTCGGTTAGGCGACACGTTCAAAGAGGGCGGATATAGGATCGTTCCCAAGCTCGGGTGGGGTGGCTTTGCGACGGTATGGCTAGTCAGAGATGAGAAGTAAGTAAAAAAGGACATGTAGTGGTACTGTATCTTGACTTACATACATCCCAAGGCTGGAAAAGTGGGCTTCGCTAAAAATCTGCGAGGCGAGAGCTGAAACTGCACCGCGTGAGGTCTCAGTGCTCGAAGCGTTGAAGCATTGTGGAGCGTCGGAATATATCCTCGACGTTTTTGATGTGTTTATGCATGGCGGTCCCAACGGTTCGCATGTGTGCATTGTGACCGAACTGCTTGGACCATCCGTCCACTATGTCCTGACCGACTATGGCCATGGTGGTGATAAGTTGGACCGCGAAATTATCATTCGCGTAGCGACGCAGATCTTGCAAGGCATCGCGCGATTCACGAGGCTGGATATGCTCATGGTGGTAAGCAAATTAAAATCGAGGAATCAGCAGAACAATGTTAATGCCGTGCTCGGTCGTGTAGATGTCAGCTGCGCAAATGTTTGTTTCACTGCGTCAAACTTGGCGAATCCGTCAGAGGATGCACTTCTTGATGTCATTGGGACACCCGCATCAGCAATAGTAGTGCGAAAAGATGGATCGACTTTGGAGTCCAACCTGCCAAGCGAAGTTGTCCGAAGCGCTAGCTGGAAGGAGTGGGCAGATGAACTCGAGGAAGACATCCGACTCATTGACTGGGGAGAGGCATTCCCACTTGGAGAAGCCCCATCTGGCCTTGCTCAGCCCCTCGACCTGAGCGCACCAGAAACCATCTTCGCCGATCAATTCGACCACCGGATAGATCTCTGGAGGGCAGGTTGCGTAGTAAGGGCCGAAATCTTCTAGTTCAAGATGGCTCGACTGACCCCAAACAGATATATGCTCTGGTGTTCGGCATCTATCCATTCTCATTTATTCTCAAGCAGAGTGATCTCATCGGGCAAATGATCGAATTTGTAGGAAGGCTACCGTCAGAATGGGAAGAGAAGGCGCAGGACTTAATGAAGGATTCTAAGCGCGCTTTTCCATGTGAGTCCCGAAATTATCACACGAACTGGTGCCGAGTACGAGCTGATTAGAGAAGCCCCCGACCAGACGCTGCCGAGATTGGACAGTCGATTCTCAGAATCGGCGGTCCATCCAGACCTGCTGGGCCTACAGCCGATCATCAAAGGCTTGATGAGGTTCCTGCCGTCCGATCGATTAACAGCGTGTGAGGCGCTGGAGCTACTCCCAGAATATGAGTACAGTGCGGACAGCGAGGACGATGAGGACAGTGAGGACGGTCAAGAGCTGTGAAGTCATCAATGGCGTTCCAGCCCGCAAATTTTCCTCAGATAGCTTGCTTTGGTTCGTGGATATTAATTCAAGTTCTTTGCTTGAATGTCAACGTTGCTGGAGTTGCTCACTGGGCGTCTGCGCCTCTTCTAGGAAATGGAGCATCGTGACGACCGACGATGATTTACAGACGCGGACCTCTGGTTGCTGTCATCTGTCTTCTTCGATGACAAGCGAAACCTTCGCGTCTGGCGAACTCTCGCGAGACCTCGTCACATCGCACCTGCTGGAAATGGTGGTAGTAGTGTTGGGCTCGATGGGAATGCGCTTTTACAATAGTGTTTGTTTTGGCTGATGTACGTGTGCATGCAGGGATCGAAATCGGACGGGGCACTCTGATCTCTCAATAAAAACGAATCAACGCTCGCCATCACCCGTAGAGTACGTGAAGCGGGCTGAGACCATAAGAGGCGTCGGAAAGGCTGAGTATCGGGTTAGTCATCGGAAGAAGACCCGTCCGATTTGACTTGCTCCCCTCGGTGTAGTTGGAGGTGTATTCGATAGGTCATAAACTCAGATTTGAACTCCTGCGAGAGAGCATGGATCGCATTCGAGTCTGCGTTTAGATACACCTCTCTCTCTTCCCGTGCTCAATCTTTCATATAAGTCACGTTGTCCACGCATTGTGTTCTACATTCATTTCATAGTCATACTCAATATATCGAGGTTGTCACATGAAGTGTCACATTGTCGAAGGAGACGACGCCCACTTAACCCGTCTATTACCGGAACGGCCATCATCGCTAGCCAGGCACGCCGGCCGAGAACCATGACGCGCCTGGTATGCTCTCTCCTGCAAGTCATCCGGATATCGTCTTGTGAAGCATCCTCCTCTTCCGAAGGGTGAGTGGAGACATGCCTTCTCTAGAAACGCCGCCATCGCCGTCAGTGCTTGGGGGTGGAAGAAAACTTGCCGGGTCCCATCAATTCTCCCCACATTTTCGGGGAGCCAGTCACAACCGAGACTGCCCTCACGATGAAGCCGCGACTGCCCTGTATGAAGCCGCTCGAGCTCCAAACATGCATGCGAGCAGATGGGGCAACTTTATGCACTGCTAATGGAAATCATGACGACGAATTACTTCAGCCTTCAAACGCTAAATGGGACAGACTCGATGCACCATCTGCCTCGTGAAGCCGTCTGGTGATTTGAATCCTGAGAGTGGGGCTGTGATGGCTTTGAGAGCTCGAATGCGGTACTTACTTTGCATTCATACCACGCACTATGATGTCGCCGACAAATCAGATCGCGATGCAGTGTTCCCCGTTCATCCAGAGAAATGCCTCTGACCCGGATGTGCTGTCCATCCGAATGCGCTGTTGAGAGGTTGCCCAAAGGATATAAGCATGTCTGGAAAGCTAGAAATCTTGCACAGCATATAGATATCTTCCTACCGGTTGCTCTTTCTTTGTTTCTTAACATTGCCGCCGTGTTGACATCCAACCGAATCATTTCATCGATCGATCGTGAACGATCATAGTCACCATGCCCTTTCTCGATCACCACGAGCCTGCCTCGGGTCGGATCATCGACATCAGGTCCGACTCTACAGGCATCGGACTTAAGCAGCAAATATTGAATGGCATCTCGACGTCGAATGGCGAGGACAAGACCTTGCCAACTCTTCTGTTGTACGACAATAAAGGGTTGAAACTCTTCGAAGACATCACTTACCTCGATGAGTATTACCTTACTAACGAGGAGATCAACTTGCTTCGTGACAATGCAGCGAGCATCGCGGAAAAAATTCCCAATAACTCCATTGTGGTGGAGCTGGGGTCCGGCAATTTGAGAAAGGTGAAGTTACTCCTGGATGCGTTGGACAACGCAGGAAAGAGCATTGTCTACTATGCTTTGGATCTTATGCACTCCGAACTGGAGCGCACGTTAGAAGCTGTGCCGGTGGGTACGTTCGAGCACGTGAAGTGCTTCGGCTTGCACGGGACCTACGATGACGGCCTCGAATGGCTGAAAAAGCCGGAGAACCGCAGGAAGCCGAAACTCATCATGTCTCTGGGCAGCAGCATCGGCAACTTCACCCGCGAGGAAGCGGTAGGATTCTTGTCAAAATTCATCGAGATTCTGTCTCCTCGCGATGGGTTTCTCATCGCGATCGATGCGTGCCTGGACGGTGCAAAAGTCCACAAAGCGTACAATGACAGCATCGGAACCACCCACAACTTCACCCTGAACGGCTTGGAGCATGCGAACAAGCTGCTTGGCCGTGAGGCGTTCAGCCGTGATGCATGGGAAGCAGTCGGCGAGTACGATGCCGCGGGAAACCGGCATCGCGCATTTGTCAAGCCAATACTCGATGGAGTGGAGGTGGAGGGAGTTCCATTCCAGCGTGGCGAAATGGTGCGCATCGAGGAATCTTACAAATATTCCCACGAACAGTCTTCGACTCTGTTCGCATCGGCCGGCGTCATCGAATCGGCCGTCTGGAGAAATGAAAAAGCCGATTATGGTAATTATGCACCTCCACGACTTGCACTCCCTCCCACTTTGCGTCAAGCTGTAGCTGTCCAGCGGGCTTCTCCAGTGATCTAGATCTCCACTTTACGTAATCTGCTATCGACGATGATAAGAATGATATCACTGACGATGTCAACACTCTTCACAGGCCTACATCTCCTTGCGAAATCGAAGAAAATGTTTTCACGAAAGCCCGAGAATTACGCTCAGCATCCTGTCCCGACCCTGGACGAGTTTGAAGAATTATGGGCGTCATGGGACAACGTCACGACAGGAATGGTCCCCAACGATGAGCTTACGAACAAGCCTATTCACTTGCGCAATGCAATAATATTCTACCTGGGACATATCCCCACGTTCCTTGACATCAAGCTCGTCGAAGTTCTCAAGCTTCAACCGATCGAGCCGAAATATTTCCAGAAGATCTTCGAACGAGGTATCGATCCGGACGTCGATGACCCGTCACAATGCCATGCCCATTCGGAGATCCCTTCCGACTGGCCTTCCTTTCAGGTTGTATTGGAATACCAAGAGCGTGTGCGACAGCGTGTGATTGACCTATACGCATCTGGCCGTCCATACGACGATCAACTCACCGGTCGAGCCCTGTGGTTGGGCTTCGAGCATGAGGTCATGCACCTGGAGACATTGATCTACATCCTCGTCCAGAGCGATCGCACGCTTCCGCCCATCGGAGTTCCACGGCCGGAGTTCGAGCAGCTTGCTGTGCAGGCCAAGAAGGAAGAAGTCCCAAACGCGTGGTTTGACATCCCCGCGCAAACCTTTGAGATCGGTATCGATGACCCTGACAATGCCGAGGGTCCAACGAGGTACTTCGGATGGGATGTCGAAAAGCCGAAGAAAGCCATCTCGGTGCCTGCTTTCAAAGCCCAGGGCCGCGCAATCACCAATGAGGAATATGCTCGTTATCTGCTTGCCACGAAGAACGATACGATCCCTAAGTCATGGGCGAACGCAGCAACTAATCCAAGAGCGAGCGGCCTTGTGAATGGTCACACCAATGGCCAAACGGATGACCAAAGCAATGGAGATTCAGCCTTCGAGCAGTTCATCGCTACAAAGGTAGTTCGAACTGTGTACGGCCCGATTGCTCTAACTTACGCCCTCAGCTGGCCCGTTGCAGCCTCATACAACGAGCTGGACGGTTGTGCGCATTATCTCGGTGGTCGCATTCCAACCGCGGAAGAAACGTGGAGCATATACGAATATGCGGAGAGAGTCGACTCCATTCTAGCCAAAACCATTGGAAAGAAGATTCCAGCAGTGAACGGGTATGAAGGATATTCAAATTTTCATCGCGACTGATGCTGACAGGCGTGTATAGTCATCTCATCAATGAAGGTGTGCAGGAGACACCGCCAACCAACACCTCCACAAACGGTGCTGTCGGAGGACCAGACGCAAAGGAACTGTACGTCAACCTCGATGAGGCAAACGTCGGTTTCGTGAACTGGACCCCGACTCCCATCACCGCGCACGGCGACAAGCTCGCTGGACGTTGCGGTATGGGCGGACTCTGGGAGTGGACAAGCTCTCCTCTCGAGAAGCGCGAAGGGTTTGAGCCGATGAACTTGTATCCCAACTACAGCGGTAAGTCGAAAAGATGATTCAGATGGTGTCGATTCATGTGCTGAATCTAATTTCTAGCGGACTTTTACGATGGAAAACACAACATCGTCCTCGGCGGTTCTTGGGCCACTCACCCTCGCTTTGCTGGGCGAAAATCAGTGTAAGTCCTACACAATTTGTTCTTGTGATGCGGGCCATCGGCTGACTTCTTGCGTGCATAGTGTGAATTGGTACCAACGCAAGTACCCGTACGCCTTCATCGGAGCGCGGTTGGTGAAGGATATCTAGGATCTTCCAACCAGCAATGTTAGCAAAGATGTATACTTAGGTAGGCATCAATATTCACTCATTCACTACACATCACAACCTAGCGCTATATGGATCTGAAAAGGTATGACGTGTCACATTTCTTGTGCACCTGGGCAGTGAAATGTGTTTTGGGTTTCCGCGGAAGCTAAAATTGACAACACCCATGAATGTAGCGGATCACTCCTGCCGTGTTTCAGCCTTCGTTGTTGTTACTGCTACAATGTAATTCAGCATCAATTGCAAGATAATGACAACCTTGGAACTCTTGGTTTAGCATTCTTTCACTTGGCCTGCATATCGTAAACAAACACATTCGTTACGACGCGTCATCTAGGTGGTCACCCGTCACGCGCGCTGGTGATTGTAGAACAATTTATTGGAAGTACGTTCCAACTGAATACAAGTATGCGCCATACATCAGCTCCGGATTGTTCTTCACCAGATCCCAGTCCTCGAAGATCGAAGGTACAAGAATTGAATACACAGCATCGACTCGAAATTCTCAAGATCGAGCCTGCCACAACAATCAATCGTTGAACATCGCAGCTTTCTTTAAGATGCCCACCGATCTATTCAAGTGGGAGGACGGAGCAGGTCTCCACCACCACTGTCCAATTTGCAAAGCACCGCTCCACCACGAAAAATCTCGAAGTCGATGCCTCGGCGTCCACGTAGAATGGTGTCATCGATATCATACCCTGTTCCGCAAAAATTGGAGCTCTCGCTGTCAGGCGTGCAAGATCTGTGACGAGCAGGAGAGGAAACGGCACCGAGAGATTGCCGAGATCCTGGAGAAGATAAGAAGGTTGAAAATAAATCAAGACACATCAAGCACTGCTTCCCGATTGATCAACGCACCCGACAGCCTCGAAGAAGACGAAGAGCTCGTGACTACGATCCCGTTGAAAAGGGATCGGAAGTTGATGAGAAAGGCGATCAAGGCAATTGAAAGGGACAAAGCCATCACTGCTGCGGACGTGGAACACGTGAAGCAGGTCCTCTACCCGCAAGCAGACGCAACGGACGAAGACCAGGACATAGCGATGAATTTGGCGTTCCATGGGGCGACGTGCAACGACAAGTCGGTCAGATTCGGCCTCATCGAGCGAGACACTCAGACCGGCGATTCGAAAGAGGATGATGTCGAATTACAGCGCATCCTGGCCGAGTTCGGAATTGCGACAAACGTGGACGCGGCGGCCACCTCCCTCATGTCCGACCTCGTTGCAGCCATCTTGCACGATCTCGAATGCCATCGCAACGAAATGAGAAACTTCGCAAGAAACCGAGCTGGGTTTTGGCGATGGGCTACTAGCAAGGCACTCTCTCTGCAAATCGAGCACGGAGGAGCTTGGGATGCCAAACCCAGCGTCGCTACTTTCGCTGACGAATCAAAACATAGAGCAGACGAGAACATTCGCAAACTCCCCGACCTCCAGAGCGCCGACACCACTACCTTTTTCACCAGATCTCATTCGTCCCAGTCACCGCCAGCAACCGACCAGACTCTGCTCTCAGTTAAAAAGACTGGACTCAAGCGTTCCGCTTTTACGAGCGGAGCGCAAGCTCCGACAAATACTAGGCTCGCCAATCCATGGATGACCCAGTTGCGAACAAAGAACGGCAAGAAGTTTCCCCTCAGAGAAGGCCGCACAGTCAAATTATCATCAAACAATGGCCTTCATCATCTCAGAGTCAAGACGGACCCGAGATCCTGGCACGACTTCGCGACTTACTCACATGCTTCCACCAGCGGCGAGGAATATATGCACTACGACAGTGATTGTTGATTGAAGTGGATGTCAGTCTCTAACCGAGGCGCGATGTGCTCGTCGCGATCGTATCTTCAAGTTGTTTGTTGGTTCTCGTTGGCTTGTTGTTTGATGATTCGGGGTTGATGTGTAAATTTGCTTGTTGAACTTTCTACCTTGAGATAGAGCCTTTTGCATGAGGCGATTCCGGCTTTTGAACATTCTAGTCTCAGGACGAACAACTTTATACAGCAGAATGCCTACACCGATGGGCAGATCGATAGGTAGTAATCCCAGAGCTTGACAGATGTACATTTGTCTGATAAATGTCCAAGGGTTGGCCAATGCAAATTCCAGGTCGACGACTTTTGTCATTCGGAATTTCGACTTCAATGCTTGTATGCGCAGCTGATATGATAGGTCACATCATTCCATCGGTATCATCGAATATTTAATTACCCATCACATACTCATGTAGAACTTAACACAATAGTGATGAGCATCGGAAGGACACCTGCTGGTATCCTCCTCAACTCGATACAGCGACAGTTCAACGGCGCGTTTACGAGACTATGGCAGGATGGTGCAGGACGGAAAGGGCGCATCGGCCTTGCCATCAGCGGCGGTGTCGATTCGATGGCACTGGCCTGGCTGTGTCATGAATTCCAACGCAATCACCACGACGCTCCAAAATTCACCGGCTTTATTGTCGATCATGGCGTTCGCGACGGAAGCGCCATTGAAGCCTCAAAAGTCGCTGGCGTCCTCAAATCTCTCAAGATCAAGGCAAAAGTGCTGAAGCTCGACTGGTCGTCATCGTCAACTCCCACTGAATACCCGAGTGCGATTGCTAAGCCTGGTGCTGCGTCCAATTTCGAGACAAAGGCTCGGAAACTGCGCTACCGAGCTCTGGGACAGGCATGTTGCGATGCGGGAATTGACTCTCTCGTCATCGCGCATCATCTCAACGATCAAGCTGAGACGATGCTTGTTCGGATCCATAGCGGCTATAATGGAGATGGCCTTCGTGGGATCCAGCCAGAAGCGCTATTACCCGAGAACGATGCCTTGACTAGGAATCCTCCGAACTTCCAGCAAGGTCAATATCCCGACTCCCATCATCATCCGAGTCAGCTCGGCGACAATCTTGGACCGATCAAGATCTTCCGACCTCTGCTCGACTTTACGAAAGAAGACCTCATCGCGACTTGTCGGGAAGCCGGGGTGGAATGGTTTGAGGATCATACCAACGCTGACAAAAGCTTGACTATCCGGAATACCGTCCGACATCTTCTGAATGGAGACGATCTGCCCAAGGCGTTACAGACAAAACGACTCTATCAGCTTGCGACAAACGTTCGTGCTCAAACAGACATGATTCACAAGCTCGACGAGGCAGCGTTCGAGAAAGTCAAAATCAGCCTCAAGCCTAGCGTAGGATTGGCAACATGCGAGATTGACACATCGCAGAAATTGGCGCCAGAAGGCGACGAAGCGCTTGAGAACCACGTCCGTGCCGGGCTCGTCCGACGCTTGCTCTCGCTCGTCAGTCCCACGGAGCTCATCTCCCTACAGGCCTTAGATCTCGCAGTGGACATGATATTTAAGGCCGGGACGACCAATTTCAGCACCTTGGGAGTAAGCCTTCCGATCAAGGCGGTGGTTGTTGCTGAAGTGGAGATCCGCGACCGCACCAAAGCTGGCACCGATTCCCATGTGCGTCAACTCACGCTTTGCCGCACCAAATCTTCGGATGTCAAACGTAGTGAAGCAGATCTCCATCTATCCATTCCAAGTCATCCGGAAGCCGCCATCCAGGCTAATGATGTGCTCACACAAGTCCAGAACGACAAGATCGCGTGGACATCCTGGCATCTCTTTGACCACCGCTACTGGATTCGCGTCGGCCGCCGAGAATTCGGCGACCTCGAAGCGTTCCCGATGCAGTCTCCCCCAAAGATCGTCATCCGCCTCCTCAATCAAAAAGATCTCACCCAGGCCGCAAAAGCGATTAAATCGAATCACCCTCGCCAACTTTACAAGAAACTTCACCTGAATCTCCGCAACGCCCTCGAGGCGGTTCCCACTCCCACCATAGCTAACACTTCCGTGGAAGGCCTACGAGCCACTCTTCCCGCCGTCTTTCTTTCCGCGGAAATGAACAACAACAATAACAACAGCGGCGTCGAAACTGACGAGTTACTCGCCTTGCCCACACTTGGGTGGATCCGCGGGGTGGTGACGACCGCAAAGAATCCGGCCGACGACCCGCCGCAAGAATGGGTCTTCGATTGGCGGTACAAGCAAGTAGAGTTGCACCCGGGAAACAACCCTCTGCATACCATTGAGGGCCCGGAGTCGTGGACTTCTGCTGCGAAGGATCCCGCTCGGACTACTCTTTCCCCACGTGTGAATTCTCATCATTATCTGCAGAGGAAGTTTCAGCCCAGGAGGACCAAAGCGGTCTGAATTTTGTATCACCTATGTAATCTTTGGGCGCGTGTATCGATACGGGTTTTATTTAGTATAGCGAACGAGTCGGGAAATGGATGTTTGTCGCGTGTATATTCTTGATCTTTTTCCGTGTCCTAGATATATTGGCAAGGTTACAATATGCTACTTCGACATTCGTCGCTGTGCGCTTCCGCTGGACCAAGGTTCTGTACGAATTCGCCAGAACAAGATCCAAGCCTGAGACCGGCAGCGAACCCCACAACGGGTTCATTCCTTCGACCCGATGGGATAGAAGAACAGCCGACTCTTTTCGATCGGCTTAAACGCCTCGGTCTCGCATCTCAGGAGGCATCTCAACGGACAAACCGCCTGCCTCTGGGCCATTTCCGCCGTGATCTCCACATCGGCCCGGGTGAAAGATCCAAAGATCACCGATCCGACGACGGGTCCTTCACGACTGGACAGGTTCCGCACGATGGCCAGCACGTGATGCGGGAAACACCGGTCCAACTCCTCGCCCAGCGGCCGCCGCATGCGTCGCTCTCCTGTCGGTAGCTCGCGTGGACCGACCAGTGGTCTTCCATCCAGGCCGGTCGGAGCCCTTTCAGCAGGATCTCGAAGTCCTGTGCGCTGACGGGGAGGTCCCATCCCAGCGGTGCTGGACGTCGCATTTCCTCGACGCGGGCCTTGCATCGTGCGGTCGGCGGTGGTGGTGCGGTCGCTTGCGGTCGGTGGGTCCCTCGTCGCGATGTCGACGGCCGTGAGGACTCCGCGCGCTCTTGTTCACCCCGTGACAGACAGAGAAGAGGTCATGGACGAGGTTCGGGGCTGTTTTCGGAAACCTATCGAGCGATATCATGGAGCCGAATGGCCATATCCCGATCGCAGCTTCGATGCAGTGGGCGATCCCATCATCGACCAGGCCGCAATTACAAAGGCCAATACCCTGGTGCCTACTATAGACACGAGGGTGGAATTCTCCTCTCACAGACGCACTCACCAATTTCCCCGGGCGATACTCACATCCTCAACGGAATTGTTGTGTCCAGAGCGAACGCGGCGCAAATGCGACAACAACATGAAGTAAACGAGATGCGTCGCGCACATGCATGCCAGCTTTCCGAATGAGGGAAACACAGACACGGCTGTCGCAGCGGCTTCTTCTCTCCATCCCCACCCTGGCATCCTAGCTATCTGGCCCATGCAGGCGAATCAAGCATTGGTGTGGGCTCCGTATGCAGAAGCAATGTAGAGCCCAGGTACAGATGCAATGCCGGGTCTTCTCTTCCGCGCATGACAGGTCGTGAGGTTTTTTTTAAATGTACAAATGCACCGTCATTGTCGATCCTGGCGCTGCATTTCCCTATAACGACCGGGAGGTCGAGTGGTGTGTACACCGAGGCCCGTGAAAGAGGGAAACAGGTGTGTGCCGTGTATGCCATAACGACTATGGAGTGTCTGCTACATAGGGTTCCCTTTCGAAGCCCGCAGGACCAAGCCCGCAAAATCATCGTCCGTTCGGCATTCGGCAGATGGTCGGCAGCTGGGCCTCTCCTCGGGGGCTCCTTCGCCGCCATCGCCGCCGCCGCGGCTGCCTGAATCCAGCATCCTTGCAGGACCCGTACTCGAGGGCAGAAAGAAAATAAAATTCTCCGATTAATCAATCTCAACCATATGGCGCGCGATCGATCGACCGGGGGGCGCAAATGACAGAGACCCCTGTCTTTTATCCTGGTGAGAGACACCCCTGCTCGAGGGACAAGGCACGGCTCGGCGGGAAAAGCCGCCTTCAACAATCCTCCCCCGTCGATGATGATGATAATGAATAAAACCACCAAGTTAGGAGCATTTCGCACATCACGACGACGATGGTGACAGGTCGAAATAAGTGTTAGATCTGGCGAACGGCAATTCCGAGGGCTCATCGCGGCTGCTGCTGCTGCTGCTGCTGTTGTGTGCTGTGCAGGAAGAGTGAAAAGTCCGGCTCGCCAACAAAACGGTCGCTCAGGTACGGACGGGAGATACATTGACGGAAATCCTCCAAATCCGAAGACTCGACGGGGTTCCAGCGAACCGGATACATCCCCGGCCGTGTCTCGAGACGAAGCTTTGCCTCGACCCAGGCGAGACCGGATGATGACCGACCGTCGTTGTTCGAAGGACGGTCGCTAGACGTTGGTAGGGTGGACTGACTGACTGTATTATTATTACAATGTTCACTGGTTGAGATGATCCCATTCCCGTGCCTGTCTCTTTCTTTTCTCTGACGATGTCTCTGTTTTTTTACGGCCGCAAGGATGCGAGGTGGCACCTTTTGCGCTGCGCTCGGGTTTTTCCCGTCGTCTGCGGCTGACTATATCGAACCCCTGTCTGAGGCTGTATGTGTGGGTTGTGTTGTATTTTGCGGACGGCTATGCTGTCTTCACCAGTGCTATATATATATATATATCGTCAGTGAGCCCTTGTCAACTTTTCGATGAGATCCAAAAGCTCACGATTGGCGATATATCAGTGTCTCGTCTGGTGCAATGTGAGTTGGAGCAGAGGAGGACCCTGGCCACGATTCTTTCCATCAATCCCTGCTTTCGGTTGGGACAATCACATGCTTCGCCGTGAGATGCTGCTGGACATGCTTTGCACGTGGCAGGGCCGGGATGAGGGAGACAATCTCAACCATGTGAGAAGCATATTCAACGGCTCGGGATCGCCTGGGATATTTTTCCCTCTGTCGCACGTTAGGGCCCCGAGTGCGTTAAAATTCATTCTACATCTTCGTCTTTCCTTCCACTGACTCAAGGTAATTATTCCCCTTGCGAGACGCGCAGCCCGTGAGACGGAAGATGGACAGAGGTGGAGTCTCGTGGGACGGGTGATTCCCATGGATGTACCTGACGATCCCGCGACCTGCCGGGTGACGATGCATGTGGGTTGGGAATGTCCCTGCAGGGAAAATCATCACATGCAAAACGTTTTGTTTTTGCCGCAGTGAGATGTCCTCCCGCTGCTCGATTATATCATTCGCCGCCAGAACGCACGCACGAGTCCCTTGCATGGCTGACGGAGGATTCGCATTCATGTGGACATGCCGATTCGCGGTGGTACCCCATGCGAAAGTGGTCCATTCCTGACTCTCTTCGGTCCGATTTCTGATGGAAATGCGCCAACGCAGGTACATATAATTACTCCCAGGGAGACTGTCACATATACGGCACAAGGATGTATCCGGCCGTCAGAAGTGATCGCGAGCATCATGATGATGGTTCAAGAATAGAAAAACCTTCGACCACGCTACCGTCCCTGCTACATACTAGGCAATGAGTGCGCATGGTCGTGTCTTTTCCCTCAACCAATTCTCGGAGCACCCCGGGCGGCCTGCAGGCCGATGCGTACTGTACAGAGAAGGATTCGCCTTTGAAAACCGCTTCTCTATTTTTTGGGGGGTTTTGGTACCCATGTGAAAGGGAAGCGTTTTCCACTGCCTGAAGACACAGGATATGCAAAGGATGTACATCGTACATGCCTCATTGTGCATACGCGTTGGCGCGTAACACGGCAGCAGTAATGGTAATATTTATGTCTAGTGCTATACAGTAGTACATCGATACATGCGACCATCACACACACATATACACACACACACACAACCACACGATCCGCCGACGACATCACCTTTTCACATGCCTGTCCTGGCCTCATGTGTAGAACCTGGTCGATGATGACAGCCAAGGGAGATTCCTCTCGGCCGTGGACAAGGACTCGTTTTCCCTCTTGTCTCAGCCCCCGAACGGGCTCTATTTGATCACCCATCCCCCAGCGTCCGTCCGGCTCGAGCACCGACCGAATCGTCCTTCTCGTGCGTAAAACAGAAAGAAAGGAAAAACGTCCTCACGTGGCGTGTGCCCTCTCCTCTCTCCGGGTGAGCCCTCGATTCAATCTCCAAGCCCTTTCCTCCCTGCGACCAGCCAGCATATACTGTACTGTACTCCTGCATGCTGCAGAGTCTATGGCGATGATGGGAAATCCCGAGGGGCGTAAACCACCGCCCTGATGGATCAATTAGGTAGGTAGGTACAGTACGATACAGTGCACCCTTCGGCGATGCGTTGCGTGGAGATACATACTGTAGGATGCAGGAGGGCTCATCATGCACTCGGAGGACCTTGTCGTAGTGGTGATGGAGACGGTGATGGTGATGATATGGTGGTGGTTTGATGCCCGGTTTCAGAGTGGTGGTGGTGGCGCGCTCATCGCCCGTCACCAGATCCGTTTTAGGTATTATCATCACCGCCGTCGAATAATATGGCCACCATACAGCGTCTCCTCCCTCTGTAGATCTTCGCTGCTCCCGTCGTCAGTCGTACTCGACATCGGTAGGTCATCGCAACGGTTCTCGGTCGGTGGGTGATTGGGTGGGTGCACGAGTCACTCGGATGCTCCGAAACCCTCTCCTCGCCCTTCTGTTCCGACATCGTCTCGTGCTTGTTGGGAAAGACATATCGCTGTTCCGAAGACTGTGAGGTACTTCATCTTCCGTATGCCACATCGGTCTGGATTCTGTTGCGGCACCTGTTCATAGCCTCTACCTTTCGTCACGAGTCACGACCGCCGAGACGACGTGCGCCGTCTCGCCTTGACATTCCGGCACCGGCGCCGACTGCGTACGATACATCCTTTGTCTTCTCTCTCTCTCTCTCCTTCTCCACCGAAGCCATTTGAACTACCTAGTAGTCCCTCATCGGATTGGTATATCCTGGTGAATTCCTCCACCTCTTTCCAATATTCTCCGATCAAACCTTTCAAGGCTCCGTCGACAGCTGGAGCCCTCGATACTGTACCGTTCTCCTCGGCGAATGCAGGGCAGGGCAGGCAGAGCACTACGACCACATACATATATATGCCTACCTACAGTACCTAGGTATAAAGTATATCCATCCAGCGCGCGGCTCAATCGCAAGCCACCTACACCTGCACTTTGCCCCACTGTAAGTAACAAGAATAATTCGAGAGGCAGCTCAGCACCAGCACCAGCACCAAGCACCAGCACCATCACCATCACCAAGCACCTTCCCTCTCGTCATCGAATTGCGTCTCTACCTAGTACCCGCCCTGGAGTCTCTACACACTCATCACTGCGCACACACACACACACACACACACACACACACACACGCGCGCGCGCACACATACAGACTTGGACGCTGCTGCAGGAAAAATCAAAGCTTGGGAGCTCGGCGCCTCTTCATTCGCCGAATGACAACCACTTTTTCACAACATACACCATACACCATACATTCTCACCTTCTCACCTTTCTCTCACTCTCTCTTTCCTCTCTCTCTCGCCCTCTCTCGCCCTCTCGCCGGAGATCTGTTGCCCAGGGTCTAATTGATCACCGTCATCTGCTACAGCACTAGTATTATTATATTACACATCTGAGCTGATCTCGTCACCGTCGCTTCTCCTCACGAATTCTCTCTCATCCGCATCACGACGACATTCCTACCATTTTCATACAGCACCGCCACTACCATTACCACCACCACCACCATCGGGGTATTTCCACAGTCACAGCCTCTCACTCGTGCACCATATAGCTTTCGACCATCACTTCCAGCTAGCCAACTCTCCATCGTTATTCGCAATACCGAATCGACCTCTCCGATCCTGTAATCCCACACGAGAAAATCCCATACGGATTCGATCTCGCTCACAGAACAAACATTCCACGCCAACGCGCCTCATTCCACCGCAACAAAGATCTCTCGCGTCGGTCATCGCGAGGGCCCAATTTCCACCTTCTCCTCTTCTCGGCGCGCCAACTCGAATTCTCGTCGGTCATCGGAGAGCGCGGCTTTGGATTTAGCGACGACCCCGCAATTGCGCATTCGGCATTGTTTCGTCACAGCTGAACCACAACCCCCGTAGACGGAGCTCCCGTCAATAACCCTCGCACATCATGTCGGCTCATACGACAAACCCATCCGCGGCGCAACGGACGAGCAACGACCCGGACGACACGGACCGAAAACACATGAGCTGTTCCCCGGAGGATGCACAGCAGTTGCAACAGCTGCGGACACAATTGCAGAACAATATCCAGCAGTCGCGCGCCGCCCATCACGCCTTTGAGCCCATATCGCTACCAGGATCGCAGCCGGTCTCGCGGGTGAGTGCTCTCGAGCGCTGAGAGTCCTGGTCATGACGAGAGTTCACGCTGACTGACAATTCCAGGTCGTCTCAGCATCGAGGAGGCCACCGCTCCCTGGTTCCGGCAATGCCTCATCGCAACCCTCGCCGCCCTCGTCGGCCGTCCACTCGCCACCCTTGACACCCGCCGCCAGTCGCTCCAAAGAGGCCGCCAAGCCTGTCCTACCACCAGCGGGGATTCCGAAAGATGTCATGACACCACAGCGGTCGACTTCGCCGCAGAGGACGCATGGAAGCGATGCCGTGACCAGCCAGCCTCGGCAGATATCGGCCACGCTTTCCGGCTCGGGCCAGGACACACAGCCGCCATCGAAGGAGACCAGTGCAGCGGTCACCCCCGTCACCACGAAATCCGGTCCTCCGAGTCACATCTCACTCCCACAGCAGAAGATCAGTGCGCCGCCCGAGAACGACGATGCTCAATATCGATTCGGCAACCGCGATCCGGCCGCCGGCTATGCGAACTCCGGGATCCCGAGTGCGACCCCTCCGGCCATCTCGAATTACTCGTCGTCGTCGGGCATCCCACCGTTGAAGACCCCCAAAGAAGAAGGTCGCAGTAGCAAGCGGACCAGTTTCTTCGGCGCCGTGCGGCTCGGTCACGATGATGATTCCGGCAAATTGGGAGACAAGGGTCATCATTCGAGCTCCAAATCCAACTTGAAGCGGTTCTTCAAGATCGGCGACAAGACCCAAAAGGAGAAAGATGGCGCCAAGCCGGGCGATGCATCGCAGAAGGACGGCGTGCGGACGCCCCCCGCACAGGCGAGCATAACAGCCGCTCCCCCCAGCGTCCCGTTCGCCGATGATCACGGTATCCAATCGAAATACGGCAAATTCGGGAAGATCCTCGGTTCGGGGGCCGGCGGCTCCGTGCGGTTGATGAAGCGTTCCGGCGACGGCGTCGTGTTCGCCGTGAAGCAATTCCGGGATCGACACACCTACGAGAGCGAGCGGGACTACAACAAGAAGGTCACGGCGGAGTTCTGCATCGGATCGACGTTGCATCACGGCAACGTCATCGAGACCATCGACATCGTGCACGAGCGGGGGAAATGGTTCGAGGTGATGGAATACGCGCCGTACGATCTGTTCGCCACCGTCATGACCGGCAAGATGGGTCGCGAAGAGGTCGCCTGTTCGACGTTGCAGATTCTGAGCGGGGTGTGCTATCTCCACAGCATGGGTCTCGCGCATCGGGATCTGAAGCTGGACAACGTGGTGGTCTCGGAGCACGGCATCATGAAATTGATCGACTTCGGCAGTGCCGTCGTTTTCCGGTATCCCTTTGAAGAGGACGTCGTGCTTGCAACCGGTGAGTCTGCTGAGTGGTGGGCTTCGAGATCTTGTTTTTCTCGGGTCCCACCGAATTTCGGATACATCGAGAAACCCTGCTAATCCTCCTCGAAACAGGCGTCGTTGGCTCAGATCCCTACCTCGCGCCAGAGGTGTACGATCTCCCTCGCTACGATCCTCGCGCTGCGGATATCTGGTCCATCGCCATCATCTTCTGCTGCATGTCCTTGCGAAGGTTTCCTTGGAAAGCCCCCCGGATCACGGACAACTCCTACCGGTTATTCGTCTCGCCTCCCGACCCCGATCAGGACAAATGGCTGAACGGCGGTGTCCGCGTCAAACCCGCCCCTGAGACCTCCACGCCCGCCAGTCGCGCAGGCAGCCGAGAGAAGGAAAACGGCCACGCCCACCACCACCACCACCACCACCCCAACGGCCATGACTCCTCCAAGACCACCGAGCAACCCATCGCCATCTCCAACAGCAGCACCCCGACCCCGACCATCAAAGGGCCCATCCGCCTCCTCCGCCTCCTCCCGCGCGAGACCCGCCCCATCATCTCCCGCATGCTCGAACTCGACCCCAAACGCCGCGCCACCATGGACGAGATCCTCGCGGACCCCTGGGTCCGCAACGCCCTCGTCTGCTGCCAGCGCGAAGACGGCGTCGTGGTCAAAGCACCCGGCCACACGCACACCCTCCAGCCTAGCAACGCTGGCGGAAACTAGAAGATCATCCTCGGGGCACTTGTGAGGCGGGTGCCGTCGGTGTCCATCCCGGACAGCAACGAGGATAGCGGGGAGGATGATGGAAACGAGGACGCGGAGATTCGGTCGCAGGATCTGAAGTGGAACAGCATCTGCGGATGACGGCCAGAAACGACCAGGGGAATCCTCGACCTGTCGCTTCACGAAGCGCGTTGTGGCATATTCTCTCTCTACTCAAAAAGACATGTCGGCGGGTGTTATATATACATATTCTTTTTGGTCTTTTGTCTCTCTCTCTCTCTCTCTCCCTCTCTCCTCCTTGTTCCATTAAAGGGAGAGGAGAGCATTATCATAATGATGAAACGAAACGCATGCTCGGTGCTGTCCCTCTTTTTTTTTTCTTTCTCGCTCGTCCCTTTCAACCTCTTCTTGGAGAGGATCACGGGATTCTTTTCATGGAATGCAGGGACGAAGAGAAAGATGTCTCCTTTTCATAACCCTCGTCCCTCAACGACGAGGACGATGACAACGACAACAACAACAACAATTGCATCTCCTTTAATTCTTTCCTCGGCACTAACGACAACGACGACGACGAAGACACAACTTCAACCTCTCCATCCTCCTCCTCCTCCTCCTCCTCCTCCTCCATCCTCCGACTTCGGCTCTCATGTCTTCGAGTCGGGGATTACGTCATCCCCATCGATTGGTTGAACCATGGGCGTTCCGCCAACGGCGCGCCCGCCGCCCGAGCTCAAGCTTTGGCTCTCTACCTCTCTCTCTTCCGCGCGAATTGCTTGTTTTATTTTTGGGGGAATTTTGGTTGCGGATCTCTCCCGATGGGCGACGGCACGTGGGGTGTGGTGGGCGGCCGGACAGATCCCCCAATGGGGGGGAATACACGTGCTTGGATGTGGAACGCGGTCCCTCACGATCGCATGGGAACCGCGATTGATGATCGATGCGGCTCGCGGTGGGTAAGGATCGAGGGGGATCCCGTCGCCACATGGGCAGTGGAGACTTTTTCGATGATCCTCCGTCCTTCACGCGGCGAGGTCCTGTAACGACACGCAAGGAAGCACATTTCCGCGATCGTGAGCACGGAAACCTCGCGCGACCTCGTCTGCTTCTTGTCTAGATTGCGCTACTGATAACACCCACCGTCCGTCTCTCCGCCGCCTCGACGACATCGTCTGAGCGCTGCCGGATTCACTACATCCCTCCCTCCCACCATCGGACCTTCTTCTTTCATCGCACATGATACCGGCCGTGGCACGGTGGTGAACCTTCTTCTTCTCGCTCGCCGTCTCTTCGTTCCTCCTCCCTCGCGACTCTCGATTGGATCACACAGACAGACCTCCTCTGCCTGTCGCCCAAAGCTCTCCCCGCATAGATCGTCTCGCACGCGGGCGCGCGCGCATTTCCGAACGATCCACCTCGTCGAGCAGAAAGAGACTACGACGACCGACAGAGACCCCCTCCAGGAGAAGAACGCCGGATCCAAGACCCACCGTCGAGATCTCGCTCCCCATCCGCGCAAGGACGCCCAGCCCCTTTCATCTCCCCCGCCTCAAACCACGACCCAACAGCAACGACCAGCGATCTCCGCCAGAGAGCGACCGCGCGCCATCATGGCCTCCCCCACCACCACCAGCGACCGCCCCGAGGAACCCCTCGCCGACATCCCCAGCCTGACGACGCAGCACACCAGCCCGTCCGACACGGCCGCGCGCATCGCCGCGCTCCGGCTCGTCACCGACAGCATCGCGCAGCAGCGGCAGGCGGCCAACAGCGCGCTGCTCTTCCACCCGTACAACCTCGCCGCCGCGGCGCTGGTCCTCGCCGCCGTCGCCCAGCTCCTCCGCGCCAAGCTGCACCTGGACTGGCTGGGGGTCGGGCTGAGCAGTATGGGCGTGGTCATGACGGGCATGGCGATCGTCCGGATGGTGACGCAGGGGTACATCGCGCGGGCGGAGAGCTACGGGCTGGACTGGCTCGACGGCGGCGGCGCGGATGCCGCGGGAGGAGTAGGAGGAGGAGGCAAGGAGAAGAAGAAGCAGCAGCAGCCGGCGGATGTCTGGGTGACGCGGTTCGGCGACGAGGTCATCGGCGCCATCGTCGTGGACTGGCGGGCCGACGCCCGGACGGGGGAGACCCAGGGCCGGATCAAGGGCTGGGCGGTCCGCCTGCGCTACCGGGGCCGCGGCGTGGGCGCGGCGTTGCTGGAGGAGGTGGTGCGGGCGGCGCGGGCGAGGGGCCTGCGGGGCGAGGCGGAGGCGGTGGTGTTTGCGGAGGACCATGCCAGTGAGTCGTTTCTCCCCCTTTTTCCTCTCTCTCTCTCTCTCTCCCTCTCTCCCTCCCTCCCATGTTGTTTTCTCAAAAGAAAGAATGAATGGATGAAAGAAAAGGGGAACGACCCGCTGACCTCACCCGCGTGTTTTCTTTTCTCCCTCCCCGAACAGATTCCCTCCGCGTCCTCCCCACGCTCTACAACAAACAGATGGACGACCGCGAGCTCTCCCACCGTCGGACCCTGGCCCGTCTGCTGCTGGCGGGGGACGGCCCCGCGGCCGGGGCCCCGGCGGGCGCCGCGACGACCGAAGGGACGAAATCGTCCTCGGCGAGGAGACGGTAGATGTTCGGCGGGAGAGAAACAGGATGTAGTTGAAATGGAAATGGAAATGGTTTTTCGTGGGAGGTTTCCCTTTCATCTCATTTCGTTTCGGGGGTTTTTTATTCTTTTTTTTTGGCACTGGACGGGATGGGATGGAAGAATGGGGAATCTTTCCGCGGCGTTTGGTGAGAGGATCTCTCTCTCTCTCTCTTTCTCAGAGGACGGCATCACAAATAAACAGACAAACAAACAACAACCGCTTCTCCGGCCCAGCAGCCGGGGTCCCATCAGCGGCCCCATCGAAACTCGGCGCCGATTCATTCATTCACGGGTAAGGTAGAGACAGGGAGGATCGATATGTCCGTCCGCGCGGACGAAGACGAGACGAAGCGGGTGCCTGCCCCCCATCGTCGGTTCTGTCCCGGGTCCTGAGTTCGGGCAGATTCAGTACCCATGGAGAGGAATGGTACTGCCGGTCACAGTGCGTATGCGCAAGAGCCAAATGGAAATAGAAAACGTAGGAAGCCATTTGAAGGGAGAGTTCGTCACCGGTTAGGGCCCGGCCAAAACGCGCCTGATGAGAGCGATGAGCATGTCCCTACGTCCCATTCCGTCTCTGCCGCGAGAATTCCATCTCTCCCTCTCCGTGCCGGACATGGCACACCCGAGGCGGTTTTGCTTCTCTCATCGGCCATCTCAGGTAGGGAGTGGGGAGGAGGGGTCATTTCCGAGATCACAGATCACTCCTGCGCATTCAGCTCGCAAAAAGAAAAGAAAACAAAAACAGTCAACCATCACCGCGTCCTGCCCCCCGAGCTGCGTCCGAACCGCATCCCTCGGCCGCCATGCGCCAGGCCCGCGTTGCCGCTCGCAGCCCGATCGTTCGATTTCCTGCTCATCGTACACACGGGACGGGGCTCCTCGCCGTGCATGCTCGCCAGCGCGAACGAGTCGGTGTTGTGCGCAAAGTACAGCCAGATCCCGTCCAGCGTCTTCTTGACGACGAGCGCGCCGATGGCGCCGGCGGAATGGCTGTGTCGGACCGAGGGGTGGCCGAGGAAGTCGGAGGTGATGAAGGCTTGGAGGGCCTCGGGCTCGTCGCAGGGCTCTTCGAAGGAGGTCGGGTGGGCTGGCGATGACCCCGTGGAGCGGAGGGAAGACGATGAAGGCCAGCTTTCGATCTCTACGTCGTCGGAGATGGGCGATGCCGGGCCTGAGCTCGCACGGGATGAATGGCCCGACGGGGTTGCGCTGCTGCGACGCACGTTCCGAGGGCGTCGTGGGTGGTAGATGCGTTGTGCGGCGGCATGCGCGGCGAACGTCGTGGCCATGTGCTCACCGGTCCCGCTGGTGACGGCCGCGACGGAGGTTCGATCGGGGTCGTTGGTGTTGACTGGTATGACAAAGGCCCCGACGCCGATCAGTGCAGCTGGCCCGACTCGTCCGCGGTGCTTCATACTAATTCCGCCAGAGGAGGCAGCGCAAGCGATATTGCCGTGTCGATCCACAGCAATGGCACCGATAGTGTCGGTGATGTGATCTTCTCTGTCTGGGATGGTATGCTCCTCGTCTCGAGAGAACGAACTGGTCTCGGTGACGTCGATGGAGGACCTCGTGAAAGCTTGTCTCGTGTCCCCTGCTCGTCGCGACTGCTCGAGAGGTTCCCTTCCGGACACTGTGTCTGTCCCCGTCATGGACAAGTCATCTTTCAGCTGTTCCTCGAAATGGAAATCGCTGTCGTGTTTCATGTGAAACCCGATCTCGTTCATATGAGCACCTCCTTCGGCAGCGCCGTCGGAATTCACGATACGTGACAACGATGCCGTCGAAGGGATTTGTTGGGTACTGTTAGCAAATGGATTGCGCGCAGTATTTTCAAGCATCCCGGGAGGTCCGACCGGATCGAGGTACGCTTCGGACTCTGGAGTAGTCGTGCCTGATCCGGGTCGCATGCGATCGTTCAGAGAGGCGATGGGCGACCGAAGTGAGGCCAAGGTGCTCTCTCGCGAGTCGGACGGCGCAGGCGACAGTGGCGTGATAGGGTGGCCAGAGTGCAGCATGCTCAACAGCATTGTCCTCTCATGTTTGATGCGACTCGCCTCGGCGCTGCCTGCCTCACTGTAGTACATATCCAATTCGCGTTCCACTTCGGCGAGTGAAGCAGACGGGCGAAAAATCCAGCTGTCGCCGTCGATGCGTTCCGCACGCATCAATTCGGCTCGCCATTTCTGCCACCGTTGTTTCGCGCTCGGCGATACGAGGTAAGAATACGGCAAGATTGGTATGCCGTGATCGTGAGCGAAATTTGTGGCTCCTTCGCCGACCAATAAATTTGGAGGTACGCGCCGGAGAGACAGAGGCTGAGAAGTGCAATCGAGTAGAACTCGGGCGAGCGAAACCGGGTTCTTGATTTCTGCTGAACATCAGTCATGCACGTCCGAGAGATTGAGCACACAAGCGGCGGCACTCACGCGCAACAGCTCCAACGGCTCCGCTGCGGCCCAGGTGATCGACGACGATGGCGTCGCATTCCACGACGCCGTCGATGTTGGGGTTGCTGCCATACCCAGCATTTGTAATCTCCCGGTCTTCCAACACTTTGATGGCCATCTCTGCCGCATCGACGGCCGAGCCGCCGTTCTTGAGTATCAACATTGCTGATTTACAGGCGCTGAGAAGGTCAGTAGAAGGTCTATACGTGAAAACTGGGGAAGGGTCTCTACGTACTCGGAGCATGCTTGGAGGTGGTTTCTTTCGTTCTCTTTGCTGTGGTATCCCGCTCCGGCGTGAACGAAGACACAAGACATGTCGGCATCTCCCTTGCGGCCGCTTCGTCGAGAGAACATGATGGGTTGGGGTTTCTGTGGCTTCGAGTCTCAGGTGATGGCGGCGTGATGATGATGCAAAAATCCTAGGAAGTGGATGTCGATCTTAGGAATGGAACGAGGAAGGTCGATGTGGACGACGATGCCGCTGGCGGGTAGTTCTGTGGGATATCGTGTCAAGGATCGACGAAACCAGCGTCGAGGTCAAAGCGAATGATGTCGTCGAGGTCGAGGCGGATGTCGTCGTCGATGTGATCTGATGTGGCCGTCAGTCCTGTGATACTCGCGATTCTGCAGGCCACATCGACACGCAGCGATCGGGCTCGAGTGTGTAGAGATGAGCGGGAAGGCGGAGGTTGAGGTTGAGGTTGAGGAATTTCGGAACGGTGGATGACGGCGAGGTGGATTTCACGACCGAGACTCGTCCCGTACTTGCAGGCGATGCTCGGTGAGAGTCAAGGTCAGCGCCGCTAGGCGGGAGTCTGGTGAAGAAAGAGAGGGAAGAGAGGAAAGAGTGAGTGAGTGTGAGTGAGTGGGTGAGTGCCAAATACGGCGGGTTCCGAGCAGGGAAGGAAGGCGTCGTCGGCGTGTCGGTTGTTGACTGACTTCACTCTACTAGATACCTAGGCAGGCAGGCAGGCAGGTAGGTAGGTAGGTAGATAAACAGGCACTGAAGACTCAACACACACCACCAGAAAGTGAACGAGTGGAGAGGAAGGCACTTGAGAGATGATGATGGTGATGGCTGGTGAACGATGTGGCAACGATCTTGCCCTGCTTGCTGGCTGTCACTGTTCACTGCCATTTGTTACCGTTGTTACTCTATCCACGGCGAAGAGCGTCAATGGTGTGCCCAGGTATCCATCAAATGTCCGCCCGAGTCGCAATTGAATTGATGACGAGCCCAGCGATTCTGCTCTGCCTGCCTAGGCACCTCACCTCGTACATCTGATCCACCACCACCGTCAACCCTCTCTGCTGGGTGTTCGAGATCACCATCATCATCATCATCACTTTTCGACATCATCATCGCCTGCAGTATCGACCCACAGCAGGAACAGCAGCGGTCGCGTTCATCTCCATCACCTGGGCACCAACCAATTTGTCTCCGACTCTCCGACAGATCCACGGTCGGGGAGGAACGAGGGAGGGAGACAATCAGTCACTCACTCCTCGAGATGTTACCACTGGCGATTGCCCTTCCACTGCTACATCCTGGGCTTCCATTGCTCACCGCCCACCGCTCACCTCGTGTGCGCTCATCAAATGGGACAGAACTCACCATACTTCAGCGCCACCACCTCGAACCGAATCTGACGCCTCGGAATGGAATGGATACAGTATCAGTGTCGGTATCGGTATGTCGGATC
Source organism: Dissoconium aciculare CBS 342.82 (assembly GCF_010015565.1). Taxonomy (NCBI): domain Eukaryota; kingdom Fungi; phylum Ascomycota; class Dothideomycetes; order Mycosphaerellales; family Dissoconiaceae; genus Dissoconium; species Dissoconium aciculare. Next base: position 439,987 of record NW_022984958.1, on the reverse strand, counting down.
GCTGGACGTGGGTCGTGCTTGCTTGCTTGCTTGCTTTATTTCTTTTCTTATTCCTTTCTTGCTTTCTTTCATTCTTCCTTTCAGTGCAATGCTCGATTCGGCGCTCGGAGGAGGACCCAGGCATCGACAACAACGCACTCTTCCAAGGGTTATTGTTTCTAGGATCCCGAGGAAACGATGGGGATGATGGTGATGATAATGGAGATGATGGAGATTATAATGATGAGGGATACCACTTGGTCACGGAGATTGATTTCACGAGACTCCCTCCTCGTCATTGCAGAAGAAGCCAACAAAGAAAGGCCCGGTGAAATTCCTCCCCTCCAAAGAGTTGGCTGGTTGGTTGGTTTTGCGCCCAAAACTCCCGATTGCGTGGACCACCCATGCCTATCGCATACATAGCCTGGGCGATATTGGAAGTATCACAGCAGCGGAGTTGTAGGCGATGTCAAGTCGTACATCATCATCATCATCATCATCACACAATTTGACACGTTTTGAGGGCTTCGATGGTATCGGTGCTCGACATGGAGATCAAGTCTCGTCGTCAACATAATGGGACAATAATCATTCGACCATTTATTCGAGGACACGATTGGCCGCGGTTTGGGTGAGAGCTGGCGGTTGTAGGGCAGGCGTGGCGTGGGCTTCCATCAATGACAATACCAGGTTGGCTTCCTCTCAGCAGTAACAATGGGCGGGGCGGCGCGGGGCGGGGTTCCTCTCAGTCTCTCATCACGCATCCTCAGTGCGCGTGGTGGGTGGATGATGATTCAGCAGCAAGCAAGCAAACAGCTTCAGGGCTGGCTGGCGGGCCACAGTCCAGTGACGACAATGTTCGTCCAATTCCATTCCAACAACGCGCGGCACAAAGCCCCCAGAAGGCCTTCGGAATCCACCACACACGGCACTCTTTCACGGAGCAGCGATCACGACTTCACGACATCACGAACTTCACGCGCCCGAGGACATCGAGAGCTTTGCGTTTGCTTGTCTGGTCTGCGCTGCATCATCGTCACCATCGCTGCCTCGAAAGCGGACCGATCGGACACAGCAGCAGTCCCAGTTGATTATCCTCCGCCTCAGAGCGCCGTCCAGGTCGACCACATCGCCACTCGTCTGAACAGTAACCTTCAAATTCAAGATGGCGAACCAGACTCCTGCCGTTGTCATGGACAAGTACGTCTCCCGCATGCGCCGGCGCCGGAGAGTGCGCAATGCCAATGCTGACTCTGTCTCTTTCCAGCGGTACCGGTTACTCCAAACTCGGGTTCGCAGGTAACGATTCACCATCATTCGTCTTCCCGACCGCCATCGCGACCAAGGGACCATCGCCAGGCAGCGCAGGCGCGGGCTCGGGGCGTCCGGCGGTCGCCAGCAAACCTTCCTTCTTGACTGGCGGCGCTGGTAACTTGTCAGCGAAGAGAGGGACAGAGGACTTGGATTTCTTCATCGGTGACGAGGCGCTGGCGGCTTCAGCAGGACCTGGTATGTTGCGCACCAATCTGGCGCGTGGGAAATACAGAATTTTGAAGGGTTGACCTCATTCCAGGGTATGGTCTGCACTACCCGATCCGACATGGACAAATAGAGAACTGGGTATGTGGCTCGATCTACATGTTTCTCATGACTGTCGCATCGATGGTAGGTCACCACGACTGACGGCTTCTTTCCCACAGGACCACATGGAGCGCTTCTGGTCAAACAGCATCTTCAAATACCTCCGAGTCGAGCCTGAAGACCACTACTTTCTCCTCACCGAACCTCCGCTCAACCCGCCGGAGAACCGTGAGAACACCGCCGAGATCATGTTTGAATCGTTCAACTGCGCAGGTCTCTACATTGCCGTCCAAGCCGTCCTCGCTTTGGCCGCGTCGTGGACGTCATCCAAAGTACAAGACCGCTCTCTCACCGGCACGGTCATCGACTCCGGTGAAGGTGTCACTCACGTCATTCCCGTCGCCGAGGGATACGTCATCGGCAGCAGCATCAAAAGCATCCCGATTGCCGGTCGAGACATCACATACTTCGTACAGTCACTACTCCGGGAGCGTGGCGAGCCCGACTCATCACTGAAGACCGCCG
>NW_022984958.1:315907-437802 GCF_010015565.1 Dissoconium aciculare CBS 342.82 | reverse complement strand
GATCAAGGAGGAATTCTGCTACGTCTGCCCGGATATCGTCAAGGAGTTCGCCCGCTATGACCGCGAGCCTGCCGAGCAGTACAAGATCTACGACGCCCGCCTGCCCACCGGCAAGACCGTCCGCGTCGACGTCGGTCCCGAGCGTTTCCTCGCCCCCGAGATCTTCTTCAACCCCGAAATCTACTCGTCCGACTTCCTCACGCCCCTGCCCAACATCGTCGACACCGTCATCCAATCCTCGCCCATCGACGTGCGACGCGGCCTCTACAAGAACATCGTCCTCTCCGGCGGGTCGACGCTCTACCAGCACTTCGGCCGCCGCCTGCAGCGCGACATCCGCCACCTCGTCGACGCCCGCATCGCCGCCAGCGAGGTCAAAGCCGGCAACGCGGCCAAATCCGGCGGCCTCGACGTCCAGGTCATCACGCACAAACGCCAACGGCACGGCCCGTGGTTCGGAGGCAGTCTCCTCGGTCAGACCCCCGAGTTCAGGAGTTACTGCCACACCAAGGCGGAGTATGACGAGTTTGGACCGAGCATCGTGCGGAGATTCGCGCTGCTCGGCGGACCCGGCAGCACCTGAGCGCTGTTCGGGAAACGGCACTTGGAGGGGTAAGGCATTTATGAGTGAGAGATGGCAACGTAGGAGGGACAGCCTCGCATCCGTCGAGGGGAGACGCCACGGAGGGACGACAAAACTCTTCCAAAAATAGAATTTTATGCAAAGCCATGACATGATCGCGAATTCCCCTCCCATATTAGCCCCTGGTTCTCACGACCCACGACCATCGGGAATGATCCGATCGCGGTGAATCCTCACCAATCCCGAGCACACAGGGGCCGTGTCTGCGGATCGTACCTTGGTGTGCCTATAAATTCTACCACCGATCAACAGCACCGATCTTTAGGTTTCAACCCGATACTTCTTCGTCAACAAATGGATAAAATAAATGCCAGCGTCACAGACATCCAATCCCCCTCATCTCTCATCTCCCGTCTCCCATTGCTCCCCCAGAACATCCTCTCGCGCGCGTGACTCCCCCTTTTTTCCACAAGAGATCTCCCTCCCTCCCACCACCACTACCACCACCACCATTCTAGTGTAAAGATTCGTCCTTTCTTCCACGAAAAGAGACGAGTCCTCTCGCCGTCGTCCCTCGGCTCAGAGGAAAGTCCCTATTCTCCCCCACAGGAGAAGAGGAGACCACGTGATGTCAGTCTCGCAGGATTCACTTCCGAAAGAAAAGAAGAAGGGGAAGAAGAACGGTGACGCGGAGAAAAAACAAGAAGAAGAATGGAAGGGAAGTTGCGGGAAAAAGAAGGAAAGAAAGTAAGTAAGGTAGAAAAAGAAGAAAAAAGGCAACGAAGGAAGAAAAAAGGAAAAGAAAGAAGAAGAGACAACTCGCCCTTCCCGGGCGAGCGTTTGAGTGACCGATCGACGTCTGTCCATGAGGCTCCAAAGCAGCAGCCATTCTCGCGTAATGCCATAGATGCTCGGCGGCGGGAGCAGGACCGATGGTCTATCGATCGACATGTTGCATATCCCCCTGCCCGGCAATTTTGACTTTACAGCCAAAACGGCCGTGGAATGGTCGACAGTGCTATAACGTTCTCCCGTCGATTTGATATCAGAGGAAAACTGCCCGTTTCGGGAGTCCAGCGCTTGGCGCGGCGGACCTCGCGTCGCGGACATCGAAGAGAACCACGTGCATCGATTGGCTCGGAGGTTGGTCGTCTAGGCTTTTGGTTTTCGTCCGCCACTGGCAGGGCAATCTTCAGAAGTGAAGCTCATCGTTTAGTTTGTTCCAATGAGCGTGGCGTGAAAGCTTTTCTTTGTGAAAGTCTCGTGCAAGACGTTGAGGATAACGAGGAGAATGTGCCGATGATGATTTCTTTTCCAAACAAAGACTCGGCGAGCACAAGGAGGCGCTCAGCATGCACATCTCAACTCAACTCTATCATCGACCCTCATTTCCATGATCGTCATCTCACATTGCTGCCGTGGCTGTTCTTCCAAATTCCACAAACGCATGGGCTCCATGGCAATACGCGATCATTGATCCATCCATTCATTCATTGATTAGCTGGGCGCTCATCTCTGATCCCATTCTGCTCCTGCCTTGCAAACGACTGGCAGGCCGGCTTGTCGATCTCTGCGGCTCCGCGACATCCTAGAGTCCAGACTTTGTCGGCTCCGCTCCAATGGCCGACATTGCGACATGGAGACCAAGACTTTGACGCCTCTTTGCACCGGCGATGGGCCTGTCGATGGCTGCTTTGATATCGATCATAGCTCTCGGACGGTACTCAAGCGGACTACTATTAGTCAGCGTGAGATCCGACTTCTTCATAATAATAAGTCGTTCAGGTGCATTTCGTATTGGTCATAGAGAGACTTGGCCTTCGATGCAGGGTGTCTTGAGTCAAGCGCCAATGCTTGAGGATTGCTGAATTGACGAAAGATCAATGACGTTGAGGCTGCCGCTGAAGGCGTGGCTTCGTGCGCTTTATCCCGATCTATTTTGGTCTTCTATCCTATTGATTCGCAAGTCCAGCCCTTTTGAAGATCTCTCTACTCGATCTGCGTAGCGAGCGACGCACCAGGTGGGGTGCCAGTCGAATAGTGATTTACTTTTTCCTCTCATTCGCGATGCGACCGTCTGACTTATACCTACCTCGTTTTCCCAGTCACTGTGTCTTCCATCTGGCTACCTCGAAAATCGAATGTTTGGGCCGGCTGCGCTATATATGCGCGCTGGTGGAGATCTCATAGTCACACTTCCCAGTGATATCTGGGGGAATTTCGACCAGCACGACGGTCCGATCAATGTAGAATGCATTTTTGTACGAGAATGGGGCGCTAAACGCAGACATGAGGCAAGAAGCTTGATATCCTCGCCCGCCGAAGCTTGGTAAAAGCTTGGCTCTACCATTTGATGGTAGAACATCTGGGCAGTTTTTTAATTGGTGGCAATCTGATGAACAGAATTGTCGCGCTGCCGCTACTCTGTTGGGAGATGCAGCCGTGAAGATACATGATACATGGATGCATTAACCTGTCCATGGCCCGCTTTCACCACACATCCATACTTTAACAGGCAGGATTGCGGCGTGGCGGCTCAAGCGAGATTACACCCCTGATCTCACTCTCGCGTGGACCTTCCTTCCACCCTACAGTTGTCGCGCTTCCCAAGGTCTGTCTACGAGCAAACATAACACTCGCGCGAGTCCAACAAGATATAATTCAAAGGAAAACATGACGGAGGCATCTGCATTTCCACAGGGCGTGGAGCAAGGTGCAACCTCTCGCTATGGCATACCAGATAACGGGACGGATTACTGGGCGACTTATCAATGCCACGGGACTACCATTCCGGTCGTCGACACGCCGTCGCCGTACTGTCTAGTACCAGGAGGGTGAGCCACGCCACACAACGACTCCCGACATCTCCCACAAGGGCCATGACTGATGATTTTTTCCCTCCCCGCAGGGTACGGGCGATGGACATGTGCTGTTCGACGATCGGCAACGAGACCTCATACCCGCAACTCGAGCCCGACTGCTACGTCTGGTGCGCGGTGAACCTCGTCCGCGTCCCCGGCCAGGACGCCCTGGCGGCCACGCATGCCGCGTTCCTGCGCTGCCTCCAGACGGGGAAGGATGCGGAGAACGTCCAGCTCTCGTGTGGACTCGGCACGGGCGCGTCGTCGGGTTCGAGGAATCCCACTACGATCACGAGCCCGACCAGTTCCGTGTCGTGGACGGGTGGTGCCACTGGTTCGACGGCCGCGACGACGACCACGACAGCATCTTCGACGAATGCAGCGTCATCATCGGTCCCTCCCGCGGCGCAGACGACGACGACCCGGCCCTCACAGGCTGGTTTGGGCGCTGTCCGACATGGCAGTCTCGCGATCTTGGGGCTGTGGATACTGCAGGGAGTGCTCGCGGGAGCTCTATAGGTTCTGGTCAATCGACACCTTGTCAACTTCTCTGAGAACATGTAGAACATTTATAATATCTTGGAAGATCATGGATCCTTGCCTGTCTGATACTGTTACCGTCGGCGGGTTGTCCGATAGTGGTCAACGGGTGTCATGGAAAATTGCCTGTTGTGGGTGACAATGAAGAGGCTTTATGATTCGTAATCTACGGTCGACGGGTCACTGATGCCCTCATCACGGGGGATTGATGCTTATCTCGCAACTTGCTGATCACGCTCCGTCGAACGCAACCCACGGCCTCGACCTCGGCGATGGTATGACAACATCGCCGTATCTGTCCACGTCTATCTTGTGTATATACCGAGATGCTGCATTGATACAATTTTTACTGAGTCTCCAGGAGAGAGATTCTCGAGTCGCGAACCATCGTAGTAGTGCCCAGGTGGGAAAGGGGAGCTGGAGGGAGTTGAACCCCGAACCCTAGCGCTGGTCGAAAGCTCCGGAGTCACCCGAAATGGGAATGTGATGAGTAACCAATGCCCCGAATCGGGCCGAGTAGAGGACAATTCCAGGAAAACCAGGGCAAATATGGCGGGGCAATCCCTCCGAATTCCTCCCCCGCCGCTCAATGCCCGCGGCCGCTCTCTCTCTCTCTCGTGTTGTTAGTACACGGTATCGTTCGTCTCAACTTTTTCCATAGGCACGCTCAGCCATTTGATGCCTTGCTGGTCTGGCGAGAGTCTGCGAATACAAGCCGGGGTGATTGAAAGTCGTCCGCTCACTCGCTGAATCTCTATGTTCAAGATAAATCAAGCATCACGAACCATTGGGTCTCGGTCTTCGGTTTCCTGGTCCACCGCCAGATGGGTGAGGGGACATGCGGAGGATGCATCTGAACGCCGAGAGCGGACCCCCCCAGCCGCCAGCGCTCGATAGCAACTGCATGGAACTGCACGGGACAGACAGGGTCAACAGTGATAATTGTAATAACAATAATAATAATAATAATAATAATAACCAAAGTATGCCCTTGATGACTACTGCACCTAGTTAGGTACTGTATATGTATATGCATGGCTGAAGACCTGTACTGGACTGGGACCGGACTGGACAATACCTGGACTGGACGAAACCTGGACTGGACAATGCTGCAGCACTGGAGTAATAGTGTATGTAGCGCTAACTATAGCTTCGTTTCATCTGGTGCAGAGAGCTCCGGCAAGCATTGAGAAAAAGTTCCAGAGACATCTCCCACCATTATCCTCGTCCACTTATTACTACTACTAGATGTCCAACAACATCTCCACTTCTTGACCAAAACACTTCCCTTACAAGCCACCCTTGAGCCTTCTTCCCTGCTCGATCCTCCATCTCCTCCACCCCTTCCTTTCGGCTTCCCTCTCCTCCGTCCCGATATTCACCATGGTCGTCGGCTCGGTCCTCGTCACCGGTGGCACGGGCTACATCGGCTCCTTCACGGCCCTGGCCCTGCTCGAAGCCGACTACAAGGTCGTCATCGTCGACAACCTCTACAACTCCTCCGAAGAGGTCATCAACCGCATCGAGCTCATCTCCGGCAAGCGGCCCGAGTACGCCCGATGCGACATCACCGACGACGCCGACCTGGACGCCGTCTTCGCCGCCCACCCGGACATCGACAATGTCATCCACTTCGCCGCCCTCAAGGCCGTCGGCGAGTCCGGCGAGAAGCCGCTCGACTACTACCGCGTCAACGTCGCCGGCACCCTCTCGCTCCTGCGCGCCATGAAGAAGCACGGCGTCACCAACATCGTCTTCTCCTCCTCGGCCACCGTCTACGGCGACGCCACCCGCTTCCCCAACATGATCCCCATCCCCGAGGAGTGCCCGCTCGGCCCCACCAACCCCTACGGCAACACCAAGGTCGCCGTCGAGATGATGATCACGGATTTCATCAACTCGGAGCGCACCAACGCGAAGAAGTCGGGAGGCGAGAAGGCCGGCGAGGAGTACAACGCTGCATTGCTGAGATATTTCAACCCGGCGGGAAGCCATCCCAGTGGTATCATGGGCGAGGACCCCCAGGGTGTGCCGTACAACTTGCTACCGCTACTGGCTCAGGTCGCGGTGGGTAAGCGGGAGAAACTTTTGGTATTCGGAGACGGTAAGTGCAAAGAAACCCCCTCGGATGTGATGGAAGGGACGGAGGAGAGTCTACCGGCACAATCTCGGGGCAGGACGACAGCAAACAATGCTCTCACTGCCTCAGACGACAGAAAGGAGCCCTCCGAGACGATGATGAGATTCCCCGCCAAAGGCTAACATTTCCCTCCTCCAGACTACGACTCCAAAGACGGCACCGCCATCCGCGACTACATCCACATCCTCGACCTCGCCGAAGGCCACCTGATCGCGCTCAACCACCTGCGCACCTCGAAGCCGGGCGTGCGCGCCTGGAACCTGGGCACGGGCAAGGGCAGCACCGTCTTCGAGATGGTCAGCGCCTTCAGCAAGGCCGTCGGCCGGGACCTGCCCTACGAAGTGGCGCCGCGCCGCGCGGGCGACGTCCTCAACCTCACCGCGAACCCCACGCGCGCCAACACCGAGCTCAACTGGACGGCCAAGCGCTCCCTCGTCGACGCCTGCGAGGACCTCTGGCGCTGGACCGAGAACAACCCCCAGGGCTATCGACAGCAGCCGCCGAAGGCGTTCCTAGACGCCTTGAGGAAGTAAGTGCGCCGGAGTCGTGAAGGTAGCAGGAGGAGGATGGGAATTACCGGGGGACTGTGGCATGTCAAAGAAAGGGACTCGCTGGCGAGAGAAATCCATGAAGAGCGGAACGCATGCATGTCGCAGCGCGGATCTACGTAGAATGCTGCCCAAGCTAGCAAGCAAAAGATGAGATGGAGAATCTGTCTGGAGGGGACTTCTTTTTCCCCCCAAAACAAAAACCTCCGGATTATATTTATCACCCAGCATAGCGGAGGCAGATAGACGAAATACGAATGCGAAAGACGAAAAAAGCCAAAACCGGGCAGGAGACAGTCTCTGACTTTCCGGTAATGATGCCCTTGAGGTTGTCCAGGTTTGCAATGGCGGAGCAGACGGAAGACAATCCGATGGTGCGTTATCGACCTTATCGTGCTGATGATGATGATCCACAAGGGCGAAATTCGTGGGTTTCTCTATGTATCTCTCTCGAGCTATCTGTAGCATTACACCATCTCGGAGAGGAGGGGAAAGGGGGGAGGGAGAACCCACTACGCGGCAGCAGCGGTCGATTATACTTCCCCTCCTGGACTTCTCAACTACGACCACGGGCGATATCCTATGGATGATACCACCCCTCGGCTGGTTGTTGTGCGGACGCTATACAGAGCTGGCCGTGGACCTGCTGCTACCGTCCTGCCTGCCTGCCTGCCTGCCTGCCTGTCCGCATGTCGTAGACCAGGGAAAGTAGGCTCGGAAACAGTTGCATGGGCCCGTGTACTGCGACCAGCGCCTTCCTTCTTTCGCGGGACTTTTTCCTTAGGGATTGAACTTGGCAATTTGGGTGTTGCGCTGCAGATTTGGCGAGGTGACGGGCAGCCGTTTTCGTTCCCTCGGTGCGTGTATTTTCTCGTGCCGTGAGTCGGGTTTCCGTCGACGATAGCATCCTTTGTCGTTTTTGGAGGGAAAGCGTGCGTGTGTGTGTATGTGTGTGTGTGTGTGTGTGACGAAAGCTTTCGTCGGGTTTGGTTTGTTCGAGCGCTGGGGATAGAAAGCTGATGGGATAGAGCCAGGGACACACGCGTTTTTATCGAGCTTCGAGAACCTTGATGTTTCTCCAATTCAACGCGAAAGAATTGCCTCCAACGAGAAAAACAGACGTCGAGTTATCCCAACTTTGAGACGTAGTCCTTTCCTTTCCTTCATCCACTGCCCACCGTAGGCGTCTTGCCTTGCTTCAACGGCAGGTAGATCTGCGTCCAGAGCTCGCTCGCTTCACCGACAGTATACGTCAACTCCAGGAGATGCATCCCAGCATCCTCCCCGCCCTGGAGATTCTCCAGTTGCGAGATGACATTTTCCAAACCCAGGGCTTTCCCCGTGGCTTGCGTGGCGCCGGCATCGAGGTTGACGTGTACGATGTGGATGTGGAAATGGTAGTATGTCGGTTGGTAATGGATGTAGAACTTCAACATGTCGCCCTCGACGCCAGGGTAGAGTTCGGTCACTTTGTTGGTAAGCGTCGAGTGCAGACGGCGGAGCCACGGCGCCAGACTCTTTTTCAAATCCCGTACGCTCCAGATGTCCCGGCGTTGGACGAGAGCGAGGAGGTGCAAGGAGCTGAGCGTACTGCGGTCCCAGTTCAGGTCTGGTAGGAGGAGGTAGTCGTTGTTTGGATCGGACTCGGCGGAGCGGAAGAGAACATTCTCTTGCTCGGTGCGGCCGTCGAGGATGTTAAAGATCCAGTTCAGCCGGCCTTCTTCGCGGCAGAGCTGCATGTAGGGCCGGACATATCGCGAGTAGATTTGTGGGGTTTCGCGGACGACGCGGGATTGTTGGAAGCTGTACTTGCGGATGTGCTTGTCGGTGCAAGGGTAGATGAGGTTGATCTTGAGGTCGGGCGGAGGCGCAGCGCCCGAGGTCTGAGAGCCTTTTCTCTCTTCTTCTTCGTCTTGACCTTCGCTGGAGGGGATCTTGCTGTTGGCGAGATACCACCGGTAAATGTCATTATCGCCAAGGTTTTGGATGCGGGTCAGGAGTTGGGCGAACGACGCCAGATATTGTGGGTCGGTAGAGAATGCGCCACGCTCGGCGAGAAGCAAGGCGGGCTTGTCATCGATGGTCCCATACAGCACGATGCGACGCCCTCCTGTGTCGGTGTTGAGAAGTTTGTCGAGCTTGAATCGCGTCAGCAGGGAGTTTGCTTCGGCCATGGCGTGCTGGCAGTCAGGAATGGCGGTCTGTGTTTCACAAGCGGACTTTTAGTTTTCCGAATGCTTATTGTTAGAAATTTTTGTCGATCGGATGCTGCAGCTGTCTGTTCCGAGAGATGTCCTGCAGAGGTGTGCATGTCGACGGACAGTGTTAGACAATTTTTTTGGTGTGTGGATTGGGGACCTGATATGCACCGCACGTGGCTGTACCCGTGCGACCGGAATTCTTACCACACGATCGGTACACAGCCCCGAGGAATTTAGAGTCCGTTTCTGAAGATGAATACTTCTCAGTGAAACATCTCTTCTCAGTATGCATGAAATTATGACATTTCGCGGCCGCCATCTGGACGTGTCCTCGCTTAACGCTCCGAGCTGCCAAGATCATGACATTTCACTGCCACACGCGGACATGGTCGATCGCCGCTCTAGATGCTGTCGTATGAAATTGACGTGAGTGTCATAAACTTGCTGGTGTCGATACGCTGAATGTAATTTCAACAATGACATTCCTGTTGTAAGTGCCTCTGTTGGCATTGGAATTGCTGTCTCCGTGCCTCTCCAATGATGTACTGCGATCATTCTTGGCTTCTCCGTGCCTCATGACTACATATGTTATCTCCGTGACGAGGTCTCGTATATGTATGGCATATTGTGGGTCTCGGAGTGAACCATAAGATGACAATATCTGTGCCCTTACCAATTCTGATGTCTCGACGACTGTGCCGTCTATTGTAATTGCTCATCAATGGATCTGCCCTTGCATTGAAATACTGTGCCATGTAATTTTATCCCGCGCACTGACTATGAGACTGGTGATTGGATTATCATGTTGTGCCCTACGTTCTGCGCTATGTTGAAAGAGTAGGTCTGTGAGGAAGGACCGTCGGGTGTATCGGTTGTAGAACCGGTGTCCGTCTGTGCGTCGTTCATGAATGTGCCCATGCGAGACCACGGGCCAAGGCAGAAAAGTTGAACCCCAGATGCGTTCTGGCAAGCATGAGCAAGCTGAGTACTGCGCCTCTCTTGGGACGCCAAAGGCCTCCTGTCTGGTCAAGCTATTGGCTACGTGGATATGTCTAATGATGCACGATGCTCACGGCCGAGGGCAAACAAACCAAGGTGAAGTACAGTAGCGACTAGACGTCCTTGTTCACCCATGGTTGTCAGGTAGGATAAGTGGACCTCACAATGCTTTCGGAGCCGACCTCGGATTACGTACCAGGAGCGATTGGATGACAGTCGCCGATTTTGCACATCATGTACCAACAGTCCATGTTAGATGCCAACAGTTTCAGAAGCTTAATATGAGTGTCATGACATCCCTGGACACCGCAGTGTCCACGTCTCAACGCGCAAATGAGAACCAGCCAAGTCCGGAGAGCAGTGACCGAAATGCTTGATCATGGTCGTCGTAGCCAGGGGGATGGAGTCTCATCACCGTCATCTCCATGACATCTCGGCCAAGCTGAAAGGAGGCAAAGCAGACGATGAAATGGCGTTTCTCCCAAGGCTTGGGTAGGCTATGTGCTCGCGACCGGGAGGATGGACATGGTGGAAGCGTGACAATCGTGAAAGGTGAGTGTGAGCGTGAAGGGATGGATCGTGTGGGCGGCATGGTCTGCTACAGGATATCTCATTGATTATGGCTGCGAATTTTGTTTCATCGTCTGCATGTGGGCGGCCTTGAAGCGAAGGATGAAACAGCGAGATCAACTCCGCCCCCCGATGTGGGAAGGAAAGCCAGGTGGGCAATAATAAATGGGACATATCTCTCGGAGAAATCATGTGGATGACGACCATCCAATAGCTCGCAGAAAATGAGGGCTGTCTGTCCCTGCTGCTGAATGCACCAATTGTCTAGTGCACGAGGAGTCAAGGATGACCAAATCGCACTAGACTAAAAAAGGACTAATCAACATCCGCACGTCAACCCCGGCTTCAAAAATAGCAACACCGACCGCATGTGGCTTTTTGGGCACTTGCACAGTCCTCACACCACATTTCACCACACAGACATCGTGTCCTTCCTTGGTGCGTCCCGCTTGGACATCATTCGCGTTTTTACAGGGGCACTGCACTTCGGTAAACTCGGCGATGTATGTAGGATCAATAACAAAAGAAAATAATTAAGTACCGTGTATATACCTCATGATCATATATATCTCGCTCCCCTGCTCGTGCTCAATGAACCCAAACAAGTGATCAATTCACAATTATCAACACCTTCGGTCGTCACCATAAGATCGTCGGATCATATCACCGAATCAGCCAAATGAATAGCGTCGGGAGAAGAATCGAAAAGCAAAAAGTCGCCGCCATGAGTCTCCTTCGCAAGAAAGAGGAGAACTTCACCCTCTGCACCGCCATTCCAAACTTTGTCCCTCGAGATCTCGCCATTGAAGTGTTACATAACCACCTTGAGATCATCACAGCCGATCCTTTAATATCCGAGTATCGTATCACATCTGCTCCGAAACCATCACCATCAGATCCGATAGCAACCGTATCACCACACAAGAACCATGAACCAGTCTGGTATGCACACAAGGATCAAGAAACAGTCTGGTATGAATTCACGGAACGTGTACAATACACTCCCGGAAAAGGGAAGCCAAGCACCGGCATGATCAAATACGCCAGCAGTTTCACAAACACGCCCGTCGGCCTGCACACTCAAACTCAAGCACCAACCGGCGTCCAGATCCGCGTAAAATACCTCGTGACTGAGACCAACCCATCCAGCTCGACCGCGTTCCACAACAGCTTCATTGGGACTGAGAACCTCTTCATCGTGCCCGGCTTACATCTGCGTGCGGACATCGAGATCGACGGAAGTCTAGCCTCCGCGGAGCGTGTGCGGACACAATGCCGCGCAGTCATCCGCGAAGTCGTGGACCGCATGGCACATAGAGCCAAGAGCATGGCCCTGGCTAGCCGTCGTCGGAGCATGCAATTGCGTGTGAACACGATCGACACCATCAGACCCACAGGCGCCGGTGGCCGGGATTCCCCTTGCGAAATCTCAAAACGGGTGAGTGCCCAGGCACCGATGCTCGTCGAGCAGCAGCAGCAATATCCCGCCGGCAGCAGACCCACTCTCCAAGTCAGCATGCCGCCCATGGTATCGCGTCGTTATAGTTCCCTCAACGCGACCAAATCGCATATCCCCCTCTCCGCGACCACCCCATGCAGTCCGCCGATCGAATTCCCGCCTCGAAGCAAATCTTCATTCGACATCCGCGCATCCTGGCCGAGACGGTCTTCCACAGGAATGGTCATATCCGAACTTCCCGCGGGAAACCTCGCTCCCCGCTCAATCAGCACCATCAACACCTCGTCCTCTGAGTCGCTGAATATCAACTCCGCCGTCTCCTCCGCCCACTCGCCTTACAGCCGTGGCGGCTCCAGTAACGCCAGCTCGGCGGTGGAGAGTCCCTGCACCGCGCTTTCCAGTCCCGCCGAGGACCCCGCACGACGCTGCATCGCCACAGCGATCTCCTCTTCACCCTACAGCAGCGACAGCGACAGCGGCAAAGCACGCCTGGCAACTCCCTCGCCGAACTCCGCCATCCCACCTTCTCCCGTCCGCGCTCCCCCTTCGCCGCCGATTTCCCTCACCCAAGCCCAAGCGAACCGCATGTCGCTCTCAAAGCTCATCACCCTGACCAGCCCGCGCCTCGACGCCGACCTCTCCGAGAGAGAGAAATTCCCCGTTGCTCGGCCCAGCATCCCCAAACGCCCGCGCACCGCACTCGACCTCGCCGCCTTCGCGCTCGCGGGTCAAGGCTCGATCAAGCGGCGCACCGGCGAGAGCGTGAGCCGACCGCGCAACGTGGGCCGCCGGATGCGCGCGGAAGCTGCAGCCGCAGCGAAGGCGAAAGCCGCCGCTGCTGCGGAGGAAGAGAAAGCCCAGATGAAGAGAGAGAAGAGATATACATTCCCCGCTGCACCGCAGAAGGTGGCGTCGGATGTGGTGGGCGATGAGAAAGAGGACCTGCCGCCTTCTTTGCGCATCGGTCGACCGTCGTCCGTGGGCATGATGGCGGTGGGGGTCAACGTCGACCGGTTGCATTGGGATACTATGAGGAGTGGACTCGCGGGACTTGGGATCACTGCGTGATGGGATCGAATGATCGCCAGAGGCCCCAGAATGACATGTGAGGTCCGTGTCTTACCGAGACGATGATTCTCAAGAATTTCTTTTGTCGGATTTTTCCAGATTTGGATGATCTGTCTTTTTCTTTTCTCTTTCTTCTCTATGAGGGTACCGCCGAGACACAGCGAGTTGGATAAGGAATGTCTTTATTCGAAAGCGTGAGCGGGGTATCTTATTTCTCTATGTCTATATCTTATATGTTTAGCAAGCAAGCGCAGCGTGAAAATACAAGCCAAAAGTTACAATTCCAAAAACTCATATCAGCATCCACCTTTCCATCTCTTCACTTCGCATATCGAGTTCTCTCCCTTAACCTAGGACCATAGCGATAGAACAGCCATGGAATCGGGGTCAGTGCTAATTGAACAAACCCCAGTAGACTCGTCGCCCAGCCGATGCCGAGACCTTTGTACATCTGAACGGCGAACAGCGGAAATGCGGCGCCGATGAGATATCGCAGGAGGTTGTTCGCGGCCATGGCGGAGGCGCCGTAGCGCGGTCCGTAGAAGTCCATGAGGTACATGACGCAGGCCATAAAGACGAGGCTGTGGATGGAAGAGTGTTAGTCACATGGAAAGTGAATCGACGACAAAGAGACAAAAGGTCAAGGTCGAAACTCACAAGTTTCCACATCCGAAAAATGCCTCTGCTATCACCGGCACAATCCATGTGATGCTACACTCCGCCGTCCAACCGAACAGGAACAGCGATGCAGGAATCATCACAGATCCAATCATCGCGATCCACAATCTCGCCTCTGGTGCTACCGTCTGACCATTTCTGACCGCACGAAGGACCTGCTTAGCGTAGAAGACCGTGCTCCAGATTATCAGAATCACACAACCGGCGACAACACCCACACCAAGACCGAGGAACGTCAATCCGATCTGGTCGAGGTTGAAGCCGTATTTGGTGCGGAATACGTATGGGAAGGCGGCGAAAAAGCCATAAAGCATGCCGATATTGAGGGAGACGTAGATTGTGAAAAAGGTCACGACAGGTTCGACGAGAGCCATATGTAATGGACGGGTAAGGGTTGTGCGAAGAAAGAACTTGGCCGACTCGATGAAGGGCTTTTGAGGTGTGGAAGGTACCTGCTCCTTTGACCCTGATTCGGCAGCTAAATCTCCGGCTGCGCGTGCTTGCTTTTGTTTCGATTTCAACCTTTGCTGCAAGATCGTTTTCTTATACGTCTCGCTCATGAACGCGGTCGGCGTGAGACTGACGGCGGTGAGGAATAACAAGGTCCATAGTGTCCAGCGCCAGCCTTTCGCCGTGGCGGTGAACCCGCCTAAGACCGGACCAATGGCAGGTCCGATAAATGGGGTCATCACGTATAGTGCCATGGGCAATGCTCGTTCAGCAGGTTCCCAGATGTCAGTAATTGTTGCGCTGCCGATTGCGAGGCCTGGTGACCCGGCTAGACCAGAGAGGAAGCGGCAGATGGTTACACCGGTGATATTCGAGGAGAAGCCTGCGCCAAGAGTGAACAGGGCGAATAGTGGCATCGAGGAGAGATAAGTGATGCGGCGACCGAAAGTCCTAGGGCCTCCGAATCAGTGACATGATAATAAGGTGCTGATTGTTCCTGCAATCAACAACACTCACTCAGAACATGGCGCAGCGATCATGGGCCCCAAAGCCAATCCCAGCACAAACATGACATAAGGCAATAGTGCGACTTCACTGGATACTTGGAATTCTTGTATCAAACTCGCGCGACCTGGAACATAGATAGAAGAGCCGTTGGCGCATGTGAATGCGATAGCGGCTGGTATGAAGGTATGGTAGATTCGTTTCCATTTCGGCCAGTTATGGGGATTTGCTGGATCATCAGGGCCGTCC
Source organism: Dissoconium aciculare CBS 342.82 (assembly GCF_010015565.1). Taxonomy (NCBI): domain Eukaryota; kingdom Fungi; phylum Ascomycota; class Dothideomycetes; order Mycosphaerellales; family Dissoconiaceae; genus Dissoconium; species Dissoconium aciculare. The sequence goes on along the minus strand of NW_022984958.1, from coordinate 422,952 downwards.
CAGTCGAGGGCGATTTTAGACGGCGATTGTGCTTTCTGTGGAGTTGATTGACTTGTGGTAGGCCGCGAAGGATTGTTCAAGGTTGAAGAGGAAGAGGAAGAGTGCGAGCGAGACGCATCGAACTTTTCATCTTGATCGTGATGTTTGCTCTCCCATGACGACCTTTCTGTGTTGTGATTCTGCGATATTGAAATAGACGTAGGCGCCACATGAGGAGCCATTGTTGGGAGGATGGATAGTGGTGATAAGGGCCTGATTCGAGCCTTGCGCAATCTGAGATGCTAAAGGAACATGAATCTGGTCTTGAAAATCTTCACGTACAGTAAAGACGATGAGATTAATTGAAACAGATCAGAATCGGAAAGTTTCCCTACCGTTCGGGGTCGTCATGATATACCAAGCGACGAGGGTTTCAACCCGCGGTTCCATACCTGGCTAGATATGTAACGCACAGCTGGCGACCGGTCATCACGGAGATTGTCATCCCTACCTTCCAGAAAGAAATCGATGTAGAATGGCACCACGGGATACAACCACGTTTTCCTGCGTGTTTTGTCTTGTGACGAACGATAATGGAAACGGTTCCCTTCGAAGCAGGAAGCAACGTCCATTTCCTCCATCCAACGGTTGAGGACCCTGATTATGGATCTCGCTCCGGTCGGCTAGTAGACGCACCGCGCCTTGGACATGTACGCTAGAGGAGAACAGTGAAGTCATTCTGCAGCCTTGTGAGAGCTTCGGAGGCTCTGTCCAAGAGAAGGAAATGTTCTCGCTGTTGTGCGTAGCAGCCCGTTTTTACAACTTGAAGCGCCTTCCTTCATGCCTTGTCTGCAAATCTACCCACACGAGTCAAAGTGCATGCGTGTAGAGGGAAAAGTACGTGTGGATTCAATGGCACGGAGCGATTTTCTCGCATCTCCTCACTAACGAGGATTTTCCGAGGATGATCGGCAAACAGGTGTCGTTCAAACTCCGGATCAGGAGGTGCCGAGTCTCTTCCAGCCAGGACGGCAGTTATTATGATGATGATGACGAAGTATGTGTGTGTGTGGTTCCGTGGTGGAGGGGAAATAATCGTGACAGTGATAAGAAGATCGGCGAATCCTCAACGGAATCTCAGCAAGCCACAGCCGCGAAAATCGTAATCTAGTCCCGGAAAGGAAATCACATCGATGTCATACATTCCAAGCCTTCTCCACTGTTTTTTCTTCTCGCCGGGACTTCAGCTGGACGACCGACAGGTCAAACGCCCTATCCCTTGTTGAAGCGTCGTCATCACGGCCGTATCTCGTCGGGCATCCAGGGCCCATTATAGAACGCCTCGGTCATGTCGGACGGGCACTCCGACGCAGGTGATTAAACGAGAAATGTCACACCCCGAGTGAGCGATGCGTCTGCATGATCCTGAACGATGCGCGCCATGTGCGATGGAAATCAATGACCAAGAGCGACTCAGCAGAGAAGAGAGACAGAAAAATTGAGGATGTAGCGTACGTCAGAGAGACTATGCCCCGCAAAGGCCTCCGAGCATGCGTTCATCGAGGACGATCTGCTTGAGAACGAGCCATTTTTTGCAGTCCACTCACATCATATGTAAACCGCGGGAGTCGTGAACGAGCCATGGGTTTTTCCCCGGACAGCTCGAAAAAACATAAATTTATTCTTTGTAAAAGCCAAATGAAAAGAATAACGGCGTGAACAACGATCAGTAGTCGGGAATACTGCAAGTCTATTTTTCCACACAAAGGCAAATGCTTTAGAACGGTTTCCTGTCGAAAACCAAGGCAAGCGGGAGATGTTGACGCGGTTATATCAGTATCAATATCAGCATCCAATGGAGGAATGAGTGGGTTCTTCCAGAAATGCTCTTCAACATACTGCAACTCTACTCATGCCACACAGTCTGCACCTGTCTGGGTTTCATGCCCCCACCAGCGCCCACACTCTCCCCCTTCTCCCAGAACTCCGCCGGGAATTCGTCCTCATCCCTCGGCTCACCATAATAATCCCATCCGACCTCACCATCCACCTCCCCACTGGGCCCAACATCCGTCCTCGAGCCCGTCATCCTTAGTCGATAAAGACACGTCCACTCCGCACCCCAGTTCTCGGTAATCCGCACGCTGACGAGATCAGTCTGAAGGTTCAACCTCTCAATGGGATGATACCATAATTTGAACGCCTGGACATGCTGTTGCGCCGCAGCCATCGCTCCGACGCCGGCGCGGATACTGTATTCGCCGCGGTACATGCAGAGGAATTTCTCGGTCGGTGCGGGTCCGCATTCGGCGCTGCGATCGTTGCCCAGGAAGTAGGCGATCTTGCGACGCATGTTGGCGACGGCGGCGGCCGAGTCGAGCTCGGCCCAGACTTCGAAGTTTTTGGGCGCGGTGGAGATGTCTAGTGTGCCGGAGGTCGGGATGTGTTCGATGACGAGGGTATCCGGGTAGAATTTTAGCGGCGTGCGGATTGTGATTTGCGCTTTGCCTTTGCGGTCGATCGAGGGTGATGCGCACCAGCAGTCGCTGGCGCTGGCGGTTGGGTTAAGCGCCTCGGATGGAGGGTATTGTGAGATGAGGATCAAGTCTTGGTAGGACCAAAGGTATTGACGCCAAGTGCGTGGTGGTGGTTTTTGGGTCGAAGAGGTGAGCTTTGGAACGACTATGGCTCCGAGGCCTGGGTCGAAGAAATTGACTGTGTTGATTGCATCGTATGCGGCTTGTATGCGAGTGAACTGGGCAAGTGCCTGACGGTCCTCTTCTGTGAAAGAGCCCGCGTTCTTCTTCATGTATTCCTCGACAGTCTCCCGAGAGACAGTACCGGCAATCTGTGAAGCTCGCTGATCCACTTTCGCCAGGACATTTCCAAATCGGTCGTGGACGGCCTTGTCAATCACCGCAAGGTACTCTTCCTTTGACACGTACGTCTTTTCGGATTCGTCGGTGATCATGGTCCTCAGCTGCTGCTCGTGCGTTCGGAGCAGTGCATTCCACAAGGGCGCCTTCTGGTCCTTCACAAGCCTTTGCTCTAGAGCATCCCAAAATTCCTTCGTGAGTGACACTTGGCCATTGACCTTCTCAACCAAAACCACCTCTGGCAAGTGCGCACGCAATTCATCCAACGCATGGTCCTGCAAAACAAGCGTCTTCCTCGACTCTTCATATAGATTGCGCATTTCCTCCACGCGCTGTAGTCCCGAAGAAAGCTGTCCCAATTGCTCCAAGAGTGAATCCCGTGGCGAAAATCCTAGGGCATACTTCATGCCCGTCACAAAAGTCTCCTGTGATTCCCGCAAGGCTGTCGGTAGTGGAACGGCCGAATATAACAAAGCAAGTACAATGAATAGTCCGGTGAAGAGCAGTCCTAACAGGACTAATGCAAGCAGCCACTGCAGCAGCCATTTTGACAGACTCGTGTTCGCGTCGCGAATGAGTTCTGGAAAATAGCGCGTCAAAGTCGATGCAAAGACACGCACGCTAGAAGGCTCCTCTTCAGCTACTTTCGTACTTGTTGGCCTTACTTTAGGTGATGATCTGGATGAAGTCGATGACGCTTGTGATTGAAGGCGTCGGCTGGCTGGAGGCGGCATGACTTCGCGTGACAGTCGTGATGTTACCCTTCCGCCCTGTGTGTAGATATTGGGCTGAGATAATGGGATTGCCTGTGGGGAAGCTGTGCGCAATATTGTGCTTCGTGCAGGTCGTGACGACAATGCATTACTCCGACTCACTGGTCGATCGTACAGAGCGCCAGCATCGATAGAGGTCTCGGCACGAGAAATCTCATCATCTTCCAGTGACCGCGTACCGTTCACTAGGGAAGTTAAATTCTCCAACTCCTCTTCGTTAGTCGCCAAGGATTCTTCAACTAGAGGCTCCGTCCTCCGTTCTCGCCGCTTAGGGATTGCGAATTCTTGAGCTTGAGCGCGCGCTGTCGAGAATGCATCTTCGAATTGGTTAGCTGAAACCGCAGCTGCGGTCTGACTTTGTAGCGTGGCCTTTCCGCGTGATCCATATGAAGTGGAGGCTTTCGTCTGGAGTGAAGGGAGTGTCTTGGGTTGCACCGCCACGGCCGGAGTGTTGGCTCGCGAGCGCGTCGTGCGCGCCGGAGTCTGCGACATTTTGTATTAATTCGCTTCTGGGTATACGTGATGGATTATTCGATTATTATGCTCGTTTCAACTGTGTTAAATCGTGGTTGCGTGTCCGCTCCTGGCCAAGCACCAGGCTTCTGTATTATCGCAAGCGCGCTGGTGGGCAAGTCCCAGTACTTCGACGGTCCAGCGTGCCTATGTAGATATAGATTCGTCAAGTTGTCGTCGTGTAGTCGTCGTGTATTGAAATGTTGAAAGTGTCGTCCAGCGCAACTCAATGTTGTTGAAATATGAAGTCGCGCTGGTCGTTTGTTTATTCACTTTTCGGGAATCAGCGAGCGGTAGGAGTGGCCGCCTGAGGCTCCAGATTCGCGCTTGACTTGCGGCCCGGGAACCCTCCCCTGCATGACGCTGTCTTTTAGCGCCATGGGCTGGTCTCACGAATTGCTCATGGATGTAGTTTACATTGACGAATGAAACATTAAAATACTTTCGATCCTCTATATGTATATACATGCCCATAGATTAAGGTTCCGCATGCCATCGTGATGAAGAAAAGCTCGATCAAGCCTCCACCGCAATCTCACCCGCCGATGCCAGCTCAACGATCAACCTCTCCATCTGCGGCACCAACTCCGGAATCCGAAAGGGTTTCGTCACGACTGAGTCCATGCCCGCCTCGATCGCCATGGATATCTGCTCACTCCTCGCATTCGCCGTGACTGCAATGACAGGGATGTGGCGCTCGATTTGGCCCGCGTGCTGTCTCTCGCGGATATGTCGAATACAGGTCAATCCATCCATAGTGGGCATTTCCAAATCTAACAAAACAATAGAGAGCGGGACATTGCCTCCTAATTTGGAGCAGTAGATGGATTTGTCGAGGAACTCTAGGCATTCCAGGCCGTGGTTGGCGACGTGCACAATACAGCCTGCACGTTTCAGTTGAGTGGAAAGGACTTTCTGATTGATGATGTTGTCTTCGACGATGAGGACATGCATGTCCGGTTTCAAGCTTTTGTCGGCCATCGAGGCCGTAGTTGTAGTCATCATGGTCGTTGTGGTTACCGTAGTGATCGCTGCAGTGGACTCTTCCTGTACAGCTCGCAAGGAGGGAGAGATGTTGCCGCTACCACGTGCGAGCTGAGACATGGTCCTCTTGAGTGACGAAGGCTGGAAGTCGTGTTCCATGGTACCATCCTTGCCGAGTTGATAAGACATTTGCGTGGTACCATCCTCGAGGACGTTGCTACTGCGTCGACTGTACGCCATGGGACTTGCCGATGCGCTGACAAAGCAGGATGGAAACCTGGGTTTGCCAGCTGGATCGTCAGCAGAAGTGTCGCCACACCGCTTGGCTCGGACAAAGAAGGTGAAGACAGTTTTGCCGTTCCCGCTTGCGACGCCGATCTGTCCACCTTGCAGTTCGCACAATTCCCGTGAGATGAAGAGACCAAGACCACTGCCACCGTAGTGTTTGTACGTCTTGGGACTGCCTTGTTGGAATCGCTGGAAGAGTACCTTCATTTCATCCTCTGTGAGTCCGCTGCCGGTATCGTAGACTCCAATCTGTAGATAGATATCCTCACCCGGACTTTCATCCGTCAGTCCTGCAGCGCGAATTTGTTGTGAGCTTCTGGAAGGTCGAGGTGGGATGAAATTGACGCGATGATGCTTGCCCGTAGGTTTGGCATAAGATGCGCCAAGTACGATTTTTATTTCTCTGACATCGGAGTTACGTGTGAATTTGATTGAGTTCGTGAGAAGGTTTATGATGACTTGCAAACACCGACTAGGATCAAGCAGGACCCAGTCCACATTAAGCTCATCGTAGGTCGGCTCAACACAGAGCTTAGCTTCAATGTCTGCGCGCTCAAGCTCCGCCTCGTACATTTTCAAGGCCTTCTCGACAAGCATGGGCAACCGGACCCGGTCTGGGGAAATCTCGAGGAGATCAGCGTCCAATTTCGACATGGTCAAGATGTCGTCCACGATCCGCTTTTGATGTTGTGCACAAAGGATGATGGTTTGCGCAGCATCTACCAGATCTTCGAGGACGTCATACTGCAGTGCGACCATTTCATGGGTGGCTCCGAAGCTGCTGGAGCTCAGTGTAGATACAATCGAATCGGCACTTTGCAGGATCGCACTGAGAGGATTGCGCATCTCGTGACTTGTCATGTCGATGAAATTCTCCGTTTGTCGTTTATTCTCCAGTGCATCATTCAGCCGTTGCGACATGAGCTTCTCCGAGAACTTCCGATGCGAGATGTTTGTCAGCCAGCCTTGGATAGAAGTGATCTTCCCGTCAGCTTCGATTTCTGGAAATGCGTTGAGAAGCACCCAATTCTCGCCGATGGTCTCCTGTCCGCTGACCGTGTCAACAGTCTTCCAGGGTTTCTTCAGGCGATACTCGAGTGTGACAGGTCTCTTCTTTTCACTGACTTCTTGCCAGCTTTCCACGAGGCGTGGCAAATCGTCTTCGTGGATATATACCTGCCAATGACTCTCATCCACGCCTCTGCTATGATAGCTCTCGCGCGTCTCTCCAAGCATTTCGAGGTAGGTATCGTTGACATAGAGCATGCGCCCTTCTCCATCGTACATGAACATGCCTGTGGGTGCCGTACTTGCCAATCGGGTGAACTTTGCCTCACTCCTCTCAACCTGGAGCGTCATGAATCGCAATTGGTGCGCCAAAGATGTCACCATGTCATCAGCTATGGTCTTCGCTCGGCGTTGTTCTTGCGGTAACGAGATGAGTGAGGCTGCCTTTTCGATAAAATCAACAACGATATGGAGCCACAGCCTGTAATAAGAGTCGAGATTGGATCTAGGGTTCAATCCTATGATCAGAAATCCAAAAGCTGGCCCTCCAGTGGTTGAATTGATAGGGTAGACTAGTGCTTCTTTGACTGGCTCGCCAGAGCCGCGACCTTGGATGGTAGACGAGAATGCTGTTGGAAGAGTCTTTTCTTCTGCCGATAGAGGCACAGGCTCTCGAGTATGCCAAGCTTGTCGACACGCTTCGGCAATGTCCATGGCGGTTGAAGCCTCCGCAGAAAATGCAAATTCGGTGATCGCCTCTTTTGCGGCTTCACCGACACCAAGAGCTCCAACCAATGCGCACCTCACGCTCCATAGCGTTTCCTCAACTGCTGAGTCGTCTCTGTCGGTCTCCTCCGGGATCACCTCGTACAGAATGGCGGACGGAATGTCCGTAGTGGACGCCTCCAGTCCCTTCAACACAGCAGCCCACAATTCTTGGAACGTGGTCGCACTAGCAATGTTGTCACTCAGATTGGTGATCGCAGCCCGACGTCTCTCTCCCAATACGGTCATTGATGTTTCCGTAAGCTCATTGACAACTCCCACGACCTCACCGCCCATGTCGAGTATCGGCAAAATTGTCATGTCCCAATACGTCTCTTCCAGCGATCCTTTCCGCTCCAACGCAAGTGCAAGGTCGTGCTGTCGAGTAGCGTAGCCCTGGTAGCCTCGACTGACCAATGGCTTCAAAGAAGTCCATGACTCGGACCATGGCTCAGTCGCGTTACGTCCAAGAGCAAACGGATGTGCCTCGCCGAACAGTTGCACACAAGCTTCATTGTAGACAAAGGTCATGTCTTTGCCCCATATCAGCAGTCGTGGGTTTGGATTGGCCATGATAGCCAAAATGTGTTGGCGGAACAATTGCGACCAGGTTGACATCGGACCTAACGAGGTCGATGCCCAGTCTCGCGATCTGATGAATCCAATCCATGTGGAATCTCCAGAAGCATCGCCTCGGGTCCAATCTCTTGAAGAATATTTTGCGTTATCCGCTGAGTCTTCAACCTTCCGTTCTGCTTCATCATGTTCCTGCGTCGTGTCCGCCGCGATCACCACGCCAAATTCGCCACAGATCCGTATTTCCCATCTCTTTCCACTGATAGAACGGCCATGTAGCAGACTGATGTCTGGTTTGCCTTCAAGTTCACAATGCAATGCTTGGATCACATCCTGCGTATCTCGCTGTGGATCTCGAGACAGCTTCCATGCATGATTTTCATACAGCGCGGTGATTGCATCTATTCCAGATGTGTGGTCTTTGTTGAGTCGCACAATGGCGGTGGGTCTCGCATCAATTTCCAAAAAAGTTATGAGCGGAGCCAATTCGGGAATGATTCCGTCAAGAGGCGGCTTCTTCGGGTCGTCAACCATGATCGCAAATGGTTGACGGCACTCTCGGCACGTGTGACCACATACGTCGTGTCCCGTGTGGAAATCGTTTGTCGCTGGTCGTCATCAAATTTCGTGACATGTAAAGAGTCTTGAATTGGTAATAGAAGTCCGGGTGAGAGATTCCGTGCGTGGTCTAGACTGGTCGCTAGAAGTCGTTGTCAGCTCACCCTAAATTCTTCTTGTTTCACAGCACATGTGTGTTCTGTCGGACTTCAGGCCGAAACTCCGCTCCCATCTAATAATAACAGCTGTGGACGCTTGTAGGCTTCTCATATCGCCATACAAACTCGTAATACGTCGCTTGATATTGGAGACTATAGAGACCTAGGTGCTGATTCTAGGTCTTCTTCCTCACGTCTGATGTTCGCCTTGCGAAAGAAAAAGGCGGGCCTGGAAGCACCTACACGACGGAGCCAGAAGAGAACAGTCTTGAGATCAGTCATCAGTATGGACATCCATCGGATTAGTCATCGGAGTGCCCTGTCCGATCCCTGAGAACCTTAGAGGATTTGACCGATACCTATACTGGGTCCCGAGACCATCAACACGACTCATGCCTTTATCAGATGGCAACAACAAGTTCAAGATATGCTCAAAGTCATAAAAATGCCTTAATTGTGCTATGAAGCCACGACACATTTCCATCCCTCTATCATGCGGCAAGGTGTCTCAGTCCTCGTAAGCCGCCAGCAGTCACGCCGCCGACCACCTTGACTACATCTGAGAGAGGCCCTGTAGTATCATGAGGCCTTCTGGACAATCTGTGGTGACGCATCACGCAGGTGTCCTCAAAACGCAGCGAAAAGGGAGGATGACAGCCTCTTCTGCCCTCCAGAAACCAGCCTTGGAGTATGGGTCATTCCTCACGATCTCTCTGACCGCAGCTTCGCTCTCCGCTCGGATCAATTGGATACTTCCATTGACTGCCAGATCGGTCTCGCCCTCGTTGGGATGTCTTGAGAGCGAAGGGCCGCCGAAGAGGAGGGTTCCATTCTCGATGAGAGGCTTGTTGTGAATGAGGTGTTCTGGACGGACGTTGCGCCTGGTCTCGCCATCGGCTTCGTTCGCAGGAGTGCGGACTAGCCAGTCGTATGTCGCTGCCATTTTGTGAAGTCTGTGGAGCTTGTGTACTATTCCGACTTTAGTGGTAGGTCTTCTTCGCCAAAGTTTGACCCTAAAACGTACTTGGTGATCTGAGATATTCTGATGTTGAACCTGCAGTGTCTTTCAGATGTTGCATGTGTCGAATATAAAAATTAATACTTTCTGATGTATTTATGTGTTCATACAGAAAGTATATCCACATGTTGATGCTCGTCCACTCTAAAAATGAGACACCGATAATGGTTGCGGATTAAGTCCGGACTTCGGAGTCACTCGACTCCGGCTGGACCGAAACAACTCTCGGGCCGGGACAGACTTCGAAGTCGAAGAGGAAGGACATGAGGCGACATCAGCGATGATCAGCCATTGTAGAACTCCATTAGCAATGAAGAAAAAATATGGAACAAATACCGACAGCGTGCTCGCTCTGGCTTTGGCAAAGCAACATCGACCTCATCGGCGCGAGACATCGACAAAATGGGCGCCATCACACAACCTCCCGTACACACAATTCCCGTGGTGGACATCAGTCCCTTCTTGAAGTCTCCCTCATCAGACGCTGCAGACCAAGTTGTGCGACAGATGCGACATGCATGCCACACCTACGGTTTCTTCTACCTCGTCGGCCATGGGGTATCAGAAGAAGTTCGGCGCGGCCATCTCGATCGCGCCAAGCTCTTCTTCACACTATCCGAAGAAGAGAAGATGGATGTTTGGATCGGCAAGTGTATGGGAAAATCTCATCGCGGTTATGAGCCCTCTGGCATCCAGACTCACAAGGAGGGGTTGAAACCCGACACGAAAGAGGTAAACCGCTGTCCCTCTATGTCTCTTGAAGACTCGGGATCAAGCGCTGACTTCTTTCCAGGCCTTCATCATCGGCCGTGAAGTACCGGCAGATGATCCCACTGCGGGCACATTCTCCACTGGTCCCAACCTTTGGCCGAAGGCTCTTGCAGACGAGGACTTCAAGACTCCAATTCTGAACTACCAAGCGGACATGCTGGAGCTGTCTAAAGTACTTCTCAAAATCCTGGCACGTGGACTGCCTGCTGAGTGGAGCGTCACTGAGGAGACTATGCTCGAATTCGCCGAAACACCCTCAATGCCCATGAGATTACTCCACTATGCACCGCAGCCGTTCAAAGATCCAAGCCAATTTGGAGGTACGTTATCTCGAGTGAATCCATTTCACCATCTGTGCATCAACGTGAGCTTCGCTGACGCGTGGCTCTTTGTAGTGGGTGACCACACCGACTATGGTGGCATCACCATCCTCCTCGCGGAAGACAATTCCAAGGGTCTAGAGGTGTGGTACCCACCCACAGAGACATGGATCGAGGTTCCCATCATTCCCGGATCCTATGTGATCAACATGGGAGATATGATGCACCATTGGACCAATGGCTACTACAGGTCAGCACGGCACCGGGTGGTCAGCTGGAATACATCAGAGCCTCGGTACAGTGCTCCATGGTTCTTGAATGGAAAGCTGGACCTGCAGTGCGCGGCGCTTGATGGTTCTGGAGCGAGTACAACTCCTGCTGAACATATCATGGCGAGGCTCATGGCTACTATGGGGGATCGGAGTGGTAAGAAACTAGCGGAGTAATTTGTAGCCGGCCAATTTGAATGCTTTCCGGAACTGCTTGTCCCAGTGACTGTGGCGCCCTCACGATTGAAATGTCGTTAGACAAATTAGATATATTAGATACGTTGAACATCGCGCAAGGACATAACAATATGTTTGTTGTGTTGTCTGTAAATTGATCAATCCCACCTGGCAGGATTAGGCAAACTTGATTAAATTTCATTGAAACCGTAGTGTCTCATCATTCCTGCTGAGGACATTCCTAAAAAGGTGTTCTATCACGTACAAATTATTCGAAATCATCTATAAGGCTCATACGAGCGACTCTCTCCCCTTCGGACATGTGGCGAGTCCGACAAGCCCGCGTTGCAGATCACACCTTCTTCAACTTCCACCCAACCATGCTGACTCTCTGGACAAAGTACATGAGACCAGCAACACAGCACGAAGCACCACCGAAAGCCCAAACGCTAATCCAGTTCAGACTTTCGCCCTGCCCAAGGATAGCGCCCGCTCCAGGTCCTCCTGCGAGTACACCGAAGCCCACCATCGCGTATCCCATACCCATACGGGTACCCAGCTTGGACTTGTCCTTCGTGACAGCGACAAAGCACAATGGAGGCATACCGATCAGGACCCCTGAGACGAATCCGATCAGGATAGCGATGATTACCACGCCAGCCTCGGTGTGTACGCCCATCGTGACGAGCATGAGGATGCCAGCAATGAAGGTCCCTGGAGCAAGGAGATTGAACGGGCCCGTAGTGTCTGCCCATGCGTTGGGCAACGTCCGTCCGAAACACGATGCCGCATTGTAGATCGGAATCAGATAGAAAGCCATTTGAGTGTTGGTGATCTGGGTGGCCTCGGAGTAATAGGAGAGGTAGAACAGAACCACGACCAAGCCCATGAATGAGATCAACGTCGAGATGACGAAGAACATGTACGGGACGTCGAGAAATGCGCTCCAATCGAACATTGCGCGGACACGACCAGGCTTGACACGGAATTTGAGGACCGCGATGGGGATTGTCAGGGTTGCGAGGGCGATGAAGCCCTCTACCCGGACGGCCCAGGGAAATCCGATTGTGTCCACAAGTCGATAGAGGACGATCGGGTAGATGATTCCTCCGAAAGATGAGCCTGAGGCCGCGATGCCGATAGCAAGTCCCATTCTTGTGGTGAAGTACTGCTGTAGAATGGCGAATGCCGGCACGAACATCAAGCCGGTGCCGATTCCTACGGTGAAGGCTTGAGCCAGGAGCACTTGCCAGTACTCTGTGCAGAGACTGAGCATCATGTGACCAAAAACGACAAGGAAAGCCCCCGTAATAAGTAGTGTCTTCAGATAGCCGCGATCGTAGACGGGGCCTGCGAATACTCCCGTCATGAGGAGCATAAAGGCTTGAATTGATCCAATCCAGGAGATATTTGAAGACGATTCGGTAAATAGCGCTCCGGACTCGTAATAAGTCTGATACACTCCAAATGCATTGAGAATGCCCCAGGTATTGAATAGCAGGAAGAAGCTACCTAAGGCGTGAAGCCATGCTGTAGTGCCGCCATTCGGTGGCGGTGATGGTGAAGACGGTATTGAGCTTGGCGCAGAAGTGTGATTGCTGAGGTCTTCATTTCCAGGCTTTGAGGAAGCCTCGCTTGGCGGAGCTGATAGCGATGATTCTCGCTTCTCTTCGTCGCTCATCTTGCACGTTTGAACAGATTCAGATGGTGTTGGTGTTTTTTCGAACGGGCGATCTCTCAACGACGGAGCCGAGATTCGGGTTCAACGATGTAGGATCGTGAACCACCAGGTCTTTATTCCACACAGTAAACTGTTGATTGTTTATCTGCTCGAAGGGGTCTGTTCGCTCGTTCGCCCTATTCAGGGAGAGGGGAGCGGCACATCGATGCCGCGAGAGTGTCGATCAAGTGGTTCGGCCGAGCTGCGGACATATCGGAGATGTGACTCGTACGAGATGCGCCGCTTAAAGCCGAGCTGAATAACGTGAGGTTGAGATATGCTAGATCATTCGTCACTAACAGGCGAGCAATTCTGACTCTTACGCCTGGTCGTCATTCGTCATATAGGGCATCGGTCAACTGGACGGAGTATTTGATCAACTTAACAAAAACGATCTTGTGGTCTCTGTCCTGCGTAGACTCGGCTGGTCACACTGGTGGTCATCAGGGAACCGGAACATCTGGTAAGTCATCGACACATACCGTCCGATTTGACCGATACCTGCTTGCATATGAGCGGACTTAACTCAGAACCGCCACTCTCGGCCGGAGTATTCGCGATTGAAGATATCAACCACGGTTGTTGCAGCCACCACGCAGGTTAGTTGATGCGTCGCGCATGCATTTCTCGTGACCCACAAGCGACGCAATCATATCAGCCCTGCGGCTGACTTTAGCTCATTAATAGGCGAGTGGTGTGCTGGGCTAAGAGAGGCAACGGAGTCACCGGTATCTGTTGGGATTCGCTGTGCGAGACCGCAGATGCCTGGTCCATCCTGAAGTGAATGTCTTGAGGCAATCACATCCGCACCCGGCGAAACCCGATTGTTTCGTTAGGCCCCTGTTCACCACATCTACATGGCGTCTCTCTTGGAATGTGATGTCCCTTTCGAGACGTGGCTGACCATCCGCAGCGTTCGATCTCGTAACACGATGCCCTCCGGACTATGTTTTACACCGAAATGCCCCTATCTCAGCTTACGAGCATTGCGGTAAGCGAGCATCGAACGATCCTGCGATCGTGTAGCATAATTTGGTGGCGATGTGATGTTTGTAGATGGATTATAGGTGATCATCTTCCATGTATTCAACGACGTCGGTCAAGAAACTTTCGAAATTGAAGAATATCGGATTTCTAACCCTAAGATGGTTATCCCCGAGCTCCACCGAGACGCATCATCCCTTCATCTCCCACGCATACTCTGCCTCCATGGCGGTGGGACTAACGCGCGGATCTTTCGCCAGCAATGCAGAGTACTGAGGAAATCGCTCGATGACAAATTCCGCTTTGTATTTGCCGATGCGCCGTTTATTTGCTCACGACCCGGTCCAGACGTGACGTCGGTTTATGCCAGCCAGGGACCATTCCGATCATGGCTGCCGATGTTCGAAGATGAGCCCTACCGAGCACCCGAGGAAGTGGTCGAAGCTGTCGATGCAGCGTTAATTACAGCCATGTGCGTCGATGACTTGTGTGGTGCGACAGGTATACATCATCTGGCCTTTCCGTGCGTCCGACCTTAGCAAAAGGCTTACGTCTATTTAGGAGAATGGACAGCAATTCTCGGTTTCAGCCAAGGAGCAAAGCTGGCCGCGAGCCTACTGTTCGCCCAGCAGAAAGTCGAAGGAAACGGATCACTTGCGAATGGTCTACCCGAATTCCGCTTCGCAGTGCTGCTTGCCGGGCGAGGCCCGTTGGTCTGGCTGTATCCTGACATCACGATGCCGAAAGGCTGTGTGGATGCGGCTGCTCTTTCCACCTCTACCGACATGCCTGACTGTACGAGGTGGTCAAGGGATCATGTACTGAAGATCCCGACGATTCACGTGCACGGCTTGGACGACCCCGGCATTGAGCTACATCGCGGGCTGATGCGAAGATACTGCGATCCCAGCTCCACCAAGCTCATCGAATGGGAGGGCAAGCACCGGGTTCCTATCAGAACCAAAGACGTCGACGCCATCGCTCAGGAAATATGTCATTTTCATAAACGATCGATGGGTGTCCGAGCATCACATACGATAGACGTATATTAGCTCACTATGGTGGTTGGATACTTCGTTTACAAGGCGTTCGGGATAGGTTTGGAGTAGTCTCTTTTAATGCTGACGATTGTGATGTAATTTCACATTGAGGCGAATTTTCTCATCACCATGTGCCGTGCCGTGTGGTTTCACCTAGTGACTCTTTTCCCCACACTACGTTTTGTGCGATGTGGTTTCGCACGGTGATTCTTCTCAACACCACACATCGTTGGAGGCGATTTTGAACTGTAGGGTGAAGATCCTCGACACTACACGGTTGACGAGGTGGTTTGAATCTCTGGCTATGACTCTCGACGTCACGCGTGGTGCGATGCAAGCCCGATCGGGAATCGGTTTCGACCGATCTACAAGTAAATTGCAGCGATATACGACGATCACTAGATCCGGACTTCACTTTGACCGGACTTTGTGGAAAAGATCCACCGGACAATGAAACGGAGTGGTTAATCCATTATGCTCTCTAGCGATTACCACGAAGCCTGATTTAGCAGCACACCGTCAAGTATGACCTGAGCAAGGCCAATCATCTAATCCCTTATGATATGATATTTTTTCTCATATCCATCCGCCTTACACTTTGGCACGAAAACATCACCTTGCAAGTTTCTTTAAACACATGCCAGTCATGGATCACCAAGGTCAAGAAGCTAAAGGCTTGGATATCGCACTGGTTGGAGGCGGCATTGTCGGCTTGATCCTCGCTGCAGGTTTAATCCGCCGTGGTGTGAATGTCCAGGTCTACGAACAGAGTCGGGGATTTCGAGAGATCGGCGCCGGGATCGCCTTCACAGCGAATGCTATCAAATGCATGGAAATAATCGATCCCAATATCGTGCTGGCATTGAGGTCTGGAGGCTCCGTCTCGACCTCCAACGACGTCGACGACCCCAATGACTACTTACGATGGATCGACGGATACAATCAGCATGACCCGTCGAACGAACTCGAACAAAGGCTCTTGTTCAAGCTCGATGCCGGATACAAGGGCTTTGAGGGGACCAGACGTGATCAGTTCCTCGAGAACCTCGTGAAGATCATACCAGCCGGTATCGTTCACTTCAACAAACGCCTAGAGACCATGCAGAGTGTAGGGTCGGAAGGGCGAGTCGTCCTGTCTTTCACCGACGGAACAGTCACTCAAGCAGATGCAGGTGAGTTCTCCCTCAAACCCGATTGATTGGCGTGTGTCGGCAATCTGATGGCAACGATCATCGAAGTCATCGGGACGGATGGTATCAAGTCTCAAGTCCGGAAAAGCCTCTTCGGAAAAGATGACCCGGCTTCAGACCCACAGTATACACACAAATGCGCCTACCGTGCTCTTGTCCCGATGGGCGAGGCGGAAAAGGCCTTAGGCGTCTATAAGGCACGGAACCAGCATATGCATGTCGGACCTCTCGCCCATCTCATGCACTATCCGGTTGCGAATGGTGCCCTGATCAACGTGACGTGCTTCATCACGGACCCGAAAGAATGGCCAAAGGACCTGCACACGACGCAACGCGGCTCGCGTAAGGACGTCGAAGAAGCCTTCAGCAAGTGGTGTGCGCCCGTCCGCAACATCATCAAGCAATTCCCCGAAGAGCTCGAAAAATGGGCAGTCTTCGACATGTGGGAATATCCCGCACCGTTCTACAACAAAGGGAAGGTATGCCTCGCCGGAGACGCAGCACATGCTTCAAGTCCGCACCACGGAGCAGGCGCTTGCTCGGGTGTCGAAGATGTCCTATGTCTGGTTTCACTCATAGAAGAGTGCCTTGCTCATCAATCTGACGTCGGTACGTCCATACCAAAAGGACGAGCCATCGAGCTCGCCTTCCAAACTTACGATAGCATCCGACGATCTCGGAGTCAGTGGCTGGTGAACAGCAGTAGAAGGGTGTGCGATCTGTACCATCAGCCGGAGTGGGCTGAACCCAAGAAATGGGTCAAGGCGAAGACGTGTTTCGAGGAGATCAAAGACCGATCGCACAAGATCTGGCACTTTGATCATGCGGATATGGTTGTTCGCGCCATATCGGACTATCGCAAACGAGCGGGTTACGAATGAGGACACTGTGGGGACTTCCCGATCATGAAGTCATGGATTGCCCCGCAAGGACAAATGTTGGAGTAAGGCCCGAAATAGATTGCGTCTTTGTCGTATCCATGGATTCTAATGAGTTGGATAAAGCTTCATTGATTTCGTATCACGAGTCGTCACATATATGTTCGCCAGTTCTATGACTAAGCCGATGCCTCCACCTTCTGATGACTAATGCGACACACGCTTTCAGCTCTGCTGGAGCATACTTAAACATGTAATAGAGACGAATAGTCTCCAGCTATTGTACAGAGTGATGATTTAGATCACACGTATCTTATGTCGACTTAGATCGCATGCATCTGCAGAGACAGGAGGATAAAACACACGCTGGACTTTCGTTAACTCAACGAAATGCCCTGTAGCACAACGTGTCGTTCACAAACTTCACACTGCCGCCTGTGTGACTATCCACCCCGCCTCACTTGCAGTCAAAATGTACCCGCAACAGAACAGAACAATCTGTGAACAGCAGTGTACGCGTTGTGAGAGATTGCCTATGTAGAATCAGCTGCGAGTGTACCGGTGCGCTACGTGCAGCTAGTCGAGCGAGCTGAGGCCCACCGTCTTGAGCAAGGGAGTTTAGAAAACTCCGGCTTCTTTATGCTATTCTAGGCGCATGAGACCACACCAAAATAACCGCGACCATGGCAGCGAGCCACGCGACAAACACCGCTACCGTAAGCGAATTCATCGGTCGAATCTTCCGTTTTACTAGAGCACCATCGGGAAGTCCGTGAAACATCAATTCGGCCGCCTGAACATGGCCGAGATTGCACCGTGGAGACACGCCAGAGCAGCGCTCAGCTTCAGCTCGTACCGGACTTCATGTCGTGCCGAGCAGCATCGCCTCGGCGGAATGCTTACCATGCTTACCTCGACATCCTTCGACAGGACCTCTAGAGTGACATGATGATAACCGGAGTTGCGAATACCATGATTGGTCGGTCAACTATCGCCATTGCCACATGGCATGTCGGCTTCATATGAATACAGAGGAGACGCCCACCGTTTCTGAAACAAGACACAACCATTCAACTTGGTATACTGAATCACTCACCATGACCGAACAAATCCAGAAACTTCGCGACGCCAAGCGGCCCGTCCTGGTCTTCGGACCTCAAATCCTCTCCCTGCATCACGAGACGTTCCACCGTCTTCGCGCTCTGCTCAGCACAAATGCCCGTTACTCCTGGATTCGCGAGGTCGTCGACGAGCTTCCTCTCACTTGGAGTGTATTGGCCAAGCTCTCGCCTCAGTTCGGTGTGAAGACATCGAACAAGAATATCGGAACACTATCCGACTTGCTTCACCATGCTCGCCCAGACAGCGCATGGTCTCGACTTCCGAGCAGCGTCTTAACTCCTCTTGGAGTGGTCACTCATTTAGTACATTACATCGATTATCTGGAGCTGACTGGTCAGAAAGCAGGCGCAGCGTCTGACGTTCGCGCACTTGGCTTCTGTACTGGACTTCTGGCTTCCTTGGCCGTGACGAGCAGTGCGAGCGAAGATGAGTTCCGACGCAACGCAGCGGCTTCCATTCGCCTGGCCATGTGTGTCGGAGCGCTCATTGACGGATACGACCGCGATAGTGTTGCGGGAGCTGCACAATCCTTGGCTTTGATGTGGTCCGAAAGCAGCAACTATGCTGCAATTGCAGCGATCATCAACCGTTACGAAGATGTAAGTTTCTCAACCTTGAACAAAAAATCTGATCGGTTACTGACATTCCACAGGCATATACTTCTGTGATCTTTGACGAGCATCGTGCCACTGTCACCGTTGCTGAGAAAGATATCCGTGCACTCGAGTCTGAGCTGAGAGCCTGTGACCAGGTGATCAGTGCAGTTCCAGTCTCACTTTACGGAAGATTTCACTCCAAAGGCCAACGTATTAATCTCGAGATTATGCTCGAACTTTGCACGCTTGATCGAAGCTTGAAGTTCGAGAAAAATGAACACATGGCAGCACTGCAGGCGATACTTACAGAGCAAGCCGATTGGTACCACACGATTAGATCTGTTGTGGAAGAGAATCCGGACGCTCACTTCGTATGCTTCGGAATTGAACGGTGCATACCGACTTCACTTTCCCGGACGATCAGATCGGAACAAATCACGCAGATTAAAGACCTGGAGAGCCAGCTCGATGAGGCGAGCTTCAACTTGACCTCTTCCCCACTTCCGCGACCAGGATTCGCAGACACCGATATCGCCATTGTTGGCATGTCTTGCAAGTTTGCCAACGCAGATGATCCAGAGGAGCTCTGGAAAGTGCTCGAATCGGGAGTTTCGCAGCATCGAGAGGTGCCGCAAGACCGATTCCCGATGAATTCGACCTTTCGTCCGGAAGCTGAGAAAACACAGAAGTGGTTCGGTAACTTCCTTCGTGATCACGATGGCTTCGATCACAAATTCTTCAAGAAGTCGCCTCGCGAAGCTGCGTCTATGGACCCGCAGCAACGACTTTTGCTTCAAGTCGCTTACCAAGCGCTCGAGCAATCTGGATACTTCGCCGGCTCGAACCCTAACAGAAACGTCGGTTGCTACATCGGCAGCTGCTCGACCGATTACCAGACCAACATTGCTTGTCATGAGCCCAATGCCTATAGTGCAACAGGAAACTTGGCTGCATTCATCGCTGGCAAGATCAGCCACTACTTCGGCTGGACAGGCCCGGCTCTTGTAGTTGACACTGCTTGCAGCTCATCTGCTGTTGCCATCCACCAAGCCTGCCGCGCCATTCTTGCTGGGGAGTGTGATCAGGCATTGGCGGGTGGCGCGTTGGTCATCAGCAGCCCTCTTTGGTTCCACAACCTTGCAGGTGCTTCTTTTCTGAGCTCCACGGGCGCTTGCAAGCCTTTCAGCGCTGATGCAGACGGTTACTGCCGTGGAGAGGGCGTCGCTGGCCTAATCCTGAAGAAAATGTCTGTTGCACTCGCTGACGGAGATCAGATCCTGGGATGCATTGCTGGCACTGATGTCAAGCAGAACGAGAACTGCACACCCATTGTCGTGCCCAATTCACCCTCCCTTTCGACACTGTTCGAAAGTGTTCTCGAGAAGTCTGGCTTACGGCCTGAGCAAATCACCGTAGCAGAAGCACATGGGACGGGTACTCCGGTGGGCGATCCTGCTGAGTGGGCTAGCATTCGTACTGTCCTGGCTGGTCCAGAGGTTGCGCGCCCCCAGAAGCTCGTCGTGGGATCGGTGAAGGGTCACATCGGCCACACAGAGTGCACTTCGGGTGTGGCTGCTGTCATGAAAGTCCTACTTATGATGCACGCAGGAGCTATCCCGCGCCAAGCCAGCCATTCGAAGTTGAGCCCGAAACTTCACAGCACGCCAGATGACGGAATGGAAGTTCTGACTCAAGCTAAAGCGTGGAATGCCGACTTTTATGCAGCACTGATCAACAACTACGGAGCCTCAGGATCGAACGCCTCCGTCATCGTCACGCAGCCGTTCCTGAAGCGCCCCTCGTCGTCGAGATTCGCGATCCATGAGAGCGGTATCAAACATGCCTTCTCATTGTCAGGAAACAGTGAGGATGACATCCGCAGGAATGCGACACGTCTGCTTGCTTGGATTGAAGACCAGAAAACGACTTTGCTTCCGTCCGACCTCTCCCTCAACTTGTCGCGACGATCGAATCTGGGCATGCGCCTGAGTCTCAACTTCGGAGCCGATTCGTTGTCGGGTGTCAAGGGTCAGATCAAAGACTTCTTGAATGGAAACACCGCCGGCGTCGTGACTGCATTGGATTTCCCTCGGCCTGTCGTGCTGTGCTTTGCGGGACAAGCTTCCCGACATGTAGGCCTGAACCGTTCCGTCTACAACCAATTCAAGATCTTACGAGACCATCTCAACGCCTGCGACGATATCATCAAACAACAGGGCCTCGAGAGTATCTTCCCGCGCATCTTTGACAATGCGCCGATCACGGATCAGGTGCTTTTGCAAACCATGATGTTCGCAATGCAATACTCTGGTGCCATGAGCTGGATCGACAGTGGTATTGAGGTCGCTGCTGCAGTGGGCCACAGCTTTGGCGAGCTGACTGCGCTTGCCGTCTGTGGTATTGTTTCCGTCTCCGACGCCATCAAGCTCATCTCACGTCGAGCATTGCTCATCCGCGAGAAATGGGGCGCAGATTCCGGTGCTATGCTTGCCATGGAGGGCAGCGCTAGCGATATCAACGCACTACTCACGGCATCCGCGCCCATTGCAGAGTCTCAGGGAACGGTTCCGGCCACCGTCGCATGTCACAATGGACCTACCTCATGGACGCTTGCAGGATCTACCAACGCGATTGAAGCTGTCGAGAAGGCGGTGCTTGATTCCAAGGTGTCAATGCGAACAAAGCGGTTGAACGTCACCAATGCTTTCCATTCCACTCTGGTCGAGCCTTTGCTTTCGGACCTGCTCCAAGTCACTGAGGGCATCGTTTTCCGCACACCCACGATCCCCCTCTTCTATTCCAAGAACTTACGATTCGATGAACCTGTGGGCTCGGACTTCATTGCGAAGCACCTGCGTAACCCAGTGTACTTCAACGATGCCGTCCAGCGCATCGCTAAGAAATATCCATCTGCAGTTTTCCTTGAGGCCGGGTCTGGCTCAACAATCACTAGCATGGTCAAAAGCGCGCTTGGCTCTCCGAAATCGTCTCACTTCCAGGCGGTCAACATTACCTCGGAGAATGTTCGATCGAACGTTACAGATGTGACGCTTGCACTACGGAAAGCTGGTGTCCAGGTCACTCACTGGGCCCATCACAAGTCTCAAACTCTGGAGTATCGTATCCTCTTGCTTCCTCCGTATCAATTCGTGCAAAGTAAGCACTGGCTTGACTTGAAGTTGCCTCAAGCTCATCCCGAAGTTGCTCCTGCCCTACCTGCAGTTGTTGAGGCAGCACCATTGGGACTTTTCAAATTTGTTGGTCACAAGGACTCCGCGGGGCTACACTCAAGATTCCTGATCAATACTGCGCATCAACAGTATGAGGAATACTTGGAAGGTCACATCATTGCTGGTGCGGCGCCGATTTGTCCAGCAACTCTTCAAATCGACATCGTGATCGAATCCATCCTCACTCTCCATCCCGAGAAGGCCACATCAGACTACAAGCCAGTCATTCGTCACATCGAGAATCAAGCTCCGATCTGCCGTGATGCGTCTCGTACCGTGTGGCTCGACTTCATCGCCAAACAGGGTGAGGAGAATTTCTGGGACTGGAAAATCACGAGCACCAGCGAGCAAGGCAATGCCACCACGCACGTCACTGGTGAAGTCAGCCTACTTCGTGCGGATGATCAACAGTATCGACGTGAGTTTAAACGGTACGAGCGCCTTGTCAACTATGAGCGCTGCAAGGCCCTCCTCGAGCACACTTCGCCTGACGACATGATCCTTGGCCGCAACATCTATCGTGCATTTTCGGATGTCGTGGACTATGGAGATATTTATCGCGGCGTTCAAAGGCTCGTCGGATTGGGCGCCGAGTCTGCTGGTAGGGTCGTAAGCAGCTCGACCAGCGGGACTTGGTTCGACACGGCCAGGGCAGACTGCTTTGCTCAAGTTGGTGGTATATGGGTGAACTGCATGACTGAACGCTCACCCAACACTCTCTACATCGCCAATGCAATCGAGCAATGGCTTCGTTCTCCCGTCGCTAGCTCGGACAACGCCCCCGGTGAACAGAAATGGGACGTCTTCGCCACTCACCAAAAGATTTCCGACAAGGCATTCTGTACGGACATCTTTGTCTTCGACGCCATCAATGGCGCTTTGACAGAAGTCGTTCTGGGTATTCAATATGTTGAGGTCTCCAAGCCAGCCATGAAGAAGCTGCTGCTTCGCAGCACCCCAGGTGCTCAGCAAGCCCAGCTCATCGATGCCGCCGCACAAGCTATCGACCGAGAGCCGGTCCCAGCATTCACTACCATCACAAAGTCAGCCACCGTTCCAGAGACGTCTGGAAATGCATCGTGGGCTCAAGACTTGTCGGCTTCGAAGCATGTCAAGGAATCATCAGCGCCACGATCAGCAGGCCCGAATGTCGCCAACAAGTTGAAGACAATTATTGCTGATTTGTGTGGCCTCGAGCTAAATGACATCAAGGACGATGCTCAGTTGGGCGACTTGGGGATTGACTCTCTCATGGCTATGGAGCTGTGCCGCGAAATTGAGGGTGAATTCAAGATTGAGATTCCCGAAGATGACCGAGGTGACATTGTTGATTTCCCGGGCTTGGTCGCTTGTGTCTGCAAGCGCACCGGTGCTGGTCTACCTGACAGTAACTCGGACAGTGAAGCTGAGGATTCATTGTCTGTCAGCAACGGCTCAAGGACTCCGTCAACGGCACCGACAGAATGCTCATCACGTGACCAGTCCACGGATCGAGGTGATAAGTCCACCAAACACGAGCTCGATATCTCTTTCGAGACCTGGATGGATGCTTTCAATTCTATGAACACCAACATCGATCAGCGCATTCAAGAGTGCGGTTTCGACGGCTATCTGGCTGGTGCCAACCTGGATCAGACTGAATTATGTGTAATCATGATCCTCGAGGCGTTCGAGAAGTTGGGAATCGATGTTCGCCAGGTCGCGGTCGGGGGTGTGGTCAAACGCGTGCCGCATGTGCAAGAGCACGGCCGCCTCGTCGACTACCTGTATAACATCTTGGACACAGAGGCTGGCCTTATCGAGAAGACCTCGGGCGGATACCGACGTACGAGCCAGCCCCTCCCGACTATGTCTGCTCAGGATCGTCTGGAAGAGGTTCAAACTGTGCATCCAGCCCATGCAGATGCGACTGCTTTGGCTTTCCACACAGGTAGCCGTCTTGCTGAAGTGCTCCGAGGCAAGGAGACCGGTGTGCAGCTGATCTTCGGAAGCGAGAAAGGACGTAATCTCGTCTCGAAGCTGTATGGAGAATGGCCATTGAACGCGATGTACTATCAGCGTATGGTTGAGTTCTTCACGAACCTTGCGGCCTCCGTACCTCGGAACGGAGGACCACTCAGAATTCTGGAGATGGGGGCTGGTACCGCCGGAACCACCAAGATTGTGCTGCCTGCACTCGCGCAGATGGGCATCCCGGTCGAATACACCTTCACCGACCTTTCGCCAGCATTCGTTGCCCAGGCTCGCAAACGCTTCAAGCAGTACGACTTTGTAAAGTATCGCGTTCACGACATCGAGAAGCCAGCCCCAGAGGATCTGGTCGCAACACAACATTTAGTGCTGGCGAGCAACGCGGTACACGCTACACATGACTTGAACCAGTCCACGGCTCACATCAAACAATTCCTTCGACCGGATGGAGTGCTTCTTGTGTTGGAGATGACGTCACCTGTCATCTTTCTTGATCTCATCTTCGGTCTCTTCGAAGGCTGGTGGATGTTTAACGACGGTCGCAATCACGCCGTGACAAGTCCGGCCACTTGGGATCGATGCATGAAGAACGTGGGCTACGGCCATGTCGCCTGGACTGGTGGAAGCAGACCAGAGACGAACATTGAGAAGTTGATTATGGGTATGGCCCAAGCACCTCCAAGGTATGCATCTCTTCAAAGCGTCGCATCTCCTTCTGTGCCAATCTCACATGGGAGTCGCGCCGCCAGGTCCCAACCCGATGAGGAATTGCCAGCTGATTTGGTCGATCGAAAAGCAGTTATTGAAGGCTATGTGCGGAAATACACCGCAGGCTGGAGTCAGCCGACGGGGCGCCTCGCGTCTGATGGCCGCAGAGGACGCTCAGCGCGGGGCACGACTGTGCTGGTCACGGGTGCGAGTGGAAGTCTCGGATCATATCTGGTCGCTCATCTAGCCCGGCTCCCCGAAGTTTCTGCGGTGGTCTGCATGAATCGTGTCACCAAGATTGCAGGTTATCAGCGCCAAGTGCAAGTCTTCCAAGATCGACACATCCAACTCAACGAAGAGGAAATGCAGAAGGTGTGGGTCATCTCGACTGATACCTCGCTACCACAGCTCGGCCTCTCATCGGATGAATACCAAGGCCTCATGAGACGAGTGACGCACATCTGTCACAACGCATGGCCCATGAGTGCAGTGCGTCCTGTCGATGGGTTTCAATCTCAATTTCAAGTCATGCGCAACCTGATCGATCTTGCGCGAGACGCGGGATCTCATCAAAGTAGCAAGATCGGCTTCGAGTTTGTCTCTTCCATCGCCGTGGTGGGGCAATATCCCATCTGGACGGAACAACGCTTGGTGCCAGAGGAACGGATGGATGTCCGGTCTTTGATCGGAAACGGCTACGGCGATGCTAAATACATCTGCGAGAGGATGCTCGATGAGACATTGCATCGATACCCCGAGCACTTCCATGCTCTATCTGTTCGACCCGGACAGATCGCGGGCTCCAAATCGAGCGGTGCATGGAACACCCACGAACATTTGAGCTTCCTCGTCAAATCCTGCCAAACAATCAAAGCAGTCCCCGCCTTCGAAGGCGAGCTGAGCTGGACACCCGTCGAGGACGTCGCCGGATGTTGCGCAGATCTCCTCATGTCCGAGCAAGCCCCCCATCCAATCTACCACATTGACAATCCCATCCGCCAACCCTGGCGACCGATGGTGAACTTGTGGGCGGACGCCCTTGACATTCCTTCATCGAACATCGTCTCGTTCCCGCGCTGGCTGGAACTTGTACGAGCCTATCAGGGCAAACCTGTTGAGAATCCGGCGATAAAGCTGGTTGATTTCCTTGAGAATGAATTCGTACGCATGTCCTGCGGTGGACTCCTGCTTGATACGCAGAAGAGCGTTTCTCATTCCGTTACGCTTTCGAAGGTCGGACCGGTGTCGGATGAGGTTGCGAGGTTGTACATTGATGCCTGGAAACAGACCGGATGGCTGCGCGCTTGAGACTTTGGGCAGAAGATCACATGTCTTTTCTTCACTTTGCTTTGTTTTGTATGTTGGGGGTCATTGGCCTTGGGTGTTGGTTATTGGTTGGCGTGATGTGTTTGGGATTATCTTTGCTTGAGGAGTTACATGTTTGGGTTTCATCTATTTGAGGTGTCCTGGCGCAGGTTGAACTATGGATTCGATGAGCCTTTCTCTCATGAAATCATATTAGAAAATCATTTGTCCAATATCATTTTCGCCCAGCAGTATGCTCACGGAATCTCATGGCAAAAGGCTATGACTTCTTCACCATACAAATAGCAAGTGGCACCGGTATCAGGCAGATCGTACAGGTCACTCTACTAGCTGAATGAAAGCGAGTGATCATTCTGCTCCACCGACCGGTGTTTCATCAAGTGAATCAGGCCTGTGCAGATCAAGAGTAAAGTCAGTCATCAGAGTCCTCGGTCCGGTTCGAACGACATCTGTACGTCAAGCATTACAGGCGTAGATGACAAATTTTCCTTTTGTGGTTGGCTCAAATGCTTGACAGTCCATTTTACACGTCACAGGCCAGGGGAGGAATAGCACGCACCCTTCGTCCTGTCAGGCAAACTTCATTACTCACGAACGCAACTCAAGATACCGAAGTCCGATATATAGACGCGTTCGATGGACCGAGGGAGTACTGCTGCATATTTAAACAAAGCTTGTCACTACCTCCAATCACCAACAAGACTCAAATATGCTATTGGGGAAGGAGAGCAGACATTCATGAGTCAACGTGGGCAAATTGTGTACATTGGCGTTGTTGTCCTTACCCAAACCCTAAATTGACCCTAACTCATGTAAAGATCTGGCACATCGCAGGTGCCTATGCTCTACTTGTATCACGTGCTGCTCTCGATCCAATTAGCAATTACCACTCTGATACCTGCAAGATCGTCACCCTCCAGACGATACTAGATAAGCATACAAATATCAATCGTCATCCTATTTCATCAGATGGCGCGAATGAGCTGAAAAATGAAGACGACGGGCGGCGCGCCTTGGATCACGCAAGTTCACATCTGTGCGACAGTGCTCGGCACATCTACGGGCGATTCTACCACCAGTGATTATATCGATCAGCCACGATGATCGTGACATCTGTTCAACTCATCATCACACCCACGAAAAATGGCGGTGGCGCATTTCCGATCCGTACAGTCTGCGCGATCTGTTTCATAGCCAAGATGGGCCTCAATCACTCATCGTGTTTCCAATGAAAGCTTAGTGCTTTGTCATGAAGGACGACCCGCTGTAAATGCTGACAGCGTTGGATCTGTCCTCCAGTTCACGCACAGCCACAAAAAGTCCAGAGCGTCCGGCGCATCGCATCCAGCAAAGTTTCGAGAAGCTTTTCATCCTGCGTGAGGGCATGCTCTATTCTGGGATTGCCGTATCCGAGTCTGACAATCATCGACGAAGGATTCGGAGTTATGAGCTCGGACGTACTCGGATTTACGCCTCCAACGCGCGGCCCTCGGAACGCCAGCTGCGGCCGAAGGTTTCCTGGGCTCTCCTGAGAGTCTCTTCAAACACCATTTTGGGCATATACAGGAATCGTTCCTGGCAGTGCTGATCAGGACCCGGAGTGTAATTGTCCCGGGGCCCAAGCAGCTGCCTCCCAAGCCACGTGGAGAAACGTTTCCTTCATGCCACATGGGCAGCCGATGCATCGGTCGCTCGCGTGGCTTGTCAGTGAACGCCTCCCTGTTGAATGTAAGTCCGGCGACCAGGACCATTGACTGAGACTTACGTTATTCTTCGCTTAGTTACGCGAAGAATGGCGTTCGCGGATTCGAAGGATGCCGGGCTGTGTTCTGACGAGGCCGCTCGTCACGGCGACGATATGGAAGTTGGATGAATTGATGAACGTATAAAGCATCGCCATTTCGCCCGGTTGAGTGAATGAAAGACATCCATCCACAAGTCTGCGAAACAATCATTTCTAAATTTTCTTTCATTGGCTAGACAGAAATAACGCAGATATGCTTGCACAAACTTTAACCACTCTCGTGGCCATCGCCACGTGCGCCGCAGGGGCAGCTCTCAACCCTGCAGCCTTTGCAGCATCTGATGTCATCCGAAAAGACTTTGTGATTCTCGGTGGTGGGGCTTCTGGTACATACGCTGCAATCGCCCTCAAGGACAAGGGCAAATCATTCGTGGTTGTTGAAAAGGGTGGCCGCCTCGGTGGACACGCCCGTACATACTACGACCCCAAAACCGGAAAGGGCGTCGACTTTGGTCTTCAGATCTACCTGAACGACAGCGTCGTCACCAATTTCTTCGATCGCCTGAACACCCCGTACACAGCTGTATCACCAACTCAATTCGGATCTCCATTCATCCACGCCGACTTCGCCAAGAAGGTACTCATGCCAAACTACAGCCGTGGCTCTCTCGGTCAAGACTATCTCGATGATCTTGCAAAGTTCAACCCCGGTGCCAACGATCTCACATACCTCAAGACTCCCGTTGACCCGGCTCTGACCCTCACATGGCCCGAGTACATCGAGCAGACCGGTCTTTCCAACGCTTCTGCCTATGCCGCTTTCAACCGACCTGCGATTCCCGGTCGCCTCCGCGAGGACCTGGCCTTGTATGTTTTCAACGACCTGAACGATGTCATGATCCGTGAAGGGCAGCGATACGGTGCCATCGTCAATGCCAACCGGGACAACTCCCAGCTTTACAGGAATGCCCAAGCCGAGCTCGGATCGTCGGTGCTCTACAACTCACAGATCATCGACGGCATCCGAGCCAACAACAACGTTCGCCTAGTGGTGAACACACCCACCGGCCGGAAACTCATCGTCGCCAAGCAAGTCATCATTGCCATGCCACGAATCCTCTCCAACATGCAAACGCTCGGCTTGGATTCCAAGGAAAAGGCGCTCATCTCACAAATCACTGGAGGCCAATACTATGGCGGTGTAGTCAACAACACCGGTCTGATGCAAACCGCTGCCTACCCCAACCGCGGCGTGGACACGGCGTGGAACGTCCCCGACGTCCCCAGCGTCGTGACCATCAGTCCGTCCCCCGTGGACGGCTTCCACTACTACTGGTACACATCCCTCCAGGCCACGACGCGCACTGTGATCGAATCCGCCGTGCGCGACGCCATCTCGACCCTCCAGACGCTGACCGGCGCCGCCAAGACCACCCCCAACTTCGTCGACTACCAGGACTTCACTCCCCTGCAATTGCGCGTGTCGGCGGACAACATCAACTCGGGCTTCTACCAGAAGTTCAACGCCATGCAGGGCTACAAGGGCACTTGGTATGTCAGCGCTTTCAATGTCCCCGGTTCCAGCCAGCTCTTCAAGAACACGATGGACCTCCTGCCGCAGATCATTGCCGCTGCTGGGAATTAGAGGTGTGTTATGGGAGTTGGGAGGGCGAAGATACTCCCCGGTGGAGTTGTTCTTACTCTGGTCTGGCGTTGGTGAGGGCGAGGTGTTGGATTTGGGTCCGGCGTTGGTTCTGTTTAGATCTGTCGCTATGGTTTCTGTTGCACGAGAGGCGTCGTCATTGTCCATTTAGAGAAAGTCGTACACATTGAGTATCTATCTACAGCTTTGCAATTTGTCGATCTCGTGAATGTCCATATTCCGTGTTGGTAGCTCCTCGACGTATCTCTATACTCCTATACCACGATGCGTTCTATCTCTGTCTTCTGTCTCCCTCTCTACGCAGGAGAATCTCTATCGACAGACCTTGATCGAATCAGACATGCTCCTTACATCGTGCCTGTCTTTCCTGACTCGCGATGAATACGCACACACACACACACACACATACACACACACACACAAACTTACACTTACTCTCATCACTACAGACACATACACTCATACATGAAATTACACCCTCCTCGTCTCCAAGCCCAGGCACACCACCGACAACGCAACCTCCCAAAGGCTTGATCAGCAACAAGACACAGTGACAAGCCACGCCGAGAGAGTGACGTATAGACGAAGCGCGCGAGACCGACAATCAACAGGATCACGACAACGCCAACGGGGGACCATGCAATGCAGCCACCGCCATACGCACTCCTCCCTTTCAGCCTGACCGACCTCGTACCGATGGGCGATGGTGACACGGGCGGTGTGATACGTATCAAGCGAATGCGACCTCTGAGAGGACACATATGTAACCGAGACCGACGCACCATCGCATCTCGCTATACCATTCTACATCCTGGTGGGCATTATGTGGGAAAGAGAATAGAGGATCGCCTATGTTCCTACTACTCCTGCTGCGGCTGCAGTGTTATTAGTCCTTTCTGCAAGCACCCGATAGTTAGATTGATTGATTGAGGAATCGATGGATCGATATGATATGATATGATTTGATTACGATATGATATGATAACCGCAGCTGATCCGGGAACCCCTCGATTCGATCACCATTGCATATGCACATCCCAGTGGACATCTCTCCACACCACCATCCACCACCACCCACCACAGCCGGCCGGTCCCTCGCGTGTGCAGCAGAACATGCAAACGTCGCGATCGGCGGCGGCTGCAGCAGGGCGGCGCGCGCATGGGGGCATCCTTGTTATTCATGACTAAAACAAATCCGCCACGATCGTCGTTGCCCTGCCGGTACCTCTCTCTCTGTGTGTGTACCTGGGTGTGTGCATATCTCGTGTCCTGTCCTGCTCGGAGTTGATTGAGTTGAGTGAGCGACATGCAGGTGTAGCAGCCCGAGATCAGCAGTACCATTATCATCTGGTTGATGGTGGGGCGGGGCGGGACTTTGCGGGGAGGAGGAGGGAGGCGCGCTTGCAGTCCAGTCCAATCCAATCCAGTCCAGTCCAGTCCGGTCCGGTCCAGGGCTGTTGCTCTCGCTCTCCCGGAGTATTTAATAATTTCGTTGGCGCCGCGGAGTTTCTTTCGTGAAACAGGTGGTGGAATGGACATTGATTTGGACGGCTCATGGGAGTTTTTTTTGCCTTTGTCCTTGACACTCACCTGGCAAGCAGAACATCTCTCGGACATCGTGGAGGGACGGAGATAGTAATGGCGTAACGATGTCCCCTCCCTTCCGTCCTGCTTATGCGATGGAAGAGGGAGAGTCTTGGGTGATATATCCACGTTCGCATATCGTGGGGTTGTTTTTGTAGTTGAGAGACAGACACATATCCATCACCGCACGGTCAACAGCAGCAGCAAAAGAAGGGAGAGAATAAAGATAATAAGAAGAAGACGAGAGACCTCATCCGTACCTATTCGTCTCATCACACACCGTCGATACACCCCCGAACGACAGACCATCATGTCTTCTCCTTCATCTTCCACCTCTTCCGAACCGCAACAGCAGCAATACGACTGGTATGTGCACCTCCCCGATCTGCCCGACAGCCAGCAGATCCGCACCGACAACCGCCATCTCCACCTGAAGCACAACGCGGACATCTTCGGGAAGCAAGTCATCTTTGGTGAGTTTCTCTCTCTCCCTCTCCCCCATCTCATATTCTCCCATCCATGCACACTCTGCACGCTGCGTCCCAGCCTCGAAAGATGGGTCGTTGCAGATTAGATACGATCGACATCGGGGAGGAAGAAAAGAGCACGCAATGCCCCAAAAAGATCGGCGAAACGGCCAAGAAAGCGTGATCGGAACAAGCGAGAGAGGGACAAGAGTCGACCGCTGCTTTGCTGCTGCCGTCTCGATCTCTGCCGTCTCTCCCATTACGTACAAAACCGCCGCTCCTCACTCACACTCCGATTCCTCCCATCCACCCATCCATCAATCATGCAATCACTCCCATCTGACAACCGATATTGATTCTTTCTCTCCACAGGCGGCCCAACCCTCGTCGCTCCCTCCCTCAGCCCCGCCGACCCCAACTTCCAAGTCAACGGCAGCATCCACGTGATCCGCGCGGGCAGCGAGGACGCCGTGTGGGAGATGCTGCGCGAGGACCCCTTTGCCAAACTGGGCGTCTGGGACCTGGAGAAGACGGTCGTCGTGCCGATGAAATGTTTCGTCATGGCGCCGCTTTAGATATCCTGCGATGTCGATGAGATGAGAAGATTGATCGAAGATGGAGGAGGATGGAGACGATGGGAGAACGATGGGAGACAGATCTCCGGTACCATCAGCTGAGATACACATCTATGAACCTGTGACCTCGTTGTCGTTATGCACACGCGTGAAATTGGTTGGTTTCTTTCGATGAGAGAAAATGTGAGACTTTTATTCATTTCAATAGTGCTGGTGAATTTCGTCCTCAAAAGGAAATCAATCAATCATCGAGATCAAGTTTCATCATACAGTGGGAGGAGAAATTGCCGAAAAGCAACAGGGAATCATCACCGCCCATCGAAACAGTCCCTCCAAATTCCGCCCGCGGCGAGAAAGCCCGCCCGCGTTTGTGTGATCGCGACGACCCTTCAATTCAGGCCGCCTCCTTGGTATGTATGTAACGACCATCATCAAAGAGATAGACCATGACCATCCTGTAACCGTTCCAATCCATGGCTGCGTCAGTGTGAGCAGGAGATATCATTTCTCTGGAATTTACTACGATTGCGATCGTCTCGTCGATGATTGAACACAACAACCAAATAGAACAAAGCGACGGCTTATTAGAACACCTTTTTTGATCAAGAGTCGCGTTTCACACTCGCCAGTGATCGGCGTGGATTTCTTGGGGTGAAATCATCCTGCGTCTCTCTTGCCATCGATTCACTCGGAGACACACACACACACAGAGAGAGAGAGGGAGCAACCCCGCATGCTGGTGACCGCATCTATTCCCCTCCACGAAAGACAATTCGAGGATCATGAAAAGCAGAACACTGTAAAGATTTTCCAATTTCTTCTCTCAAGTACAAAGAAAGCAAAAAATAAATAAAAACAATCCGCTTTGATTTTCTATGAGTTCGCATCTTCAAAAACCCTGCAAATAGGGAGGTGTGCATGTGTGTTTCTAATTCCTTCCGTCCGTCGTCCCGCTCAAAGAGATAACCCAATCTGTCTGTGGAATATCCGCGCCGACTCCAGCAGGGTTCATACAGCAAACCGTAGCAGCCCACCTCTCTCCTTCCCTCCCGTTCTCTCTGGAACAATTACAGAGTGACGACCAGCTTCTTCGCCGAGACGCCCTTCATGATCGCGTCGACCGCGCCCTGCACCGCGCCCAGGCCGCTGCCCGTGACCTCCGGCTGCGGCGAGGGGACGAAGGTGCCCGCCGCGAGCGCCGCGGGCAGGAAGCTCTCGTAGATGGCCGCGCCGACGGCGTTGTTGGCCAGCGTGGTGCCGAAGATGCGCTTGATCTCCACGCCCGCGGGCGGGGTGTAGTCGGCGGCGCCCTTGGTCGTCGCGATGCGGCCGGCGCCGGCGGTCGCGGCGAGGACCTTGCTGCTGACGATGGTGGCGTCGCCGCCGATGGCGTCGAGCACGCCCGCGAGGGTCTTGCCGCCGAGGGCCGAGATCAGGTCCGCTTCGACCGAGGGTGAGGAGTAGTCGACCACGGCGTAGGCGCCCAGGCTCTTGACGTAGGCGAAGTTCTTGGGCGAGGCCGTCGCGAGCACGTCGTAGCCGGCGGCCAGGGCGAGCTGGATGGCGTTGCTGCCGACGCTGGAGGAGCCGCCCCAGACGAGGATGGTCTTGCCGTTGGCCGGGCGGCGCGGCGAGGTCGGGTAGTCGAGGCCGAGGAAGGGCGCGTCCTGGAAGAGGCCGCAGGCGGCGGTCGAGCAGCCGAGCGGGATGACGGCGGCGGATTCGTAGGAGATGCCGTCCGGGATCGCGCTGGTCATGTGTTGGGTGAGGATGGTGTAGTTCTGGAAGGCGTTGTCCTGGTCGCGCTTGGTCGCCATGCCGAGGGCGTGGCCCACGACGCGGTCGCCCTTCTTGAACCGGGTCACGCCGCTGCCGACGGAGACGACGACGCCGGCGACGTCCTGGCCCAGGACGGTCGGGTAGTTCATCGGCCACCAGGCGAAGGCCTGGAGGGAGCCGTCGACCGGGTTGATGGCGACGGCCTTGTTCTCGACGAGGATCTCGCCGGCTTCGGCGGTCCAGAGGGGGGCCTCCTTGACCTCGAAGGCAGGAGACTTGGCGGCGGTGAGCCAGGCGGCAGAGTTGGAAGCCATGGCGTATGATCTGGAGCGGATGGTTCTTGACGGCGATGAGAAAAGAGATGTGGTGGGAGGAGCGATCAGAGGGAGGATCGATCTGCTGGTGGTGGTGGTGGTAGATGATTGACGAGCGCTGAAGAGTGCGAGACGCCTGGTGATGGTGTTGCTGATGGAATGCATGGCCAAGGGAAAGATGCAGCAGGAGGATCGCCTTTGTAGTTTTTCCAATCCCTCTCTTCAGCTCTCTTCAACAGAGGATACGTGTGATGTTGCCGGTGCACGGCATCGCTGTTCAGCTTCATCCGAGAGAGAGAGAAGCACTGTTCAGCCGAAGGAGAGCGCATTGTTCGTCATAGGAGCAAGAATTCCCAGCTGTGTGCATTATCTCCGGGCGTATTGCAGAGGAGGAGGACATGCCAGGGCGAAAGCTGACGGCGGCGGTGCTGGTGGGGCACAGCACGCACCGGCCGGATGTTTGAAAACAACTCCGGTCGAGAGCAGGAGCAAAGTCCGACAGAGAGGATGGGCCGTGACCCTGTCTCTCTCTCTCTCTCTCTCTCTGTGTGTGTGTGCTTACTGTACTGAATGATGACTGTAAGCGTCTCAGTTGAGCCAGCCATGTCCTTCCTCACATGCGGGCGAAGAAAAGCGTCCGCGCGGAGTAATTCCAAGCATCGTGATTCGCGTGCGTGGTCAGGTCTTATCGCCGCGAGAGGCCACCAAAATGCTGGGTGGCAGCTCGGCCGAGCCTCTCGGATATAATCAAATCAGGCCGCCCTTTTGTGCCTGGGAGGGTTCTGCTCTCAACCGATTGGAATCTCCCTGCAGCAGAACCGGCACACACGCCCCTCCACACACACACATACACACACATGTTCACCCATGATCGTCACACACGCACACACACACACACACACACGACATCTACAGGGAGTTGATGACCCCACAAAGTGTACCATATACGTCCTGACTGTGTATCACTGTATACTGTGCGTTCCCTCATGCAATCAATGCATGAAGAGTCAAGAGATCATCGTCCGGCGATTCCTCTTTCGGCGACTGGCGTGGATCGACATCTCCTTGCGGCAATGATTCCCTCACGCCTCCAAGCCCTGGACTAGGGCGGAGAGGTCTGTTGGCCGGACGGGGTGGCTGTGGTCGGTCACCAGAGAAGCGTGCACCGCATGAGTGTGGAATAATAATGCACAGCGCCCGGACAGTGATAATAATAATGATAATGATCATGATAATAAATAGGTCACGATAGCTTCGTTCCCTCCTTCGCGTGTACGACACGCCGTCCCTCGATAGTGTTCCATTAGCGCATGCGTGAGGTCGAGGACTCGCCCAGCTGCAGGTGGACTTGACTCGAAATGGAAAGCGTTCGGCGATACTCATCGGGATCAGACGGGCGAATCGGAAAGGACAGTCCATTGATCCTGCTGCTGCTGCTTGTATCAGCCCTGGACGGTGGAAACACACTCACAGCCCCGCTCTCTCTCTCTCTCTCGCCAGCCATCCATCCATCTCAAAACAAAACTCCGTCCGGGATGACTAGTGGTGATCATGGTGGTCGTGGTGGTGGTCGTGGTGATGATCGTGGTGATGGTAGCACACACCCACGATCACATCTTCATCCTTGATACTCGAACCTCACACATGGCGCGTATGGGCTGGGATCTCCCCATCCTTTCTATTTTGTATGCTGGTCGGGATCGGTAAGACTCATCGTCTCGCATTGATTGCGCGGCATGGAATGAAGTGAAGTGAAGTGAAGTGAAGTGAAATGAAATGAAGTGAAACGAACGAGAGACTCCGCAATGGCATGGTTAGGCGTGTTCCCTGCTCGGCTCAGGTGAAAGGTACATCACCTCAAGATGGTTGTTATCATCATCCGAGATAATCACTCATCATCGGCCGGATATGATCTGATCCATGTCGCTCATCATGCAAGGCGTTCTGATCGCCGGTCATGGGCGTGGTCCAGGGCTGATGTGGCTGTCCACAACATTGCAATCCAAGGTTGTTTTAGTCACCACTGACACTCTGCACTGGTGGACGGTACATGCATGTGCTGCAGTCCAATCTAATCAAAATCGAATCATGGGGTCCGATATGTCCCTCAGTAATCACTCCATGTCGTCGATCGCGATCTTGATATTCATGGGAGTTGACGATCGCCGCGGTCGTCTCGATTGACTTCGCGACGGACACGATCGGACTTTTGATAAAAATAATCTCTGTCTTGGCCGTGCACCTACGCCGCAGACGACGAGTGATATTTTGGGTGAAACCACCACGAGAAGGCTCTAGGTTTCGTCCCGTCATGTCAGCGCTATCGTGAACGATGAGACCGGCGAGCCCCGACGACCGGGAAAGACCACGACCTTCAGGCCATCCAATCTATGATGCGATATCTCCCCATCAAATCTGTAGATAAGACATTGGGCCTCTGCTTCGAACCTACTCATATCGCTCACAATCCTCCTGGCGCGGCATGCCAATCCTTCGCTCTGGCATTGTCCGCAATCAATCACGTCAAAATGCGCCACAGAAGCTTGCCCTGCTTGCAAGGTTCTTCGGAGAGCATGAGGGCAGAAACGGTGGCCAAGCGGCGGGACCAACCCAACCCACCAACCAACCAACACCGCCTCCTCCAGCCTGCCCTGGCCGCCCGTCTGACCAACCGGGCAAACTCACCCGTCAGAATCCGCTCCAGACGCGCAAGCCCGTCTATTTTCCCTCCCCAGGCGGCCGCAGCCCCATACTAACACCACAGCTCCAGAGGAATATACGACAATGCACCCGATCGAGACAGAGACATACGGGTCGCCAAGGTCAAATGGCCAATGCACTATGCTTGACTCCTGCTGCGGCTGCACGCGCACAGTGTACCCATTTCTGCACACGCGGGCGAGCGAGAGGGAGACAGCGAGGCAGAAGGGAGATTGGTGGGCCGATCATTCATGCTGCTTCGCTTGCTTAGGCGAATGCCAAGAAGGTCAAGCCTCGTAAGGGAAAGCATCTCGGTTACAACCAAGTAGCATACAGGCAGCGAATACCAAGCCTTCGTGGCAGAAACGTCCTCTCCACATGGTGGTCAGGCCAAGGCCCACTCACTGTACAAAAAGTGTACATACGGCTGACAGTCAGCGCCTTGCCGTCCTGATAGGCACCTGCGGTGTCGTGTAAAGGTCAGCGCCGCGCCCAGAGGATCCTTCGTCTCGGAGATCAGGATCGTGCGTCCCCCCTCCCATCGTCGGCCAACCATGCAACGTGGTATCGCAGCCTCGGATTTCGCGTGATGGCCCAACGATGGCCATGCCGATCGACACCCGCTCGGATCATGTCCATGTGTCAGTCAGCACGTTTCGGACCACGCACACGCGATGCAGGTGTGTTGGCGTCTTCTTCAGCTCGTGGCTGTATCCGCTGCTGCGGGCCAGCCCTTTCGCATCCTCGCCGAGAGACACTTGAAGCATTGAAGATCCGCACGTTTTTCTATAACCATGATCAGTCATCTCTTCACTGGCTCATCAAGTCAGCTTCCTTTCAACAAAGCCTCTCTCTCTCTCTCATCTCAAGATACCTTAGGTGTTGTTGATCACCCCCTTGCCAGCTCACGAGAGACAACCATCGTGATTCAACATGGCCGAGCAACATCCCACCACAACGAAGAAGACCCAATCCCGACAGCAGCCTGGCCTTGCCTGTGAAGGTTGCCGGACGCGGAAGATGCGATGTGATCGACAAGAGTGCGTATACCACTTCATGAACGTTGGCCGGATGCCGTGCACCATGCTTACACTATCGACCAGACCAACCTGTAACAACTGCAAAGATCTGAACATCGTTTGCAAACCCAATGCCGTCAGGCAGCCCAGAGGTCCCAAGAAGGGACAATTGCGAGCATTGCAGTCCCGCATCTGTGAGTGTCGCTCGCCAATTCATCATGGTAAAAGCACATCCGCTGACCAATGATCAAGTGCTTCTCGAGCAGCAGCTTGGCGATGCGAATACCAACCAAGACACGAGCAACTCCAGCGGAGAATCCGATCAGGATCCATCCCTAGATACATCCCGCAAGAGCTCCACTGCAGTATCAGAGATCAGTCTGCAAGAATGCGATACGCTGCCCGACGGATCCGCGCCTCTCATCTTCTCAGATCCACCCTTCGATCCGATGATGCTGTTCTCCCCACCATATCCTCTCATGACATATACCGGTGACATGCAGGATGCAATGGACATGGACATGGATGCTTTGTCAAAGATGAACCTCTTCACATCCATGGACACATTTTCAAATACCCTCCCAATCGAGAACAACTTCAATGGCCCGTCGTTCGGTCTCGACAACGTTCAAGCCGTTCCTCTCACGGAATTTCAAAGAGCCGATCTGAATCATCTGTACTTCGATCGAGTACATTCTTTTGTACCCTTCCTACACCGACGGCGATACTTCAAGAGAGAGGCCGCCTCTGGTAACAGCTCTGCACCTTTCACAACCCTCCAACATGCCATGTGGACCATGGCCGCCTCCATGGGAAGTCAATTCCTCGATGTCCGCGCCACCTTCTACGCCACCACCAGATCAATGCTGGAGAGATGGGAGTTGGAAACCCTCGGCGAGGCCATCTCCATCGAGTACGTCCAAGCGTTGATCCTGCTCGCCATCTACGAGACGACCCACGTCAGCTACCAGCGGGGCTCCATGAGCGCCAGCCGCTGCTTCCGCCTCGTGCAGCTCCTCAAACTGCACAAGATCGACGACCCCAACTCCACCCCGGACGAGCAGGGCCACTGCGAGATCGAGCGCGAAGAACGCCGCCGCGTCTTCTGGGCCGCCTACATGCTCGACCGCTTCCTCAGCCTCTTCAACCAATCCCCCATGACCGTCAGCGAGCAGATGATCCTCACCCGCCTCCCCATGCCCGAAAGCCCCTTCCAATGCTCCCACCCCTTGCGCACCGACTTCCTCGCGCAGGTAATCTCCAGCCCGCCGGACCACGACCTCAGTCCCTTCTCCGAGACGATCTTCTGGGTGACCATCGCCGGCCGCTGTCTCGCGCACCAGCAGGAGTCCGCCATCGACCTCGTCCACGGCGGCTGCCAGATCGAGGACTCCGTCGCGCGATACAACGCCCTCAGCGCGATGCTGCTGCAGAAATTGGAGAACGCGAGCACCACCGCCGGCCGCATGGTGGACGATTCCTCCGAGGCCCTCCAGCTCTTCACGAACATGGTCTCGCAGACCGCGCTGATGTTGCTCTTCACCGCCATGCCCGCACATGACGTCGTCCCGACTGCCTCGGGCGGCTTCCACGGCGTGCACGTCCGCGCCCTGGCCGCCTCGCAGACCTTCGCGGGCCTCCTCCAGCGTCTGTCGGAGTTTAGCTCGTTCAAGGTAAGCTCCCTCCCCGTCCGATCGTCCCGTCATCCGCACGCGTGAGATCCACAGGCTAACGATGTATGTGATGGGTGTCCCAGATCCAACCCCTCACCCCGATCCTCCTCTACTACTGCGCCGTCTTCTCCAAGGCCCACCAGGACATCGACGTCCGCGCCCGCCACCAATATGAAATCATCGTCAACAAGTTGAAGGACTTCGCCGCCGCGAATAAACTCGCCCAGGAGTGTCTGACTTGTCTGGGTATGGGTCGGTGAATGACGACGAGGTCGACCCAGGAGAATGAAAGCAGAAAGAAGAAGAAAAGAACAGAATGAGGAATGGGGAATCGTCCTCCTCGACTAATAGAGAGGGAGAGAGAGAGACCTCGAACGGGGACACATGCCTTGGTCAGGTTACACCCCTGGGCAGTCCTCGAGGAACAATTTCCTCGACCTCCCATGCACGCACACAGCCACCAGCCTGGCCTTGCAGCGTTCCGGATTCCACGAACCACACTCCATGCGGAAATCATTCGTCGCGGAAAAGGCGAAAAGAAAAACGGCGGCCTATCCCCATGCGGGATCTCGCTTCGGCAGGAAATGCTGTCCGGGAAAGAGCCGTGGGAGTTTCTCCCTGAATCTTTTGCTCCTTCTGCAGGTCTGCGTGGGATGCTGAGAACCATTGAACACGCTCGATCACAGGCAGACAGGCAGGCAGGCAGGCAGACTTCTGCTTCCGCTTGCTCTGAGTCCGTCAGGTCAGGTCGACCCGAGGCCAGGACTCGGTTCTGGCTTCAAGGAGGAGGGGGGGAGATGCAGAAGCAGAAGCAAAGAGACTATACGCAAGACCTAGAGATGCTTGTAGATGATCTGAATGATATTTGTTCATGTGTATGTCTAGATACGAGTCCTATGAAATGAAAAATAATTCAACGGAAAGCATCATCAAACCACCTTGAATATTGAAGATATCCTTGAAGACGGTGGCTCGGTGAATCTGCTTAGTCATCCTCCACCGTCGGCGAGAATCCAACGGCGAAGGATAACCCTAACGACGTCAGCGCGTCGTGAAATTTATTCCGTCTGCACACTGGAAGTCAGTCCGCATCCACATGTTTCATGCTACTACAGCACTCCATCTAATACACATACACCTCTCTTTCGACACAGGTGGATCGCCACGTTCTTTCCGCAACAACCGACAGGTCATACCGTCTCCTCCAAGGGCGTTCAAGCTCTTCAAGATATTTTCAAGAGCCTCGTTGACGAATCCCTCTCAAGAATCCATCCCTCTCGAGATTTCCCTCGTCGCGACAATCCCCCCGAGCGCAGACCCTCCACCCTCGAGATCGTCCGAAGCCTTTTTGAATTTCTCAAGGACTTTCCCCATTCTGAAGAAACGACTGGGAGATGACGGCAGACGGATCGGTTGCGACGATCATGTCGTCGCCGCCGCCGCCGTCGTCGCCGGTCTTGGGAAACGAGGACAGGAAGGAAGAGGAGACTTCGCTGGCGGAGTTATGTAGTATTTGGTAAGTTCGGTAGAAGATTCCATTCTTTTCGCTCGCTCTTATCCTTTCACCCTCTTCGTAATCTTGACTACCAGGAATTTTCCCTTTCAATTTTAATTCGGAAAAGGCGAAATCCATGCAAATCCATGCTCGGAGACACCCGTCTCTATCAAAAAAACTCAATCTCTTCCCGGAATGCTAGTCCACGATGAGAGATAGAGTCTATCAAAGGGGAAAAAACAGGAAGCATTGTACAATCCCTTCTCCCTCCCTCTGCACGTATCCTCCTTCTCCTTCAGATTGAAGAAATCACCCATTCCAACCATGTGCAAACGTTGATGTCCTTCCTAGCTACACTCTTCCCCCCAAATATCGCTGTCCCCGCTGCAGCACCCGCACCTGCTCTCTGCCATGCTACAAACGCCACCAACAACGCGCCTCCTGCTCCGGCCAACGAGACCCCGCGGCCTACCGGAAACGCAGCCAACTCGCGACTCCTGCGGCGCTGGACCAGGATTACAATTTTCTGAAAGGTGTTGAGAGGGAGATCGAGGTTGCGGGGAAGGAGGTAGTCGAGAGAGGGATTGGTGGTGGCAGCCGCGGTGGTCCTGCAGAGAGGGGAGGCAAGGTGTTTGCGAGGAGGGGGAATCCCGAAGGTCCGGTCCAGCAGTATTTGCAGAAGAACCGGATCGGCGTCACGAGGGCGCCGACGGGGATGTCGAGGCAGAGGATGAATCAGACGCGGTGCACGAAGTAAGTCTCGCCGAATCCTTCCCGGAGAGAGTTCTTCTCCTCCCCCTCATCGAGTGGGCGTTTTTCACTGATGACGACCACGCAGGAATAAACGCATCATGTGGACCGTCGAATGGATCGATCTCGACGGCCAGACTACCGTCCAGAATTCCTGCCTCGAGTCGAATACGCTTGCGGAACTCCATCGTGCGCTGCAGGTCGAGAAGACCAATGCTGCGAAGCGAAAAGCGGAGGCCGAGGCGTCGAATTCTGGTACGCGTATTACGAGTGGGAAGCGACAGCGTGGTCTCGATAATGATGATGATGATGATCGAAAATTATCTGGCGCGGTGGAGCAGAATATGTCATCGGATCCATCAGCGGACAAGCCGACTTCTTCTTCGTCGACTGGAGGGAATGATGCAGGTGTAAGCACTGCAGACGAAATACATCCGAACATATCAAATCACGACGCAGAACCTCCGTCCGACCCATCGACAGATCTTTCCGAAGAAAAAGCCCCTTCCAACACTACTGCGCAGCCGCCTCCTCCGAGTGCAAGCACGTCCCTGATCACAAGCGATGCAGATCCTATATCAACGCCCTCCGAAAAACCTTCTCACTACTACTATCTCCTCAGACCCTCCACCACCGGACGAGCCAAAGTCCTTATTCCAATGGACGCCTCAAAGACCCTGACGCAAGCACTTTCCACCCACGCCGTGTTGGAGTTTCCGACTTTTTATATCTTTCCGCATGGGCCAGATGAAGTCGCCTCGGCGGCGACGACGAGTAAGCAAGCCTTCATCACAGAAGAAGCCTACCTCGCCGACCAACGCGCCCGCGAAGCCAGAAATCCCGCGCGAACACCTCTCGATCATGTCGACAGAGAGAGCCATTCAATCAGCGATCGAAACCCCGCTGGCGGTTCGAGTTCGAGTGTTCATCACAGTGCGACAGGCGCGAATGCGACAGCCACCATGACGGCGGAGCAGAGAGCTTCCATGAAAACTTCTGCGAATCCTGGAGGTGAAAGCGCTCAGCTGCCTCCGAGTCGGGACCCGCAGAAAATCCTCGAAATGCTGAGGAGGGATCTGTCGGGGATGATGTGACATGTCGCATGATACTGTCATCATAATACACGGGAAGCAGGTAATATATAATCATCATGGAAGGGGAGAATCTGGAAAAAACAAAACTTGTGCGCTTCATGACATATCATACGCATCTGTATCATATCTTTGCTCCTTCCTCTATTTTCCTCTGCCTGACAACAATAGCTCACATGCCATCACCACCACCATCATCATCCAACTATAACACCCTTTTTAATTATTGTAAGTGACGCTGTACACAGTCCACCCGTTCGACGGCGCCGTCGAGCTCAAACTCAACCTTCCCGAGCCATCAGCGACAAGATACTGCTGAGATCCGCCACTCGCCTGAACGGTGTATCCCGCGCCGTTGCCCAAGTCACGAATCGTGTAGAGAGCGGCGGAGGACCCTCCGCTCCGCACGAACGATGTCCCGCTGATGGTGCTGTTGTCCACGGCGCTGGCGATGGCGAATTGCTGCAGGACGCTGGCATCGGGGTTGCTCGCGTACAGCACGAAGCGCTGGGCCTTGCTGCTGTGGGAGGACGTCGCTGCGCTGGTGGTCAGGCTGCCGCTGCCGCCGTTCGTCAGCGCGTAGCCGTTGGATTCGAAGGTCAGGTAGCGGCCTTCGGTGGGGTTCCCGCGCATCTTCTTGAAGCCCTCCTCGGTCTGGCCCGGGGCGTCGTTGGGGGACTGCTTGCCGTAGGGCACCGGGGGCCGGCGGGTGGCGTAGGTGTTCTCGCAGACGGAGTAGCCGTTCCATTGGCCGCCGGGCTTGTCGGTCGACGGGTAGGAGATGTTGGGCATGTTCGGGATGGAGAAGTCCGGGTTGGCGAAGTCGAAGGCCCGCGTGAGGTCGGCCATGTGGCTGCGTCGCCAGGCGTTCATGGCGCTGGTCTTGACGCTCTTGCCTTTGGCTGCGAGCCATTTCTCCACGAACAGGATCTGGGAGTTGTGGTCCGAGGGCTCGACGAAGACATTTCCGCCGCGCGTCCACGGGGAGATGATGTAGAAGGGGAGACGGAAGCCGGGGCCCGTGGGGACGTCGCTGCTGCCGTAGGGGTCCTTGACCCATTCTCCGCTGGTACCGCGGGGGGACGTGAAGGGCAGGACGTGGTCGCCCCAACCACCGGTCTCGTCGTACGAGATCATGAGGACGGTCTTGCTGTA
Source organism: Dissoconium aciculare CBS 342.82 (assembly GCF_010015565.1). Classification (NCBI taxonomy): domain Eukaryota; kingdom Fungi; phylum Ascomycota; class Dothideomycetes; order Mycosphaerellales; family Dissoconiaceae; genus Dissoconium; species Dissoconium aciculare. Next base: position 379,145 of record NW_022984958.1, on the reverse strand, counting down.
TTTCGGAGACGACGTGACGGCGTTGACGATGCGTTGTTGCAACCAACCTCCATCCTTTGGCTGGTAGGGCGGGTGCTCGGACAGCTCTGCAGGGCCAACGATGATGCTCACTGCAGGAAGAACTCCCGCAGCGGCATCCTTGTAGAATTGTTCCAGACCAAGGAATGCGAGTCCTTTCTTCTGCAGGTTGGATCCCTTGGCGGCTTTCTGGAAGTTTTCAAAGTGTACGAGAGCATTGTCGTCAAAGTTGTCTGTGTCCTGGTAGACCTGCCACGAGACTCCTGCATTTTCATAAGTCTCAGCAGTGGTCTGCCATTTGAGCGGGTAGCAGTTCAAGTTGGTGCCTTCACATCCAGGGCTGTTGTTATTGTCGATATACCTGTGAAGACCATCGTCAGAAAGAGCGATTTTAACGTTGCTCGGGATTTCGCGGTACATACATGCCGCCTTGGCCGAGTCCTGGTGCTGAGCCCGGAGCATTGATGGTACCCGACATCCAGGTCACACGGTTTGGGTTGGTTGACGCAATGACGCTCTCGGCGTACATATCTCCAACAGCCCAGCCTTCGGCAATGGCAAAGTGATTAGGGATCTCTTTGCGTGTAAAGTGGCCCCAAGACCAGGGAGTGTTTGCGATTGCCCATTGATCGTTGGTACCGTTAGCCAAAGCGCCTTGGTTTGCGCTCCAGCCGTTGGAGCCCCTGTCCAGTGTCAGCTTACTAGTTCTCTCGATGGCCTGAGTGATGACCTACGCAGACATGCATTGCGTGGCTTGCTGCCAGCTTCCTCCGAGGTAGTTCAAGTACCACGGCAGTAGGTAGTCGGTAGCGGTGGACAATTTGGCATTGACTTGTTGGTACCAGACGGGTCTGTTGCCATTGACCTTGACGTTGGGATCCTTGAAACCACGAACTCCGGCCATAGTTCCGAAGTAGTGATCGAAAGCTCGATTTTCTTGCATGAAGAGAACGACATGGTCGATGTCCGCCAGAGAGCCAGCAGAAACTGCACTGGACAGGGCCAACGCGGCCAGCGACACCTTTGTGAGACTCGCCATCATGATTGCAGTGGAGGTTGAGATGATCCAGGAATAGTTGTGAGACGTCTGGGCATCTACATCATTTAAAAGCTTGGTAGCGGTTCCTGGTGCTTATGCATTCCACCTTCCCAATCAGGTTGGAGTCAAAGGTAACGTTCGGACGTGACATTCATGTCCACGTTTTCTCCACCGACACTACTATCATTGTGAGTCATTTAGAACGGTCCCTTTGCCGGAAGTGGTAATTCGAAAATCTGGCATGCGCGAATCGTTCACGCCATTCGACCAGTAGGCTACAGCACGTGCATAGTCGAAGCTCACCACTTATCCGAATGGAGCGAACTTATGCAGTAGAAGTGTAGAATTGCTCCGAAGGAACACAAGTTCCCCACAGGCATTGCAGATAGTGAAGAGATCCGTGCAGTGGTGAGCGAATAAGAAGGTGAAGTGCGAACATGTGGTTTCGCTTGTCCTGGACCCTGATCGGCAGACTGATCGGCTTTCGTGCCGGTGCTTCCTTTCCGTGACAAGGTCTTCGCACCGGTCGTCGGTTTCGGTTGGACGGTTCATCAATTCATCAATCCCACGAGCAAGCCACCCACGCTTTTAACGTGGGACCCTTGGAGAGTTCGTAATATTGTCGTGACGCAGGGCAACGTGCTTTGCCGCTTTCTACGTTCAATTTGGGCGGCGACGGCAACGGGCGAGATTCATCACCGAAGGTCACCACTGCACAGTCGAAGTGCGGAGTCATGATCGCAACGTGCGCACGAGATTGTGACTATCGAGTTGTTGAAGTTCCAGCATGAGAGTATACCTGTTGCAAGATCGATGCGCATGACATTTGCAAGATGTCGCGACCAGGGCAGAAAAAGAATATCGGCTTCACGCCACGCGGACGACCGAGCAACAGAACCATAATTGTAGCCATTGCGTCTGCGCTGCTCGTCCTCTTCGTCCTTTCGGCACGATTCAGGCCAGACGTGGGGCCTTATTTGGGCATTTTCTCGAACCAAGCTACTCTCCACAGTGTATCAGAAAATTCAGACACAACATCGGGCGAGGACAAATTCGTTCTCCATCCTCGAGAGCACATATTCCGAGCTCCAAGAACAATCCGACACTCGTGGCAAATTACCACTGGTGAGCGCCGTCCGGATGGAGTCCTGAAGCAGGTCTACCTGATCAACGGCGAGCTCCTCGGGCCGACAATCGAGGCACGATCTGGTGATCGGGTTATTGTCAATGTTACAAATCGTCTAGGGCGAGATGAGAGTCTGTCCATACATTGGCATGGCCTTCACATGCGAGGAGCCAATGCCATGGATGGAGCTGCAGGAGTAACTCAAGCAGGCATCAAGGATGGCGACTCGATGGTTTACGACTTTGTCATAGACGAAGCCCAGCATGGAACCTTTTGGTATCACGCACATGATGGAGTCCAGAGAGCAGATGGGCTATATGGTGGGCTTGTCATCCATGAGCCAGCATTTGGCTCGGAGGACACTGCTTCCGTTGCAGACGAGACCCTCCTTCTCATCGGTGACTGGTACCATCGCTCTGCAGCAGAGGCTCTAGAGTTCTACATGCATCCTGGCGCATTCGGGCTCGAGACGATCCCGGATTCTATCTTAATGAATGGCGAGGGTACCTTCAAGTGTGCCGACGCAGTGCCCGCAAGGCCGGTCGATTGTGCGCAGCGACAAAATGTCCGACCGGTCTCTAATTTCGATCGACGAAGACGCAATATCCTCCGCGTCGTCAATGTCGGAGCATATGCGGGCTTCTTCATCAACCCACAAAATTCCATGCTGACACCGCTGACGATCGATGGCGGTTTCAGCGTCGCAGGACATGCCGCAAAGAGTATCGGGTCGCTGCACCCTGGACAACGGATGGATATTCTGCTGGAGCCTACGAACCGCGCAGAAGACCCTAACGAATCGCTTTCGATCACTCTGGACGATACTTTCTTCAAATATCAAAATGATGCGCTCACCATGAAGCACCAATTCCTGCTATCTTGGACCGGCGATAACGTTGAAAGTTCAGGGAAAGGCACGGACGCCCTGCAGATACTCGATATCCAGGAAGTAAAATCTCTGCATACACAATCTGACGCGGTTGCAAGCTCCGTCGACCGGACCATTGTACTTTACGCCGTCACTCAAAGGCTCGCCCACCTGGACAATGAGCCCCATGGCTTCATCAACAACACGATGTGGCCCTCATCTCCATCAAACTCTGCGCTCATCTCCCAGCCGCCGACATCATGGTCGGCAAACCATTTCATCCCCCATATACCATACGACGCGTCTTCTCCATTATGGATCGACATTGTCCTCAACAACCGAGACGAAGAAGGCCATCCATTTCATCTTCATGGCTACAGCTTCTGGGTTTTGTCTACGTACAGCTCGGACTACAATTGGGGATCGTACAATCCTTTCGAAGACGACCCTCCTGGAGGAGAATACGACTTGATGAACGCCGTGGTGCGAGACACCGTGTACGTACCGCGAAGAGGCTATGCAGTCCTGCGATTACGAGCGGACAATCCTGGTCTTTGGATGTTTCATTGTCATGTTTTGTGGCATATGGGGAGCGGGATGGCCATGGCTCTTAATGTTAGTTGAGTTGTGTAACACCATGATAAATCATATTGATGTTAAATTTTCTTGAGATCACTGTCAAACAGACGATAAACTTGCCAAAGGGAAGCCTCCGTGTTCGAGAGCACAATGTTCTTGGTTGGATTCGTGGTCTTTACCCATCATGGCTGAGCACGGAGCCTCCCATCTTGGTCTGAAAGATCACGCGACCCAAGTCGGTGAGTGAGCAGCATGTGCTTTCGATGACTAACACCTCTTCTGCTATACAACATGAGGACTAGCATATGACGGTTTACTTGATTTATGGCTCAAGAGCGCAGCATAGCAAGCCAGTACGCACTTTTGATCGAGCCGCTGTCCTGAATCCAGACCAACAATGTCAGCAGATTATGTTGAACAATCCGGTGTTCAAGACAAGAATTGTAGGCATTGACGCTACAAACTCAGCGAAAAGGCACCGAAGTCGACAAAGTCCATGCCGATCGTTTTGCAAGTGATGGAATGAACATTGCAATTACGAAGGTCACTCTTCAACGCTCATCGCGTTCCGAACCCAGCTTGATCATCTACCAGCACTGGCTTATTGCGTAACTCATCGACAGCGCGAGAGCAAGGCATCCAATTTGCATACTGTCCCATGTATGCACCAGTTAAAATCTTTCAGATTCCAAGAGTGGACTTGTCTTTGGTGGAACTTTGGGAGGCGGATGAGCCAAGTAGCGACGGCCATACATCATTATGCGAATATCTGGTGGAGGTAAGATCAAGTCGACAACAGCGATACGGCACTATTCCTGACATCTTTAATGATGCAATGCCGGTTGTGTGCCGTACTACTACGACGCATACTATCCCTATAAATAAATCTGCCATGCCTATATAGCCAAGTTCGGCAAAACTCCATTTGTCGATCGTTATATGAAATGGCGATGGTACGTCCAGTCTTACGCATAGAAAGACGCGACTATCGACGTGTTTACAGGGCTGTGCACGAAAGTTATACACAAGCAGAGCGAGACAACCTTTCCGCACGGCTCACCGAATACAAGAAATGGTTCCTTGGAAAGAAATTCAAAGTGACAGAGCCTGTACACGTCGGATCGATCGTCGTGCTTCCTATTGAGAATGAAGCGCCAAATTATCGTGACGATCTACCTACGTAAGATGCGTCTGAATCATGTCATGGGTCTTGGTAGCTTACAGCATGCAGGGAACCAACTTTGCTGAATCGTGCTTCGTCTTGGAATATTTCCCCAATCACGGAAGGCCCGGAGATCACAATCGTTAGTAGGTAGAGACTCTCTAACCGTGTCATATACTTGCTAATCCAATATGCTCGCGTATCCAGCGGGGGCAATTGCCTATCAATCGCGAATTCCGAATCGGCCGGGGCCGATGCAAATTAGAGTATCAGTCGCTGATCCTCCAGATATGAACATAATCGCAGGTTATGCTGAATGACACGGACGGGCTAAAGAGGCTGTGATCCAATGCTTTGCGAAGTGGCTCAAGGGGCTCTGCAACATGCCCAAATGCCGCTGAAGGTCGCCACAGGCCGGTCGATTTTTCATGACTATCGCGTTTGATTTGTGGCTAATATTTTAAAAATCTATTGTTCAAGCGTACGATCTGAAAGTGCTGATGTCCACTCCGTAATGATGAGGCAAAATAATTTGTTACTCGAGGAAATGTGGCGTATAATCCATGTTTGACAGAATCATACTGATGTTGATATCTTGGTAATAGTGCATGTGTTTGCGAGATTCTAGGCCTGAGCCGGTCCGTTGTTCTCCTCCAAACTCAAAAACTTCCACTTCGGAAGACATTTGGTAATGAGAAGTACTAGCGCGCTACCACCGAAACCACATTTCCGTCTCTCGATATCAAGAGTAGCCACCTCATGCTTAATTTTAGACAGCGCATCTTGCGCGGGACATCCCCAATATCCTTCTGCGCGATAATACTTCGAGCCGCTCCCTCGAACATACAAGCCCTGGGTAGAGTTATATGCGAAATCGATCTCAAACTCGATGCCTGGAGAAGCACTGCACGGGCCCTTGCAGGTCTCACACATCTCCTCGAACGTGAGACTGATTCTGGACAGATTGCTGACAAACTCCAAGCCGCCACCCAAAGACCAATGGGTCAGCTGCTTCGCAAAGTCTCTGAAGGTGGAGTTGGTTGTGTTGTCTGGTGCAAGATGGCCGCATTTGAATACGTCGATATGGGCCTCAAGATCTAGCTCGATGCCGACCATGGGAAGTACTTCTTGCCGTATCTGTTTACAGCAGCCGAGGATCGGGGGCACGCGGCCAGGTTCCCAGCGGTCGGTATCGACCGTGAGGTCCAAGTCAAGCGGTATGTAGTCATAGACGTGCAGTCGAATATCTATTGGCAGATCCAATAATCGAAATGGCTGACTGGCTGTCTCGAGTGCGGGAAATAAGGTCTCGAGAGTCCGAAATCCAGCAGCCGGGACTCGCCTTAGTATGATGGGACTCACTGAATGGCATAATTCTGTCACAGATGTCGTCTCTCCTCTGCTCAGACCGCGAATGGTATTGGAGTTGTAAGTTCGACGCTGAGGCACGTTGTCGCGAATTAGCCAAACACTCTCCAGATGCGACCACCACTCGTCGAATGCTCCTTCGTACAACATTGAAGCCTTGGTCAGATCTCCTTCCAACCACCAGATAGAACCGCTGGCATACCTGTCGGCCATATGTGTAGATACTGCACACACCGCTTCGCGAGTGCGTTCAGGCTTCTCCAACGGAGGATGAGGAAGTTCGGCCTAACAATTCGTTGCGGACTGAGTCGGTGCTTGGGCTTGAGGGAGGGCAGCGTCTGGATCGTTGCAACGGCAGTCTCAAAGACGACAGACTGTCAGCGAAAACGAGAAGGGGCGACGGCCATCAGCTCATATATAACAATTGCATGTCGCAATTGCTTCGTTTGAGCGCATGCGTCGGCATTGCTGTGTCGAATGTTTATGCTCCAATGAGTCACAATGCCGGTGTCTCTCCAGGGTTAGTGGCCATGTACGCCGAGCGTGCGCCCGTGCCGCAGGCGCGAATTATGCCGGAGTGGTGAATTGCGGGCCGATTTTACATTTCCTTCAGGCTGGCTGCACCCGTTGTCCGGGCGTGGTACGGCCCTTGCTTACTGTGTGCCCATCTCATAGTCTGGTTTTAATTCGATATCCTACAAGCCTGAATAGGGATCTCTATTTCACGACTTGGAACCATGGAAGAAAAATAAGAAGAAAGTAATGGATATTGATTCAAGTCCCAGGACAAGCCGCAACAACGCTTTGATAAGAAATATCAATTGAGAATTACACCAAGTGCCATACACAGTAGTACAGCGAACAAGAGAGAGTTGAAACAATTCGAGGACGACGCGGCAGATCGTTCTCCCGGCAGAGTGCAATTGGACTTGCAGCCATAGTACGACACCTGCGCCGCTACACTTGACCTGGTCGTTCCATTGAAAGCGCAAGAGCTCGCCGTTGTCGGTGTAGGCCCTAGGTTGGCGCAGCTTGGCCGCCATGTGGGCGCGTACCACTGAGACTGGTCGCCAGTCCTAATCCAGCCAGGAAGTGGAAGGAGATCATGGACATTCAGAGCTATAGTATCGGAAAGACGGCAGGTGTCATCGCTGGACATGGCGGCCTCGACCGACATGGCGGTGGTTGCATTGCGCGTCGTGAACTGCAAACGATTGATCTTCCCGTCCCGCCAGATATTGGTGGTGGCGACACGTCCCTCCCTGCCATCCTCGTCTTGAACATCCGTGACGTCGTTGGAGCAGTTCGAGAAGGATATATCCCACACGAAAACCCATTCGGCTTCAACTTTACCCATGACGCTACTGTGATCAATGGCAATGTAAGGACTCGGGGTTGATCCGTTCAGAGTCTGCAGCTTGATATCGCCACTGTCGGAGTATTGGTCGGAAAATGTACCGAGTTTGGCAAATCTCCAGCTGATATAACTGACCCCGAGCGGCGATGCAAGCCTGGGGTTCTTGATGGCAAAAATTATTGGCATATTGGCAGTGGGCTCCCACGTCCCGTTTCTTGGGGATATCAGTTGGACTTCGAAGACTCTAGGAGTGTCATATATGTCCGAGAGCGACGCAAGCGATCGAGAAGCGAACAGAAATAAGAATATTGCAAGGAAGTACGCCATGGCGTTGTTTTTGATCGGATTGTCCAAGGGAACGAGAGATGAACAATCGAACAGGTAATTGGGCAGAATCTGATTAGATCTCAGGTGGTAAAGACAATGTTGAAATGTGACAAAATGTGGTGGAAAGGACGTTAGACGTCGCAGTATGCGATCCACGCGGGACGAAAGACTCCGAATTGACAGGCTGCAGGTGCAAGAACGATCGTTGCCACGACGGACAGATACAAGCTTTAGTATCTGCCGCCGATCACTGTCAAGGGCGGCCCGAGGTCAACACCGATGTCTGCCATGCCTGTCGTGGCTAGCGAAATGACGAACACGCCTGAGATCTGTCCATCGAAACACAAATATAGAACGGGGCATCGATTCAAGGCAGTGCTTCCTTGCGTTCAGGCTGGTTGCCCTTTCATTTGTGGCACAGGTCTATGCTCATTTCGCGATGCATGCAACAATGCGGCACAGTCTACCAGGGGGCGGCCTCGGCGATCTTGGCACGTTGCAAGCAGTCACTGAACATGAATTAAGCAGGCTGATGATGAGATTGCGTAGAGGAATCCACGGCCAGTAAATCCATGATCTTGGCGATCACGACACTGCGTCGTTCCGTCCGGAGAACGTGCAAGAGGAGGATATTGACGGTCGCTGTGGCTCAAGCCTGGTGCAGCTATATTCCCGTAGCTTGGCGTTGCTTGTGAACGACTAGCGTATCCATTTGAATGATACCTGCTTATACGACACAAAGGTGCCAGAATACATTATAATCGAATCACGGGCACGGCTATTAGTTGCCGTTGGCAGCGATGGGATCGATAGCGTCTGAAAGTCTACACGCCGATAACTTTCATGGTTCTGCCTCGAGGCTGCTTTAGATCTGAGTGGCAGGAAGTTGAAGCTATTCGGTACCAGTTCTTGCAATAAACAATATCGATACAGCGAGAAGATGATGTGATGAGTGGAACGTATCGAGCAATTCGCCCTTCCCGATCCCTGGGAAAGACCACGCTGTTCTCGCTATGGTCCGTGAACTTGATCATCCCTACTTGCCCACCGTCATGGCAAGTCTTTGAAGGTATGAGAAGAAAGACCCCTTGGGGACGTTGCCCAGATAGCTCTGCCAGAACCGAGCAGCAAAGGAGTCTGCGGCACAAGTCAGCCTGGTACAATAACGACGACAAAGTTTCGAGCATATCTACCTGCGATAATTCCCTCGGAGCCGAACCCAAGGAGGTCAAGCGCAGCCGGCCAGAACAGATAAAGGACACCCAGGGCCAGAATCGCCAACACTGCGGCGGTGAGCACCGGATGTTCTCCTGCAAAGTCCACGGCAAGTTCCTCGATCTTTTTGGCCTCGTCGATGGCCCTGTTTAGGGTGTGGGTGAAGGTGGGCGAGGCGTCTTCGCCCGCGAGGATGAGATTGCTCAGTGCCGCGAGAAAGGCTTGCGCGGTAAGCTCGTCCCAACAGCCTTGTGCGTAGACGGTATCCTCTACTTCCTCGACCAGCTGTGAGAGCGGGATGCTTGTCGAGCGAAACAGATCGGTCAATTCATCGACGGTCTGGCCGCGGGTCTTGTAGGGCTCATCGTGATACGGGATTCGCTTTTCGTTCACTGCGAGTGGGGTTGGGAGCACGCGCTTTTTGCGACCGGCGCCGGCACATGAGGTGAAGCAGGCGAACATGATGAGCGAGTCGAGGATTAGTCTGTGGTATTGAGGCCGTGTATCTGCGGTTTCAAATGCGACGAAGCTGTAGAGGAGATACCCGATCGCGCGATGGTTGTAGTGTTTGGTCTGGGGAAGACTCGTCAGCGAGAATGATGATGATCTTAAGTCATGAATGAGCTGTGGCGGAGCAGAGAATTATTTGAGGCCTTCCCTGCTTGTCAGACGTGTCGTCACAAGTCACTGTCGACTGGAAGGCACGAGGGGCCGCTGCTCGCGCAAGCGCCCACTTTGCGGCGTAGGAGGACGACCCAGACACCCAACCGCTGATTACCTAGGTACTTATGCAACTGTACAGCCACAGCTTGCGCCTGCCCATCAATCATATGGGAATGCGCTCAATTTAGCTAGGCGATGGCAGCCACCTGGGCACCTCGGAGAACACCAGGTTCTGGTTGTCGACGGAGTGTAGACGCGGAGAGATATCGCTGTGACGGCGCGACGAGGACCCATGTATTCTGGTAGCATGTGTACTGCTAGGACTACGCACAAGTTCACCGCCTACCTAGGTATACAAACGAGAACCTTGGAAGAGAGTATTCAACTAAGCCACCGGCCTCACTGACAGATGTTGATCGGTATCGGCATGGTGAAGTGGTTCGTGAGGTGCAGGTGCTTGTCATTCCGCATCGCGAGAGCTTGTGAACCTGGGAAACGAAGAGTCGCAACCCTAACAACAGACCGGCGAAAACGCCAGGCATCTGCCTGCCCAGGTGTTGATCAATCGCCACGCAAGAACCACGATCAACATATCGCCTTCAACAACAAGAGGCGTTTCCACTTCGGCCTTGTCGACGGAATATTGAGTTCGAAACACACAACGATCATGGCGACCCAAGAAGATCTGTCGACATATGTCACCTTGGTGTCCTCCGACAACTTTTCCTACGTGATTCGCCGGTCCGCCGCCAACATCAGCGAAGCCATTCGGAGGATGCTCGACCCAGCCAGTACGGGAACCACACATCTTCACCAAACGAAGAGGGATTGACACACCATACAGATGGATTTCGAGAATCCCAGACCAACACATGTCACTTCGATAACATCAAGTACCGCTTCCTCGTTTCGCAGTCAACCGTCAGAACCCAGATAAGGCAGACTAACATCGAATGAATCCTAGTGGAATGGTCCTGGAGAAGGTCTGCGAATATCTCTACTACAACGAAAAGCACAAGGACGCCCGAGATGTCCCGGATATGGATATTCCGCCGGAATTGTGCTTGGAGTTGTTGATGGCTGCGGACTATCTCGGCGGTATGGGATGATCGAAGGACACCTGCCTGATAACATATGATGCTGATAGATGAATAGTGTGAGGGGTGCACGATCGGCAAACTACGCGCACCAACTATATCTAATCACGACCACCTTATGCTTCACCGCAAAGATCGATCCGCCGTTTTGAGAGAAACTCCATGCAGCTTACGTGATATCGTCGTCGTTTCGGCAGAAGAAATGGCATCATCCGGAAATGCGAGCGAACGGGACCCTCATCAATATAGAGTATATTGACAGGAGGAACTCGGCTGGAGGACGTGATAGAAAGGGATAGCCCCACCTGCACCACGCGCATCGCTCAGAGCCAAGAATCAAGATGAGATACTTCCAGCAAGCAAAGGCATGTACAGTACCTAGGTATGTTGGATCTTGTCATTAGACAGATAGTTGTAGCGGCGACCATGTGTGTTGGACAATGCCCGGTGATGATTAGACATGGCGAATATGGTCCGAGCGTCGCCTCGACTTTCGCGAAATTCCGTCATGAACTCGACATGTTGGCAGACCCCACCACGCGAGTCTGATCCCACAGTCCATAGAGCACTCAGCACTCGGCATTCCAACCTCTGATCTCCTCTCGGCGATTGCTGTGACTTGGTTCGGTCTATCATGGCCTTTCGCAAGCGCAACATCCCCCTCGGCACGCCCGCGAATCGTGCAGCGCCCACCGAGAAGACTCCCGTCATAGGCAATCTCCCAGGCGTCCGCCCATCGCCTCTCACATCGCATCCCGTAACTTCCACCGGCACCTCTTCCCTCGACGGGCTGCTCGGAGGCCATGCAGGCCTCGCACTCGGGACCAGTCTTCTGATCGAAGAGTCGGGCAATACAGAATTCTCGAGCGTCCTGCTGCGCAACTTTGCGGCCGAGGGAATTTGCCAGGGTCATGTGCTACATGTTGTCGGGGTGGGAGAAGGCTGGGTGCGAGACTTACCTGATGTCGCGGTGGAGAAGAGCGGGAGTAGGAGTGGTTCGAAGACGAACGAGGAGAAGATGAAGATTGCGTGGAGATATGAGCGTTTGGGACAGGTCGGCGAAAGAGGTGCGTCCAGCTGCACGATTTGTAGAACAGCCACATGTAGAGAGAAAAGAAAAAACCCTACCAGTCACCCGATCCGTTTCCTCGAAATGTAGGAGTTGCAAACTGATGGTAAGAGTAGCATCGCCTGGACAAGGAAGCGTACCAGCTGCGACAGATGCGCAAGCCGCCGTGCCCTTCTGCCACACGTTCGATCTGTCGAAACGCATCACCGTCCCGGCCGACGCGAAGATCAACCACATTCGCATCGACCCGAGATCCGCCTTCGAGACAATCATAGCATCGCTCAACCAGAGTCTGAAAAGCTCACCTCCGAACATCGTCCACCGTCTCATTGTCCCATCAATGCTAAGCCCGGCCCTCTACCCACCAACCGCCAGCCATCCCTCTTCCTCACTGAAATTCCTGCACTCCCTCCGCTCGCTCCTCCGCTCCAACAGCGACCGCCTCACGGCAATCCTCTCCCTGCCCCTCGAGCTGCACCCTCGCACAACAGGTCTCCTCCGCTGGACGGAGATCCTCGCCGACGGCGTCCTGGAGCTCACGCCCTTCCCGCACCTCATGGACGCATACGACGAGCACCCTCGACCGTCAGACGGCGCGAAGGAGGGAGGAGAAGACCAGCCGCAGGGCCTCGCGAGGATCCACAAATTGCCCCTGATCACCGAGCGCGGCGAGGGCGGCGCCGGCGTGGGGAACAGCATTGGCGAGGATCTGGCGTTCGTGGTCAGTCGCAGGAAATTCGTGCTGAAGCCCTTCTCGCTGCCGCCCGTCGAGGGCGATCAGGATGCGCAGAAGGAAGGCGGGAAACTCACCGGCAAGGACATCGAATTCTGATCGGAAGAAAAGAAGAGGAGAGGAATGCGATCCGCGGAGCACGACATTTTTACTTTGATGAGATCTTGCGTTTGAGTTTCACAATCTCCATCAGTCGTCGTGGAACTGTCGACTCTGAGCACCCATCATGGCATCCATCTCGATCTGCTCCGACAGACCATGACGAGGATCGGAGTTCGCGAAGAGTTGGGCATATTGTAGGCCGTAGGTCGTGGGCAAAGTGTGCTCGCGTTGGCCACGAGACGACCAGGCGGCGCGAATCTCATCTCCCAGACAGGATGATAGCACAAACCAGAGGAGTAATAATACGGCGAAACTTGTGATCAGCACAATGAATAGGAGGAATGCACTCATTGTTGTTGTTGATATTGTCGCGTGTCCTTTCTCTCTTCTTCCTCTTCCTCTTCTTATTCTTATTTCTATGTCTGTTCAGGAATGATTTTTATTATGCTCGAATTAGACAAAGCGTGTCAATTTAAGGCGCATTAGTAATGGTAAAGAGGGGAGTTGATCGCCGCGCATTGGAAACTGGGAAGGTTTCGTTAGCATTTCGGGCAACTCGGGACATGCCGACGCATCCTTCTGGCGGCGCCATCTCGGCTCGTATACAATGACAACATTATACGAACATTTAGAACTCACTGAGGAGAGATAATCAGAGAAACATGGTTTTAGCGAGTCAGTAGCCTTTCGAGCCAGTGTCGCTAGACTAGATGACTAGGCAGTCTTATATATATGGAGAGAGAATCAAAAGTGCACTATACACTTTTCCCTCGAATAATGATACATTCTGTATACCGCTCATCCTGCCTGAGTGTGATATGACATTGTCCATCAGGAATTTCTCGCCATGTTGGAAAAGATCCCCTACCACCCCGCAGCCGCCCCAAGCCACCCAAAAGCCGCCGAATGGACCCCTAAATTCCTCTATCGCGACCCGGCCGATCCTCCGAAAGTCACCATCCGCGATGACTTCTACGGCACGAGAAGGAAGCTTCGCATCGGTGTCCTCGGGGCGGGAATCAGTGGGATCGACTTCTTACACCATCTGACGGAGAATATCCCGGCGGAGAGCTATGAGGTCGTCGTCTATGACAAGAATGAAGACGTCGGTGGTGTGGTATGTCGATGGGTCTTGATTTATGTATGAGGGTCTCGATCAGTCGCTCACGGATTGGCGGCGCAGTGGCAATCGAATCGCTACCCCGGCTGTAGGTAAGCAGGAAAAATGGAGAATCTCCTTGACATCTGATCCCCAGAACTAAAAAACCTCTCAAGATGCGACCTTCCTGGTCCGACCTATCAGTTCACATGGAGATATAACGTCTGGTCCGAGTTTTACCCTGCCGCTGCAGAGATTCAGAAGTATCTGAGCGACGTAGCCCGGGAAAACGACTTCTACAAGTATATCAAGTTCAAACACGAAGTCATCGGGGCCTCGTGGACTGATGAAGAAGTGAAATGGACGTTGAGCATCCTCGACCATGCTAGCGGAGAGACGATACAGGACAAAGTTGATCTGTTCCTCGAGTTTAACGGGCCGGTCAGGTACGTATACCATGTTCGGCTCACTGACCTGAGCTGACCCATCTCAGCGATCCGCGAATCAACGTCGCCGGTATTGAAAACTTCAAGGGCCCGATCCTCCATCCAGGAGAATGGGATGCTGGGTCTGACCTCAAGGGCAAACGAGTTGCGCTGATCGGATATGGCTGTAGGTAGAATTGCGCTATATTTCAAGCACAAATACTGATAAGGGAAACAGCAACTGGAGTCCAAATTGCACCATATCTCCTCAAGGATGCTGCGAAGCTGTACACGTGGCACCGAAACAAAAACTACATCGGACCACCACACAGTGCGTCGTTGGCGGGAGAAAATGGTGTCAATTTTGCATGTAAGAGTCTTCATCGTAAAAAATTGCGCTCCAGTACTAATCTTAATCAATATAGACAACCAAACCCAGAAAGAACTACTAGAAGACCCAGACATCTATCTTGCCTACCGGAAGCAAGTCGATGAAGTGGCCTACAAAGGGCTCACAGGACTGGTCAATGGCAGTCAAGTATCTGAACTGGGCAAGAAAGCAGCCGTCAGTCATATGCAGCAGAAGCTCAAGTCAAGGCCTGACATCCTCGAGTGCATCCTCCCTACTGACTTCGAGATGAGCTGCCGACGCCCGACTTTCGACTATGGCTACCTGGATGCAATAACCAGTCCAAAGAGCGAGTTTCTTTTACAGTCACCAAAAGGCTTTACGGAGAGTGGTCTCATAGATGCCGACGGCGTCGAACACGAAATCGACGTCGTCGTCGCAGCCACCGGCTACAACCAATCCTTCATCCCGCGCTACCCCAAACTCGTCAACGGGGTGGACATGCGTGAGAAATTCCGAGAATGGAACTCACCCCCGTCATACATGTCCATGAGCCTCGACGGCATGCCCAACTACTTCAACCCCTCCCTCGCCTACGCGCCCCTGATGGCGAGCTACTTCCTCATCTCCACGCCGCGAACCCGCTACATCGTCAAGGTCATCGACAAGATGCAGAGAGAACAGATCCTCTCCCTCACGCCCAAGAGAAAAGCCATCGAGCACTGGATCGCCCACTGCAACGCTTTCGTCGAACGCATGCCTCAGGGCGGCCCTTGCGTCGCCTGGTATAAATCCGCCGCGGGGGGCGCGAAGGCTGCTCTTTGGCCCGGGGGCCGGACGCACTACATGCGCGTCCTTGAGAATCCGCGCTTCGAGGACTTTGATCTCACATATGTTGATGAAAGTGATATTTTCTCGTACTTGGGGAATGGGTATGATGTCGAGTATGAGGGCAACCCTGGGGCGGATAATGAGTGGTATTTGGGGCCTACGAAGAAGATTGTTCCTGAGGAGACGTTGGAGAAACTTAGAGGCGTTTATGGGACGCCGGTGATCCCAGGGCGGTAGAGCGGTGCTGGTAATTCAGGCGATGCGTGAGGATTAAACTTGATTATGCAGTTGATGTTAGCCCTTCGGTATATCATTGCATTGGAACGATTAGTCGCACTTTAGGTCAGCTGAAGGTAAATTTTCATGCTCAATTTCTACCTCGTGAACACATACTACCTTGCAATACAACCGAATCTTGCATGCATAGAATGGCTAGGCTAAAGTCCACCTCGCGGAGATGTCCTTCAGCTCTCGAGTCTTCTTCTCGTTTGCACTCTTGAAAGCACGCAATACATCCTCCTTCTTGGAAGGCTGTACGGCCGCGATATCATATGTCATCGTACCACCCGGGAACAGAGGCAAATCCGAGCCCATAGCAGATAACGACTTGCTGTACTGAAGTGGAGTACCTGTCAGAACTGGAAGCGGCTGCAAAGTCTTGAGGACTCCCAATCCTGTCGTCATGGTGAGCTCCTGCGGCGGTAGTTTGCCGCCTTGGATATGAGCAAGCTCAGGAAATCTCGAAGTCCTGAAATACTTCACGATGGACATTGCAGTGCCCGTCAAGGACGGGCTCAAGACATACCCGCCACCTTCCTTCATTTGTCGAAGAATGGCTGCTTGGATAGCTAGTGCTCCATAGTATCCGGTGGTGTAGTCATTGATGACCTGTCCCGGCGGCCAGGCAGGATTCCGAGGTCCCTGACCACACAGAGCCATCATACCCGACGAAGCAGAGCCTTGCATATCGAATCCCGCTTTCTCCGACCATGGACCCGTCGTTCCATAGAGTCGAACATGGGAAATGATCAAACTCGGATTGATCTCGTGGAGCTTTCCATCTGTGAAGCCGAATTTGGCCAGTGCTCCACCGCGATAGGAATCGATCCACACGTGGGCTTCTCGTACGAGTCTCCACATGTGACTCCGATCGCTATCACGGTTCAGATTCAAACGCGAAGAGGCGCATCCTAGATTTGCATATGTGTAGACGAAGGGATGTTCGTAGCCGTGTGTGTACATGATCTGAAGCACGGAAGCTCCATGTTCTGCGAGTGTTCGTCCGGCTGAGGGGCCTGCGATTGCGTGTGTCAAGCATAGGACTTTAATTCCTTCCAATGGTCGACTCGGTTGGTCAGGGAGTGAAGATGATGGGGATGTCCCAATCTTGCGGATTGGCACAATTGGAAGGTTTGATAGATGCTTGCCCTGGTCTGTCGACGCCCATGATTCTGTAGACTGGACGACGGCGAGCGGTAAGCCCGCAGCTTCGGCCGCACTCTCGAGATCTTTTGCACCTTCAGTTGTGGGTTTGAAAGTGTGTTGCGTATCCTCTTACCTCGCGACGTCCAGCCCTTGATAGCTCTCGCAACGTCTTCCGAGTTCACTGCACATTGCAAGAATGTGCTCCAGCGGTAGACAAGATCGACATACACGGCTGAGGGAACCACGTGACGGCTATCAGCCGTCTCATATATCCCTGATATGAACGGATTCCCGGCAACGACATCCAGAGTGATCTCCTGCGATATCCCAGTCAGTAAATTGGGTAAAAATCAGCTCCCTCAGCTCTAGGACGCACTTGATCATTGAGTGTAGGAGTCATTCCGATATCTGGATCAAGATAGTTATGCGCTCTGCGAAGGTCGATTTCAATACTCTGAGGCGCACCTCCTCTGGCTTCAAAGATCTGCGTCGCGATTATTGCGTTCGCCAGAGATGGAATAGCTCCTATCAGTGACATGATGATATCATCGCTCTTGGTCTCAGTGTTCGATGGCAATGAGCCGATCAGCTTGATCGATGACAGGCCATGTTTACGATCGAGTCCAAAGTCCTCTAGAATTTCGTCTAGGAGTGCGAGTGTGATGCGATGCGAGGTCTTGATTTCGGATGGTAAATCCATGACTGAGTGAAGTTCGGAGTGTGTTTGAAGATCAGGAAAAGGTGCAACCCCCGATGCCCATTCGAAAGAGCTTTGGATGAATTTAAGAGGACTGACTCCCTCTCTTATATTCGCACCTTGCGAGGAGCGGATATAGGTTGTGTACGTCTTCCGGTAGTTCCGCCTACAGCACGATTCGAGCCTGAGTCTCTTGGTCATCAAAGTTCGATTGCGCAGCATCGTAGGAAAGTGTCATTCGTCGAATAGAAGATGAACGAAGAGGAATCATTCTTTGACTGAAGCTCTCACATATAAATATCGGACCAGCACCCTGAACAGACACGATTTCGCTAATTATGGGATAGTTTCATGTGTTGGTGATTGTCTTGACTACTTCTCTCTATTCTTCACGTGCTCAAGAAATGCTGGGTCCCGAATCACAACCTCGAATTTACCCTCGGTTTTCGGCTGTCGATACAGTTCCCACGATTCCTTTGCAATATTTTGCGGATTTGTTCCCTCAGAACTCTCAGACACGTGCCCAGCTATAACAATTACCGCACAATGCACTCCTTCTGATTCGTATTGTTTGTGAAGCGAGTGTACAAGACTGTATTGTCCTGCTTTGGAGGCAGCAAGCGAGAACATTGCCGGATATGGGTCCTTTGCCAACATTCCACTTGTGACCAACAACGACGGGGTATGGCCTTCAAGAGATGAAGCTTGCTTCAGCTGAGGAATCGCCCATTGTGCAATGGTGAGAAGACTAATCATGGCAATCTGTACATGTATGGTCAATCAACGATCACTCCCTTCGTCGAGGCAGGGGATCTGCCCGTACCTGAAGATCGCTCTGGAAGTCTTCCGGCGAAAAATCGAGAATATCGCTTCTTCCTGTCCGAGCTGCATTGTACAATACACAGTCAAGCGGCGTCTCTCCCAAAGCGACTTCGACTCTTGCTAGTCCCGCTTTGACTTGTTCCGCGTTTCCAAAATCTGCTGTAATTTCATAGACCTTGGTTGTCGCGCTCTTCGATCTGACAGTTTCCGCTTCCTTCGACAGTCGTTCCGCACTGCGCGACAGGAGGATCACCTTCTCGAATCCTCGCTCGGCAAATAGCGTGGCGATGCCTCGAGCAACGCCCGGGCCAGATCCGCAAACAACGAGAGCGCCATGAGTTACAGCCATTGCATGACAGTTTTAAGCATGAAAACGATCATCACCATAAATTGAGGCTCGAAAGCATATCCGGTCGATCTTTAAATAAACACGGCAGTTCGATGCAGTCTGACGTGACGCGTCATTCTAGAGGCGTGGGTTCCGCCGTTTGTGGTAAGCGCTTGCGGATATAGCTCGAGCGGATATAGCTTCACCAAGCAGAACGCGGATATAGATCCACGACTTTACCATTCCCCTTGATGTTCTCAGTATCTCCATGCGATACACTGTGACAATATGGCGATGCACGTAAGGCGCGACGAACAATGAGGCTCATTGCGCACGTAAGCCGGACTCTGACGGCTCGAGCCGATGATGAATCACCGAGGACGCAACGTGCAGCACGTTGCGCTCGTGGCGACAATGGCCGATGTGCTCCGATTTGCACATAGTCGAAGCCGTTCAAGCTCAAAAGCAATATGCCCGCCGAATGATAAATTCGAGAAGAACACGAGCTGGTCAAGAACCTTCACTCGAAGAGCCGCACCCAAGCCTTGAATTCTTATTCCGCCTTCCGCATTGCCGCTGCTGTGTCCTGCAGAATCCAGGCCACCCACGCTTCACATCAATCACGCGGATATACAAAACACAGGAACCACAGCTAAACAAGCAATATAGCTCCGGAGTTGGTCGATCTAGCGCCTGGGCATGTCCGCAAATATCACCACCAAGCGGACGGCACGTGCTTGTGAGCGATGCAGGCACACACGCCGACGATGTGCGCCTCCCTTCCCTTGTCAAGCATGTGTCGCTGCAGGCGAACCGTGTGAGGTGCGAGACAAAGCACGACCGCATCGTCAACGTCGTACCCCATCAGAGAGCAGCCCCGCAGGAAAATCGTCTGCAAAGTCCTCGATCGAGATAGAAAGAACGAATGCGGGCAGCGCACATGAACGTCCTGAGGGAAGATCGACGCTGTTCGAAGCTCCGCGTGGTCAGATGTTTGAGCTGCTGAAGTTTCTTGTGCATGACGTCCTCAAGAAGCAATACGGTACGCTTTCCGTGGCCTCACGTCGCGTTTCGGCTCGAACTGACTCGACCAGGCTATACTCTTACCTTATCACTGGTAGAACCTTCAACAGGGTCGGCAGATTCTGCAAATCAATCAGCGCCGTTGCTTAAGCCAGGCGATAGAAGTCCTGCATGGCCACTGTTGCCGTCTCAGACCTGGGCTTTGCTCAAAAGTTGCGTCGAATTCCTCAGCTGGCAAGATGCAAAGTTCTTCAGCATCGAATACCTCCAAGCGACGATCGACATGCACAATATCGAGCTTCAAAACATTCACCTCAGTGGCATACCTACGACTCATACTCTTCCTTTTGATGCAGTTGCACTCGTTTTCGCTGCCTTCTCCCTGGGTGCCGCACATGAAGGGCTGTTCGAAAATGCCCGCTTCTACTTCGATATCTCAATTCGCATGGTGGAACACCACGCGGACCAGGCGACCCTAGACCTATGTCTGACATACCTCATGCAACACATGTCTGCACTGCGCATGGGAACATCCAATTACGCTCAAGGTATAATCACACGTGCCGTGGAGGTAGCCCACGACCTCCATCTTCAGCATGGTCGTCAAGGCGTTCAGGGATTACAGCTCTACATGTTGATTTACATGGCCGACCAGTAAGTGAATTCTACATTGTGAACCCAGCAATCGTTAACATATTCCAGATACTGCTCAATGACCTACAATACCGAGCCACTTATCCGAAGCGACACGCTAGGAACCAAGGCTTTTGACCCTCTTCAGCAGGCGGATCCGGAGCTGAGCCGGTTGATATCGCTGGTCGTAATCAACGGATTTCTCATCGACCATTATTACCGTTTTCCCAGCCCAAGTCCCGAACAAATCCTCGAGCTCGAAGCGAAAATCGGCGAGATCAGCGCCCGAGCGAGCGATTTCGGTCCGAACCGTGCTGCAGCCACGAGTTTCCGAACAGCATATGAACCTCTGGGCCGAGTGCACATGATGTGGTAGGTCCCCAGTAATTCTTCCACATCTTTGACCCGTGCACTGACCGAAACCCACGTGCAGCTGTCGGCTACAACTCCGAGTGCCCGGCCTCTTCGACAAGACTACGTGGCTGTCCTCAATCTGCATCTGCGTTCACGCAGCCGAGGGCATCCTGGCGACATATCTAGAGCTCTACAGCTCGCCGCTGCGCGCGTTGGCCAAGCGGAATAGCCCGCAGAGCATGCAAGTTGATATCGTGCTAGCTCCCGTCACTTCGCGACTCGGGCCCACATGGCGTCAAGTACAACGTATTACCATATCGATCCTTGTTGTTATATACGCATATTGGCACGGCGAGATGACGGCGGACCAAGCATCTCGAAACATCGCTCTGGCGCGACTGCTTCTAGAGTATCCTCGATTTCGATGGCGAGAGAAGCTCGACGAAGTCGTCAAACTGGTATGGGACGTTTCCCAGCTAGGAGGATTCCGTCTCTACAACCATATGGAGCAGCTCCTACCGGGTGCTGGAGCGCCGTTTTTTCAAGCCGTCTGCGCTGACCCGGCATCGGGCTCGATGCAACATGATCAGCATATCCCTACGTCGATGGGAGGTCAGCAAGTCTTCGCCCCGAACAACGCCTGGTGTGGACTGTTCAGTGCCAACCCTTTCGACGGTATGCTCGGCTTCGATTTGGACTCGTTCACACTTCAGGAACCAGGCAGCTGGACCCTTCCCGAGACGTTATGGGAGGCCCCCGGATCTTTGACATGATTGCATTTGAAGCACGACCCGTCTGACTAAACCCTGACGAGTCCATTCGGCTGAGTCATCGCGTGTACAGTGCTCGAGCAGTTCGAGTCTTGTTGGTGCAAACGAGCACATGCTCATGAAATAGAAATCGATATAGCAGATAGACATAGATTCAGGAATGCCTGAACAGCATTAATGAGCAGCGTTTCATTTTCTGGAAAGCGAATTCATTCCATGTCGACGTGTGTTTCGCACTCGTGGTCGCCCTGACGTCTATACATGCCGCGCTTGTGAACATTTTCCGCTCTTGAGATCCCTCTATGAATGGCATCATTGCACAGGGGGCAGGATTGCCTCCATAGATTGGATGATCCAAGTGATCGTGGGTCCATATTGAGCACTGCAGATCATGATGGGGTACGGGGTAGCGCAAATTTAACGTCACATTAATGTGGCGAGCATCACCTCACGATCAGAGTCGAATAAGCGCTCCACCTGGGATACCGTCCCCCAGACAGGGGACGCTCACTGAGGAGCAATGTTGAGAAGTCCGAGCAGCTCTGGTCATGTGATGCACACATGAGTCACGTGATAGTAAAGCCAGGACCTCAGAAGTGATCAATCATCATACATTTCAAAAAGTCTACGACAGCCTATCGAGATCGATCTCGGCCCTTCTCCTGCGCACTTGGATCGTGGCAGTGGGATCGGCGACCAGCTCGAAGCCGAACTTGATGGTATTCGGCGCTTTATCGCCCTTCAATCGGATGTCGTAGTTGATCAAGGCGTAGGCCATCGCAATTTTGACCTCGTTCGCTGCAAAGAAGCGTCCGGGGCACGCATGGCGTCCGTGTCCAAAGCTGAGGAACTTTTCAATCGGTCAGCGCAGCACAGGAGATGATTAAATTGGAATAAAATCGAAGAAAAGCCGGAAATTGGGCAAGTCACGTACCTGGGACTCTGTGGTGGTCAGCTGGCCGGTGTTCTCCTTGCCAGGCGTCTCCCGGATCTTCACGAAGCGGTAGGCATCGTATTTCTCAGGTTCGGGGTAGACCGTGTCCTCCCACATGGGGTGAGAGGAGACCATGATGTCCGAGTTCTTGGGCAGGACGGTTCCATCCGGAAGGGTAACATCTTTCATGACGACACGGCCGAGGGAGGCGGCGCCGATGGGCTTCAGCCGTTGGGCCTCCTTGATGGAGCTGTCGAGCAACCGGAGCTTGTAGAGGGTCAGCTTGTCCCAGCCGCCGGTAGGGAGGACTTCGAGGATTTCTTGGCGCAGGTCGGCCATGATCTCGGGGTGCTGTGCGTATTGCAGGAGGGTCGTCTTGGTGAGGTCGGCGGTGGTGTGGATGGCGGCCATAGTCAAGACGAGTTGCAGCATGGTCGGGTCGTATTGTGCACCTTTGGCGGTCTCGTCGAACCACTCGAGCGAGTCATTGGGCTTCACGAAGTCGGGCTTGGAGCGGGCGAGGCGTCGAGCGTCCACGATGGGCTGCACGATCTCGGAAGCACGCTTTCCGGAAGCCCGGAGGCTGCGGTGCGACTTGAGAAAGATGTTGGCCAAGGGGCGCAGAGGTGCCGGCCAGCGGCGGAGCTCGCGGGCAGCTCCGAAGATGTCGACAGTGTAGTTGATGGCAATGTCCAACCATTCCTCGTTGTGTGCGAGTTCCTCACTGCAGTGGAATTAGCATGGGGCGAATGGCAGGAACGGAAGATTGAAATGGACGTACCCCATGAAGACGCGAGTAGAGAGCACAGCGACCAATTTGAGAACGTCGGTTCCAAGATCGACATCGTGCCACTCCTCACTGGTGCCCCATCGCTTCTCCAGGACGGCGGACACTTCGGTAGCAAGATCACGAGTTACTTTGGCTATGAGATTGTAAGTCTACAAGTCACGATTCCAAGCTGGGACGGAGAATTCCAAACTTACTCAGATTTTGAGTCAACTTGATACGGACCATATCGCGCACAAAGTTGTTCTCTCCACTGGAGCGGAGAGCCTCGAACCCCCACATGTGGGCGAACATGCCCTATTTGAGCCGCCAGATCAGCATGATATCTCCGGCCGAGATTGAGAGCACCCCGTACCTTTTGTGTAGCTGCAACGAAGCTGAGACGAGGGTCGCTCTTTATAGCGTCGACCATCGCCGTGTCGAGAACAATCTTCTCTCCCTGGTTTGTCGCAATGCGGAAAGGTTTGCCGCCATACTGTTTTTCGGAGCGTCAGGAAACGAAATGAAAATCGATTGTTTTCAGAACTGCATCTACCTTCTTCGCGCCCTCCTTGACAAGTTCGGTGGCTTCGGTGACGAATCGGTCCTTGTTGGCATTGGATGGCCAGTACCAGGGTCCCTCCTTCGGGTTAATGAGCGGGAACTGGCTGAGATTGGGCTTGGACCCGAGGAGCTTGAATATGAAGTAAGGCAGCACGATGGCCGTGAACGCCGTCGCGATGATGAGTGACAACATTCTTGCGACAGTCGAATGATAGACCTTGATTTGAAATTGTGGAAAGCATCGTCCATGGTGGGCGTTGAGGTTGTATATATGTGCGAGCGATTTTGCCTGTGTACCGCTGGGCGTGCATCACTTTCCGGCGATCATTTGCATAAAATTCATCAAAGGCATGCCCTAATAAGCCTCGGGAAGTTTGATCGTCGAACAGATGTTTGGCGCTGGCCTTATCACGCTTATGCGCCGCCCTGGAGATCTCCTCGACGAAATACCTATGCCTGGTTGCGGTCATGGTCTTGTGAGGCAATCTTGCCATCATTCGAATTGGATTCTTCTTACAATTCTATCATGACCTCGCGTTCATCGATTTGAAAAAGAACAGTGTTGCTAATTGTCCTCATCAACAAGTCCTGGCCGTGAGTCCGAGATGGACCGGAGCGAGCTGGTACCGAGCCCAAGTGCCTTGTCCTTCTGTGGGGAAGGACACGCGGAGGACCGCAGATCTTACCATTTGTGGCATACGACGAACGACGAATTCCAGTTTCGAAAGCGTTCATTGTAAGGATTGTTATGTAGATTCCTTCATTAGCTGGCAACACGGGAGAGCGCTCTTTTCAATTGGCGCGTATAAATGGGGTTGTGCAGTTCAAATGCGTCATCTCCTCCTCTGACTGCGATAGCGAACATTAATCCCGAGACCGAGTCCGATCACCAGTCTGACGTGAACTGGTGGAACTCAATTCTTTGTCCAGAACGACCGTCCTCTTCGCAGTGGAGTCGCGTGCCCGCTCACTTCTTGTGGCTTGGCCTTCCCTCTTAGCGCTTATTGAGTCGACCTGTCAGTGCGGTCGAAGAAGTAATTTCATCACACTCGGCCAATCCTTCATGAAGTTGGAATGAGGTCCTCCAGGATGCCGCTCTTCGCCTCGAGTCCATTTTTGAAGGACAGGAGTCGCATATCGCATGTATCCGTCAGCTGGACTTCTACGCGTAAATCTGGTCCACCGTGGATCCGCTCCAGCCTCGAAGTACAGTATCCAGGTTGGATTCTCGGCAGGACAGTATCTCACGTTGGAATTGGCGCAGGAGGTTGGTTGCCGATCCTCGAATCCTCCTGCAATGGATTGCGGGGTGGTGGCTGAACGGGGCATGACATGGCAGGCGTGGCGTAATAAATGCGTCATCATCGTCTCTCTGATGGCTTTCTCTGTGATGAATTGGCTTCTCTTCGGAGAAATACTGTACAGCTCCATCATTTGGCATGCGGGGGAGAGAGAGAGAGAGACACACACACACACACACACACACACACACACACACACACACAATGAACGACCATGTGTACATGTATATATACCTCGGGCTTCCAGCACAATGAATTTGATCATAAACACTGCGACCACGATGGGGATCCTTACGCTCCGCGTTGACAATTTCACCATACACTCACGTCGACTCCTCCAACCACACATATCAGGGCTGTGAAATTTGTGGACCTTCTTGATGGCGCACCCGTCAACCGACACCGAATTCAATGGCGCATCCTGGTCCAGACACAGACTGGGGCTTGGAAGAGGAGGAGCTTCAGTACACCACACCACCACATTCGGGCGGGAGGATAGAGCACGAGTCATGACGAGCAGCAGAACCTTCGCACGAGGACGTTGACATCGACGACATGAGCCCGACGCTGCCGAATACTAGCAAATGAGCAGCCTCATCTGTAATGATGAGTATGAATCTCGGCTTCCAAATCGATGTAGGGGTACCATCTACCGTACCCTGCACGATGTCGTCGGAGGCCTGCATGTGATGAATTTCGGACGCAATGTGCTATACTGCAACTCACCTCGCCACTATCACGCATCATGTCCGTTCGACCGATTCCTTCCTGCCGGCATTTGCATTTGGAAGCTTGCATGTGTAGCACAGCATGGCAGCGGGTCAATGGCAACAGGTAGAACATATATATAGCAGTGAAATGCAAATCAACCTCAGCCTCATTGCTGCTCGGGTGCTCAATACTGTCCCGCATGAGACATCAGCAAGAGATATATCAAAATCATCCATAGCCATGCCTGGACTGACCAAAGACATTCCCTACACAGATGTGTTACTAGTGGGAGCAGGTCTGTCAGCTCTCGCCTGAGCAATCGCAACTAGTAGAGCTCCCAACTCACGAATATGGC
This sequence comes from Dissoconium aciculare CBS 342.82, assembly GCF_010015565.1. Classification (NCBI taxonomy): domain Eukaryota; kingdom Fungi; phylum Ascomycota; class Dothideomycetes; order Mycosphaerellales; family Dissoconiaceae; genus Dissoconium; species Dissoconium aciculare. The sequence goes on along the minus strand of NW_022984958.1, from coordinate 353,035 downwards.
ATAGGTTTCGCATCATTTACACTGCTCAATCGACTCCGTAAACTCGGACTGTCTGTTCAGATCTACGAGAAAGGCGCTGCAAGCGGAGGGATCTGGTACTGGTGAGTTTCCGGCTTCCCAGAACGACATCAAGTATGCTCTGCTATGGAAGCTAACGGGTCCATGCTTCCATCATCCAGGAATTGTTATCCAGGAGCACGAGTGGACAGCGACTCACCCATCTACCAACTATACGACAAAGACCTATACCAAGACTTCACCTTCACAGAGCGATACGCCGGCTGGAAGGAGATTCGGAAATACTTCGAGTACGTCGAAAAGAAGTGGGATGTGGGTGCACATACCACCTTCAACAAGCACGTCGACAGCGCCGTCTTCCAGGAAGATAAGCAGACCTGGCTGGTGGAGTGCTCGGATGACTCACAGATAGAGTGTCGATGGTTCATCCCTTGTATTGGCTTTGCTTCGAAGCATTACAGCCCACCTTTCAGCGGCCTGAGCGATTTCAAAGGAGATGTCTATCATACCGCAAAGTGGCCGCAGCACGGAGTCTCGCTCAAGAATAAGCGCGTTGCGGTCGTCGGGACCGGTGCAAGCGGGATCCAAGTCTCGCAAGAGATTGGAGATAAGGTGAAACACTTGACCATTCTCCAGCGGACGCCGAACATGTGTCTCCCGATGAACCAAGCTCGTTTGGACCCCGAGGAGGAGGAGAAGAAGAAGAAAGCCGGCGTATATGACAAAGCGTTCGCATCGACCAAGCAGACTTTTTCAGGCTTCACGTTCGGTGAGCGATCTTGCAAGACCTTCGATGACACTCCTGAGGATCGAGAGGCCTTCTACAAGAGCTTGATAGACCAAGGCGGATTCCGCTTCTGGCTCGGAAACTACGAAGACCTCTTCAAGGACCAGGAAGCCAACGGCGAGGCCTACAAATACTGGAGGAAGCGAGTCCTCGCACGAGTGAAGAACCCCGAGAAGCAGAAGCTCCTGGCTCCCGAGGTCCCTCCCCATCCCTGGGGAACCAAACGCCCGTCGCTCGAACAGCGCTTCTACGAAGTCGTCGATCAGGACCACGTGGACATCATCGATGTGAACCAGCACCCTGTCGAGCACGTCGAAGCCTCCGGTCTCCGCCTCCAAGGCAAGGAGCTCATCGAGCTCGACGTGATAATCCTTGCCACGGGCTTCGACAGCGTGACAGGCTCCCTCGGGCAGCTCAACATCCAAGGGATCAACGCCAGCGGGACCATCGGCGAGCACTGGAAGGACGGTCTCCGCACCGCCCTGGGGATCGGCATGAGCGATTTCCCCAACCTTCTCTTCCTCTACGGCCCGCAAGCGCCCACGGCCTTCTCCAACGGCCCAAGCTGCACCCAATTCCAAGCAGAATTCGTCGAGGAATTCCTGCGACGCGCCGTCGCCGACGGGATCACGCGCGTGGAACCCAAGAAGTCCGTCGAGGAGGATTGGCATCGTCGCATGCATGAGGAGTGGGACAAGACGCTTTTTCCCTTGGCCAAGTCGTGGTATCAAGGGTCAAATATTCCCGGACGCAGGGTTGAACCGTTGAACTTTGCCGGTGGACTGGACAAGTATACGGCGGCTCTGTATGATTCGTTGGAGGATGGGTATCAGGGGTGGCATGTGGAGAAGGGCGGAAAGCAGGTGGAGGCGTGAAAGGGAGGGAATTGGTTCTTAGATCTCCTGTTCGATGATTGTAACATGATCTCTGTCATGCTGTATCTGCTGGACCTGTATGTATTAAAGGAAGCTGGCACATTTCTCTGTATGACGTTTTACACAATCTGCTGCTTCATGATGCACTTTGGGAAACATGGCGGAGAGCACATGTTCAGAAATTCGCAACCTGTACAGACATCGGCATGCTGCTCCAGACTTCGGACTCGGGATTGGTACAGAAATCATTAGAAGGAAGTCTCTTGACTAGTGCTACCACCATTTTGGTTTTCATAAGCAACCGCAGCCTGCCTAGGTACTTGACTTCCAAGGTTGACTTGAATTTCAGTGTCGCCCTTAATCGACACTATAATATTTAGCAGATATATCTCAATCCGGTGATAAGAACGACCTCATGTCCTAGTGAGTGTCGTATTAATCATCAGCATGACAAGTCATCGAATTAGTCATCGGCGTGCCCCGACGACCGATCCATATACCGTCTTCGTTGTCCATTTCGCCATAGTCGTGATATATTCTCGAACCTTGAAGCGACCGGTCGCAACCGTGTGGAAAATGATCAAGCCGTGTTGTACATCTCACAGCTCAGCACGTGCTGGGTGGCGCAGAGCACATTTCTCGCGCAAACTGCCTCATTGGAAATTACTGCCTCGTGCCAAATGAAATGATGAGATCAGTGTGAACTTTTCCCTCCGCTTCCATGGTGAATTTCCAGATCTAAATCGACAAGCTTGAGAAATTACTTGTACGGTGCGATGGCGGTGTTTTGCTTTGGCTGTCGGTTTGCAATGAGTGTTTGACGGAGGTTGGTGAATGAATGGTCGTCGTGCAGCTGTTGGCCTCAGGTTGGAAACAGCCTGGTGAACCGTCTGTGCCCGTTCTGAAGGCTCTCGTGCGTGAGGATTGCCCAACGTCACCTCCCTCTTTTCATCAAAGTTTCGGGCGCAGTCGACCGTTGCACTTGTCATCTACGCGCGCTCAGTCCATCTTGTTGGAATTTGATCCCGGTCCCTGTGCACCCGCGCTCGATTGCCTTATCGGTCAAGGCGGCCGCGACGTTGGCATTGAAGCCCAAGACGTCGGGAATGGGCCTCGAAGGGGCGGAATTCGAATTATCTTTGAATAGAGTCATCCGGAGGAGTGCCATCGAGGTGGAATGGGCACACGTGTGCCATCAATCTGCGCATTGGCCCTGTAGCCGCAATGCTCGGACGGCACATCCGGTGCTTTGATGCCCTTGACGAGATATGTTGAGATTGGACTGGAGTTGGCCCGGAGACGATGCCGTATGCTCAAATGTGGATCGGCAATGTGACGAGTTGTCTATATGAAACGCAAGATCTAGGCTCATTTGACTTCACCGCACCGAATGACGCGTCAAGTATGATGAGGTGGTAGCCGGAATAGGAGCTTGCAGTGGCACATGCTTCCGCATAGCTCTTGAGAGCAAGCTTTGGTCGATGTCGCTATCTTGTTAGCCATCACGATCGCTGCGAATTACTATCATGTAGCCGTGTATCCTGCCACAGGGCACGTCAGCATCGTGCATTGACTGTGTCGTGGAATTCGCCCTCACTTCGGCTCAAGTCCTCAGATGCAGCGACCCAAGATCCTTTGCATTATGCAGACTGTTTCTGCTTTTGCTTCATTGAGTCGTATGCAAACGCGGTGTAGCACTTCGGCGTCAGATATGAAGACGATAGTATATACTTCCCGGACTTCAATGTGAATACGCACTGAAAGTCATGATTTCGGAATTCACGCGTATGAAACCTACCTTCTGATCGCTATTTTTGGAGGGGGGCTTGTATCATATCTATCTGGAACGTTGTCACCATTTGAAGATAAGATCTCGTTCAAATCTTATTCCGGTGATAGCAGAATCGCGAGGCAATACGAGAAACCTTTACCTTTGTCCAGAATCAACGCGGGAGTTGAAGTTTGACCATTCATACATTGTCTCTTTCTCCAGCCTTCATGACGAAACGCAATGACGGTAGTTGTCTCTGATCACGATCGCGATCAATCTGATGGACATGAAACTTATGACATAATTCTGGAGATCTTCCGAAACGCAGTTCATGTACACCTGGGCATATGTTGATACGATGAGACATAGATGAGACTCTCCCAGCACTGATTTTAACTAGGGCAGACGGACTCTCCGCCTGCGCTTTCGACTCAGGGTCCATAGAGGACAATTTCTATTCCAACCCTAAATATAACCCCATTTAACCCATAAGTCAACCCTAATACGGTATCGTCACCTCCTATCCACGGCGACGAGAAGGTATCTTATTGATTTAATACTGCGTAGAGATGCTATATCAGATAAGGTTCGATGTCAAGAACGTCCTGCGACTACGCTTAAACCTGAAACTGTCCTTGTAGCGGTCTAGATATAGTCGACGGAGTTTTTTTACTGCGAGACGACGCATTAGAAATCTCGACCAACATGCTGACACACGAACTCCTCCTCCTCTTCTGAATACGCGTATTCAACATATTCATGTCAATTCAACACATGCGAATATGTCCTGCGACCGGGTATTGTTATCCTCAATGTAAATGCATCAGGTTATATGGCCATACATGTCCACTGTTTGCCGTTGTCGTTGGCATGTTGATCCTCAAGGTGTGACGTCACTGTCAACAGAATTGCTTCTGGACAATCAACATTCACCCAGGGTCTGATTGATTTCACGATTCTTCGCATAGCATCGCATCATCAAAGATTCCGGCCACACAAGGCTGACGATGGGCTTAATCAGACCCATTTGATAAGACTCGCCCTGTCCCAGAGCATGCGGATGACCCGCTCAAGTCTAGGTGCTCGCGTCATATCACAGGTCCACTTCTCCAGGAAACCCAGGCAGTCCGTCCCATCGGAGACCGAATTCCAACGCAAAAACGTGCGACTCCACCTCAACGTGCGTGTAAGTAGGGTCAAACGGTCACGAAGTAAATGCGAGAGAATAACTCTGTGAGGTATCATGCAGGCTTTCTAACAGAGCAACATGCGGGTGCGAAGTGAGACTACTTGACCGATTATGTTCAGAGGCGAATCTCGGGACAATTTTCGTCATAGCGCGAACACATCTCTATCAAAGGCATGCGCGAATCCAGCTTGACATATGACAGCGCTTGTATGCAGAACAAGCAAGAGCCGAGGAATCCTCCCGACTGCGAAAATGTGTTGAACTCCCGCGTGGCTTGGCGGCGCGGCGGCTCCGCCCCTTGTCAGCTCAGCATATCGTTTAGCGCCGATAGACGCAACTCTAAATCATGTCCGCTGAGGTCATCTTGGTGATTGACCACAAGCGTGGGGATTCATTAATTTGGCGGCGCACACTGCAGGTACGATATCCCGTGGCGCTCCGACTCGACGAACCTTCATCCCTGTCGGTCGCAGCAGACCGATATCACCTGTTCGTCTAAAAGTGTGTTGTTGTGTTGCGATATCGTGAAATGCAGGGCGGCTACGGAGACCGTAGTTCCGCCGAACCTCTGTGTGTGAAAGATAACAAAGGCTTGGCGAGGGTCGATTGTGGATACCCGCCCTGCGCGTCATTTATTGCGATGTAACCTCAAGTTGGGATCGGTTGCGCTCGCCAAGCTGCTATCTGTGCAATCAAGATTCAGTCACACTTGAGAGAGATATTCTGCAGCCATGTACAAATTGGAGTTCATCTCGAGAGTAGCGGCGGAACGACCTTGAAAAATAGAGTGGGTAGACACGGGGCAATGTCTGCCGAGGACAAGTGAATTATAACTCCACATTGGCTGGTCGCGAGGATAGAACGTATCGATCTATGCGGAGATGCACAAGGGCAGAAAGTTATGATATTTTATACAGTGCTGATGAGTCATTCCTAATCATTTCGCATTGCTGCAGAGTCATTCTCAATCATTTCGAGCTGCTGCACAGCCTCGAGAGGGATTTGGTTGTCGTGGAAATGTCACGGTGGGAGTTTGCTCGTCGACGTGCGCGAAGGATTAAAAGACTTTGCGGCAAGCGTGTTTAGACTTTGGCAGCCTCAAAAAGGAGCGTTGGGAATTCAGGAGTATTACGGTGTGGCTGCCGAAGTTGCGCTACTGTAGGCTGGCTGAGCCCGCCTTGGCGAACTCCACCGTCAACATCGTCTCGATACGCTCGTGGAGGCAGAAATCCCACTGATTGCAAGCGTGGACACTCCTTCGGGCATGCATTGCTGATCCTTGCGATGTGAGTTGGGAATGGCTCAGAATGGCTCACTAACTTGTTGGCCTGAAGATGAGGGTAGGTGTGCGGCAGATGTTCTAGCCTGGTTCGCCGCAGGATGTCGCATCTCGTCTCCGATGCCTGAAGAGGCCTTCACGCAGGCCCTTCGGTATGCGTCATTCACGATGCAAGGTGTAAGCATTGCACACTTCGGATGTTATCGCGTCCTCACTCACGATGATGCGAGCCCTCCGGCCGACGTCAGATCCGAGACACGCGTCTTCTACGGGGCCACGGAAGCACATCTCGAACAAGTTGAGACAGCACGGCCGATCGTGCTTATCTCAAATGGTAGCCAAGACGTCCATCATAATGATTTTCGGGTGGTTCGAAAACTAATGACATACTAGCAGAGAGAGGTCCCTTGTTCCCCGCGATATGGGTCGTACTGTACCGTGTTCGTTTGACTCTCCAGGCTGGGAAGTTTTGTGTTTTCTAGAACAGTGGCAATATGGAATGTGGCATTCTCACGGTTTCGGGCGTGTGCAAATTGTTGAATATGCTAATACCACATGTTACACCTGTAGACCCGCGGGATGGGTTGCATCTTTTCACCAGAGCGAATCAATGCGCAGGCACGCAGGGCCCAAGGTGCACCTGTTTTTTTCTTGTTTAGCAGTGACGCCGTTGTGATCTTCCCGGCAGCCGCCGTCCGCCAAGTCCAGCCCGCGAAGCCTCGTGGGGCGGGATCTGCCCCAACGATCTCAGGCACCAGGGCTATCTGTCTCGCACTCTGTCTTGCAACGTTCGGCCCGGGCGCACGCATACATCGTCACAGGTATCGGAGAGAAAGAAGTCCAGGATGCCTTCGAACATGACTCGATCGATTGACACAGAAGAGAGTCACGGTCATCATCGCAGTGAAACGACCAACCCTGAAGGGACTGTCATGGATTTTTCGGCGACCCATTTCGGAAAAAACAAGCTCGAAAAAGATCTACAACATGAGTCCAGTGCAATATCACCATTGGGGCACGGCGTCGTCAAGGTTTACGTAGGGCCGCTTGGCAGCACATCTCCTCTGCCACCGCCCTACGGAGACCGAACCTCCTACCTCTTGCCGAGACCCCAGCGGTGGCCACCCGTTCACAAGCGGCGGAGATCAAACAGGCCGAAACCGTTCAGAAGTGTCTCAGAGGTCTCAACGTGCCTCCCGAACCTACCGTTTTGTTATCGTCTTGCAGCGTCTTACAGGGAGGGCATACTCCGCCAAGCGGCCAGCGTCAAGATGACCCCCCATCGTCATCAAATACCTGATGCCCAAGGGGTAATGCGTGTCCCGGTGTGGCGGAGCTTGCGCACACACTGTGATGGTGGTGTCTCTTTCGGAGACCCTCCGCATATATATCAAGATCCCGCTCTTCCTCGAAACGAAATGGTCTTTTCATAAATTATATCGCGCCACTTTTGACTTTCTTCGGTCCATCGTTCGGGCCTGGCTTACACTTCGACGACATCCTATGTGATTGAACGAGTAATCCATTCATCATGTCGCTGGAACAACAACATCAGGACAAGGCGCCTCGCCAAAGTGCCACCTTCGCAAGCTCAATCAGCGATGCCGAAAGCCAAATTCAGGATGCGTCACAAAAGCCGACCAAGAAACAACCACAATACCTTGAAGGATCAGAGATGATCCGCGCTATCATCGCTCTGAACGTTGCCAATGGTGTCGCCTTCGTTGATTTGATGGGAGTCACGGCGTTGATCGCCCGAATTGGCAAAGACCTTCAAGCCGGAGATACCATCGCTTGGGCAGCCACATCCCAGCTCATTGGTGCCACGATTGGAATGGCATTACTCGGATACGCTTCAGATCTATGGAGCCGTCGGAGGATGCTACTCATCGCCCAATCGATCCTTTTCTTCAGCGCAATTGCATGTGGTGTCTCAAGATATGCCATGAGTCCAGCTTTCTTTTTCCTCACCCGGGCCATGTGCGGTGTTGCAACAGGCTCCGTCAGCAACCTTATGAACATCAGCCTGAATGACATCCTACCCCGAGAGAAGCGTAACCAATGGCAAGGTGTCCAGGGCTGCAGTATTGCGTTAGGCTCCATCCTGGGTATGATTCTAGGAGCAGTACTAGTCAAGACCTGGCAGTACCTGTATTTCATCGAGTCCGGACTTGTCGCTTGCTCCATCGTCCTTACATATCTGTGGGTCCCGGCAAATTGCAAACCACCGGCCAAGGATGAGATCTGGAATGTGCTGAAGACCGTGGATTACTTCGGGATCCTTTCTGGAATTTGCTTCATTCTGCCAGCATTGGTCCTCATTTGTCAAGGCTCTGACTTTGATATGCGCTCCGGTCTATTCATCTTTCTCGTCGCATGCTCCGGAATCTCCCTGATCGTGTTTCTGGTGCTTGGCTTCACGAAACGAAATGTCCGCCCACTGATTCCGTTCATTCTGTTCCGCAACCGTACCATCACGGCCATCCTGCTGCAGAACTTGCTGTTGGGAAGTGCATATTACACTTTCACATACTTCCTAGTCTTTACTCTGGAAGTTGCCCATGGATACACACCCATCCAGGCTGCCGGATTGATGTCGATATACTATGTCACACACGGCTTTGCCTCGACGACCAGCGCTTTGCTCATCAATGCTCTTCAACGCCGGGGATTCAAGAGCTACCTGTTTGTCTTCGTCGGCGCCTTCTCGACCTGGACGATCGCGAATGCCATGCTTGCATACACCTCAAGCCTCACATCTTTGGGATCGGGATTCCTCGGCGTTTTGATCATTCTTGAGATCATGGTCGGCCTCGGCACCGGTTCGACGTTTGCTAATGGAGTATTACTGCTCAGAGCGAATGTCACCGCAGACCTGTCTGCCGTTTCAGTTGGGACGCGTAACGTCTTCCGATTCATGGGAGGTGCCATCGGCACAGCCATTTCAGCACTCATCCTTCGATCTACATTGGTCGCCCATCTCCCCGACAGACTACACCACATTGCGGACTCAGCATTCTCACATCCGCATTTGGACCTATTTTCAGATGAAGACGCAGACCTCATACTTCGAGGATATGCTGGTGCAACATCAACAGTTTTCTACGTCGCCGCTGGCTTCGTTGGCTGCTGCCTCCTATTGTGCGTGCTGATCAAGGACGATCTGGGCCGACCGCCACCACCGGAGACTCTTACTGTGCCACCGACCCGTCAAGCTTCAATTGCGTCTAACGACGACCACTCTGCTGTCGAACACGACGAGAAGGATGACGAGAAGGATGGCCTCGATGTCAACGAGAAGGACGTTGACTTGTTCAAGAGCCGGGAAAGCAGTATATGTTGGGCTAAATAGATTCACGTTTTTATTCTTCATTAATGACCTATCATACATTTTTCACACTCACGCATTGCGATCCCATTTCCGTTCCCATCGTTCAGTTCCTGTAGAGATGAAGTCTTTCGGCGCGGAATGCACCGCCCTGAACCGCGCTGTGGTTGGTTGTCAAGCGCATGGACCTCTGCGCGGATCCACATCTGATGCCTCAGGCATTAGACTTGAACTCCTCAAAATTATGTCATTGTTCGGGGGAGCTCTTCCTTCATGGTGAACTCTCTTTTGGCATTTGTTCTAGATCAGAGACATCGACACAGCGATGTAACTCAGGCAATCGCGCCCCGGTGGAGCAGTGTCACCGTCACGGCTCGATCAAGATCGCGACCTGACGCAGGCGCCGAATCCCAAGAAAATCCGCAGTGCCAGCGCCAAGCCTGATCGCCGTCACTTGTAAAAATCGCGCAGTCCGCAGGCTTGGACGAAAAGAGGAGGTGGATCGAAGACTGCCTCGGAATCCCACGATAGCAAATCTCAGGATTCTGTTGCAAATCTCGCGTCTCCTCAACCATTCCAACATCCTCGTATTGTTGCAGCGCACTCCCGACGTCAACTCGGAATGTTCAGGATTTCTCGCGGGGGGACTATGATGGCGCAGAAAGCGCCCGTCACGGCGGAAGCACGTCAAGCCTTGTGCAGGAATAAGTTCGCTGCTCCATCAATGACCCATAGCGTCAATTCCACACGCACTGCCACGTCAATGACACACGAAGGATCATCTCGTCACCAGAAACGTCTCTACCTTGATGATCGCAGAAAGATCAGCCGCAGCAGGCCTCCCAACGCGATGACTTCTTGGACGACGATCATACCACACTTCTCCGGAACGAAGGCAATAACTTCTGCAGTTGCGTGTGCGCAACGCTCCCCGAAGGATGCCGCGTCGCAGCCGTCAGGGACAGCTCAGTACACGACGATCAAAACGCATGTAACGTGGATCAACCGTTGAGACAAACTTGATACAGTACAACCGCACCGCCTGGTAACCCCAGAGCCGCGCGGCCTGGTGGAGACGTTGACGATCGTTCTCTGATAGAGTTCATGCTGTCTACGTCACGGCGGTTCCATTTGAAAAGCTTGAGTATTGCAGATAAAGCTTCGCATTGCATGGCATGATGCCTTTGTGGGTACCTACTGAAGACTCATCGTGACTCAAGCCTGATCTCGAGGCAGGTTTGGCATAGACTGCAGAGCTTTTGAGGCAGCTTTTGCCAGAGCAGTACGCAAAGCGTACGAGATGCGAATATCTCTCCAAAGGCTGGGATGATACACAGATTTCTCATTTCACATGTTTAATCGTGGATCATGTCGATCTGGGAGCTCATTTGATACGAGGTCAATTTCAATCACCATGAAAGATGTCACGAGAGAATGGAAACAGAGACCTTGTACACATGTGATCTGTGATTTATCCATGTAAACCCTGTACTTATATAGGGAACATTTACCAGGATACTAGCCTTCGAGCGGATCGTTCGTGCCCAGGCTTGGTGGGCGCAACTGTCAGTGGAATCCTTCGAATCCTGGGACCGACCCCAGGGACCCCAGGTGATTTTCGACACGGTGTCCGCGTCACCCAAAGATTAGACGAGTCACTGCACAAGTGGCAACGAGGAGACGCTTGGCTTGGCGCTTTGCTCATCCAATACAGCCATTGATGAACTCGGACAGGGCATTCCGATCACTCATCGGATACTGTCTTTGGCTGATGACTAATATGCCACCTGCTCGTTATCTGTCTCAAGAGGGCAGAGTCAAATCAAATATCATTCTGATCAAGCTGTCGGAGTGCCCAGTCCGATTTGACTGATGCTGCTATTACATATATTAACTTGCCAGGAGCGGGATACTGTCCGATTGGTTGTGCGGTTTTGACTTCAGCCCATTGCCTTCCATTAGAATATTCCTTTATCATGTCCTGCTCTTGCATCCCTCACGTATTGGCCTGATGGTGATTGCGACCTTTACAGAGCTTGAAGTTCGCAACGTACGGAGATGGATGAATGCCCGGCATGTGCTACTGCCGGATGATGCGAGGGTAGCTGAAGCCATTGGTTCGCTGATCGAGCGTCGCTGCGACGACCTTTTGGGGAAATCACAATCAAATTATTCCGGGTATTTGAGGCATGGCCGCAAACAAGAGATGACGGACTGCTGGTCGTCGGATGAATCTATCGTGTGCGGCAATCTCGTACAGCGATTTGTTGAACCTGGCAGGTGCGTCTAGAAATTGTTGATGCTGCAGGGAGGAGCATAATACCTTGACTTAAGCGCAGAGTGCTGCGTCGCCCTTCGTTTGCTCAACGTTGTTCATACTTCGCGAGATCCTGCTCAGCTCTTGATTTGAACGAATGAGGTCATTTCGCGAGTGCGGTCGCTGTCAAGATGAACGAGAACGTCTGGTGCGCACGATTTCGGTCATGGCGAATTCTGGTTAACAGCAAAATCTGGACGGGAAACTTGAGCATACGAGTGCCTTGGCGGCCTGTGAGAGGATGAAAGGGTGAACGGTTTTCCAAGGTTGACTCACAAGCTCAACAATTCCGACAAGGCGGCTTTCGCAACGTAAGTGCACGAAAGTTTCGAACGAAGGCAGGCACGACTGTATCAATGTGACCTCCAAACTATTGGCACCTTCTCAGATATCGATATCACTCAGAAGTTGGCCTCCTCCCTTCCGTCCTTCTGCTTTCCACCGTCGAAAATTATTAGTTTGTACGATCATCACCATTTGCGCTGTATCAAAGTTCACTGATATTGAGAAACCGCACAATAAAACGAACCCCCATTCATATCCGCAAGTGAGTTGAATTACCTTGTCGTATTGTATTCCTACACTGATACAAGTAGAGGAACTTTACACAATGGTTCATGTTCTACGACACGGTAATCGAAATACAATTCAAGCGTCCCGCGCTCCAGCATTTGACCAAGAGGTTGACGGAATCCTAGATCACAATCGTGTAGACCGGCGGAAACAGAGCCAACCACAACAGCGGCAACATCGACAGAACAGCGGCAACAGAAACAACCACCGCAGCCTCTCGCGTCGGTGGTGCTTTGCCTGTAGAGTAAGTATGGACAGCACACCAGATGATTTATTGCATGTTGACCTCATTTCAGCGATATGGTCACCTGGTGCGGTCTTACCGACGGCGCTGCGAGCGTCTGGCTCTAGGCTCAGCTCCGGGCGGTCTAAGGAAAGTGTGCTGATTACGAGGGCGTGCTGTTGGGTCCTCTATCCTGCGTCGCTCGCTATGAGAGGTGCAGGCGGTGGTGGCTAAGAACGAAGAAGAAGGAAAAGAAGAAGAGGCGGTGGGTTGTTGAGCTCGAGATCCAGCTGGCAACGTGGACGGCGCTGTGGGCGTTGACAAAGGAGACGATCTAAGGAGGCGGCAACTCAGCCTGCTTGGCTCGTCCGAGATCGTGTCGAGGCACCCTGGCCCATTGCCAATGTGAGCTTTGTACAGTCCGACGTATCAAGACACTCTATCAAGCGCCAGTCGAGTCATCTTGCCGCCGCCCTAGTTGTTCAAACTGTATGGCAATGCGATAGGATCAGCGGAGGTCCGGTTGAGGCTTCGACGGTGGTGATTCGTTTCTCGGTGATAGTGTTCTACGATTCCGAGCTATCCACGAACTATGAGGTCGAATAGGGAAGGACCTTCCTGTGCAGGTGGGCTACCATTTACAACTGCTCAGATAGTGAAGCGTAGCAGCGACCAATGATTGCCGATGGCTGGTATTTTGGGAACCCAATCCCGACGAGCAACATCAGACATCACAAGTCGCGCTACCTGTCGTCTCATCATGCAAAAAGAACACGCGGAAGATAGCTGTGCTTTTGAGGTTTCGTTCCAGAGCGTATTCTATTCGGAGCGTGTTCCGACATCTTACCCGCAAACCAGGAGCCATTCTCAAGCGAGTAGCACTCAGATCTGATTCCTCCACTTTTCACAGATTGATCCAGATTACATACAGGTATTGGTCAAATCGGACGGGACATCTCAAAAGCTCAATTGAAACGATGTCATCCGCCCTTGCCCCGTAAATATTGAGTAAGCATGTATGTCATCAGTAAAGATCAATATCTGACGAGTCATTGTGGTGACCCGTCCAATTTGACCGATGCCTGTATAGTTAATCATAGACAAATTCCAGCATTGGTTCCCATGACCATCTAGCACTGGCCGTTGGCGTTGCAGAAGTGCCTTTTGACAGTATAAGCAAAGGGAAACATCTCGGAGCTCGAGGAAGGTACGTACCAGGTGATGCCAACTTGGCTGTAGCCGTGGCCATTGGTGAGCTTGTTCCAGGCGGCAACACTGAGGTCAAGGTGGTTCTCATCGCAGCCAGGGCAGGTGTCGTCGACGCTATATCGGCTCATCGTCAGGTTTTCTGTTCCGGATCATTAAGCGGGACCAAGACTTACGTCACAACAACGGAGTTTCCTTTGCCTCCGACAGAGTTGTCGCCGCTGGGTCCAGTGTTCGTGAGAACGATCTTACGTCCGCAGTACGAGGAGGGGCTCTGGTTCTTCATCCAGTAGTTGCTGAGCGCAACCTTGAACCCGCCGTCAGTAAGCGTATCCCTTCGCTTTGTTTTGGGGAAACTCCGCACCTTGTACTGGCTGTCTCGAAAGGGGTTTCCGCATGAGCCAAGCCCATTGCTCGGGTTGGGGTTGACCGTAGCGATACCATAGTGATCGACACGCTTCTCGAGAGCCACAGCGGTGACTGAGCTGAGGGAGGCCAGGAGCCCGACAGCGAGAGTAGTGAACTGCATTTTTGCGATTTGAGATTCAAGAACGAGAGAAGAAATCGAGGAACTTGTCTGATGATGCTGGGTATTGCTTGTGAAGATTTCGATTGGAATCAAGGCAATGAAGAGCCGTTCGCAACAACTTTATATCCTCCTCCTTTCTATTGAAACCGAGGTAGGATCAGCTCACCGGACGAGCTGAAACGCCAGCATTTCGAGACTCTTACACACCACGCAGTACAATCCTACAGGATCATTGGTAGCCTTAAATCTACCTTCATGACCATTGGTAACCTTAAATGTGCCCTCATGTAATGCTACTGTGCGGTGGCCTTGAAGGAGCAGGTGGCTTGCATAGTCCCGGGGGGATTCGGGAGGGCAGTGTAGTCGGGTTCAACATCGCAATGGATGGACAGCGACATCAGTCTTTGACGAAGTTTGCGCCTTTGCGGGAAGATCTTCAGCTTTGACTGCGCGAGCCAAATGAGGGAAAAGCTTAGATGCGCCTCGTGGAAGTCGCATCTATTTCGGTGCTTAGTATAATGTCGTAGACTTGACGTGGCAGAAATCCGGTGCGCCCTGATTTCGATATAAGCTACAAATCGGGGACATCGATCAACCACGTGCATTTCTTGCTATGGAGGATATTCGATTAAGTCGAGTCCGTCATGGAGTATAGTTTGACGCCATGCAAGGCCAGGGTTATATTGTTTTGACCCAAGGCGTGACCTAGCGCAGAATGAGGTTCAGCTGGGATTTATTAGCGTCGCATGGGGTCTGAGCTGAAAAGTCGCGGAAGAAGATCACCGGCACACCGGTCACAGCAGCATAAGAATGGTTCAATCGCGCAGTCGCACCTCGATTGCGTTCGAGATCAACGAACCGTGGTGGATCCGTGCTTCAAGGAATATAGGTCTAAACGTGGATTTCTGCTGCGCAAGTACACTTAACAAAGCCATATTGGAAGCCAATGAGGCTGACCTCAAGCAGCTTGACAGAGCTCTCTAGCGCTCTCCCGCGACGATGAAGCATCAGCTCGTATTCCCAGTTCACATAATGTTTGTACACAGCCCTGTCAACGGGCGAACCTCGAACCTCGTCTCCCCTGTCCTGTCGGAGTGCTTAGCGCACAAGATCCTTGGAATACAGCAAGGCCTGGTTGGTCAGCGCATCGCAGAAGCCCTAGGGCTAGGGCTTGCTGGGCCTATGGAGAATACTGCCAAACTGAGAGCTCCTGCAAAGGGCAAGAAATTGTGGACCATATGTAAAGCCTTCCGTCGAAAGAAGATCCCAAATAGCAAGCGGCTGGAAAGTCAAATCGAGCATCCCTACCGGTGTCAACCACGCAGGGGTGCTCTCCCAAGGCTCCACGATTCGAGCACTATCCTTGATGGATGGTCCGTCAACCTTTCCTCGCAATCTTGTACAGATGTGTATGTATGCATCTCGTTTCCGAACCGAGCTGGGTCGATGCAGCCGTGACCACATGGGCGCTGCCAACACCGGGCGTTGACTTCTGGTCATAACCAAGCATTCCTCAGCCGCATCGGTGAGCATGCAATGTCACATGCATATTCTCACAGGTGGGGTGGCCGGCCTTGTGTAGTGTTACGACACTGCCGTGCTTGTTCACCTCGGATGCATCAAACTTGAACCGCTCGAGCGTGGAACAAGGCAATGTTGGGTCAGAAAATGCCTCACTTCTCCTTGGCAGGCTTGCCTTTGACCTCGGTGGCACTGATCTCTCTGACAATGACCTTGATGAGTTCGGGGATCGGCTCGTCGCTCTCTTTGCCATCTTCAAATCCAGGACTGATTCCCACAGCTAGGAGGGATCCATCTGAGCTGAACTCCATCGCTGCGATACTTGACGCCAATGGTGGGAGCTGCTTTAGTCGCCGCTTTGTTTTGGGATCCCAGATTACGATAGATCCTTCGCCTCCGCCAGTTGCGAATGTTCCGTAAGTTGGGTGAAACGCCAGCGCATTGACGGGATATACGACATCTACCTCCTCTTGCTCCCCCTCACCGGTTGAAAGCGTCTGCTTGTCCCGGTGACACTTGAATGCGTAGGTATCCTTCTCGAGCTCGGGATCGAACCATTCCACTCCGACTCTTCCCTCGATACTGCTGGTCGCGAAACCAGTCGCATCGGGCATGCACGCGATAGCGCGAGTCATAAATTTCAGACTACTTTCTCGTTGTTGCCAAGGTTCAACAGACATGGGCTGTTGAGTCTGCACAGTGTCGCCTCCTTGCTCCACCAGCGTCTTCAGCGCGCTCAAATCGTACACCCAAACCTTTCGCTCCGCCATGGCTACAACAGCACGATTGCTGGAGAGAGAAAGTGCGAATGGTTTTGCCGGTAGCGAGATACTCACATGGCGTCTGCTCTTCGGTTCGTGAACATGCAAAGTACCGTCCCAGCTCGTGGAGATAAGGATATCGAATTGTGGACTGTAGGCGATTTTATTGCTCGCGTTATTGTGACTACTCAGGACGATCTTGCTGCGCGATTCATCATGCAGATTGTACTGAACGACATCCTGTGAAATTCCCACTGCAAAGACATTGGCTCCGTCAGACGACCAGCAGACATCGAGGACAGGCGCATCAGTCTCGATTTTCTCGCTCAGGCTCCAAAGTTGTGCGGCGTCCTGGGTGCGGCTATAAACGTAGACATGTCGGTCCCATGAGCCAACGAGGAGCTTGGAATTGTCAGGCGAGAAGCGCACGCTGGATACGACATCTGTTGGAGGGTTCGGTAGCTCGATGGTCGCCATTTTGTGATTGTCCTGGCGCACGCAGAATTGGCATTTTCGTCCCGCTTGCCTGAACAATGCTTGAAGACGTGCTCGGGAAAGCTCTTCTGGCACTTTGATCCACGACTTTTGATTCTTGAAGTGGCACCGCAACCCTAAGACATCACTTCCACAGCACGAACGTCACAATGAGAAGTAAAAGTCCAAAGTTCATCGACCATGACCTAAATGTGCAAGCAATTTTCGACAGTGAAACCTGTCACTTCGATGACACAATCTTACAGTTGTATCATATGAATGCAGAACGCGGTCCTGCCCTGAAAGATGCCATCCACGATTCTGATGCCCATCGGCCCACCTGGGTCGGGAAAATCAACTCTGTGCAATGGTCTGCAGCAATTCATGAGAGCTATTGCCCGACCAGTATCCATAGGCAATATCGATCCTGCAAATGACTCATTACCTTACGAAGCGGACTTCGACGTTCGCGAGATTGTAGATGTCGACGAAGTAATGGAGCGCGAAGGGCTTGGACCGAACGGTGGAGTCTTGTGGGCGATGGAGGAACTAGAGGCCAATTTCGACTGGCTGGAGAGCAAATTAGAACACTGCGGTTGGTCCGACCGCTATGCTCCACTGTGATCGGCGTGTTGATTGATTGTCCCAATACAGAAGAGACGATCCTACTCGACTCTCCTGGCCAGCCGGAACTACTCACGCATCATATGGCGCTGCCAAAGTTGATGCAGCGCATGGAGAAGCTAGGCCATAGAGTAAGATAGCTTCAGATAGCCTCATCAAACGCAGCTGATTGAGAGAATAGTAGGTAGTCGTCATACAGCTGTTGGACTCCGTCGTTCTCACACGACCGAGTCTGTACATGAGCAGCTTGTTACTTTGCTTGCGAGGAATGCTCCATCTTCCTTATCCGGCAGTCAACGTGTTGACCAAACTTGACAATCTCAAAGCTGTTGGAGGAGCAGATCTTCCATTCAACCTCGACTATTACACCGAAGTACAGGACCTTCATTACCTTCTCCCACATCTCTCTGCGGAGCAGGGTGTATCATCACCCAGCAGCGAAGATAAATGGTCGAAACTCAACGAAGCACTAATCGATCTGATCACTGACTTTGGAATGATTGGCTTCGAGACGCTCGCCGTGGAAGACCGTCAGAGCATGTCTATTCTCCTCCGCGCCATCGACCGAGCAAGCGGGTTTGCTTTCGCAGGAGCTCGAGCCACCGATGAGAGTGGACGCACGCTCAACGACGAAGCTAGCATCTGGGCGCAAGCCATGAGCGAGAATTACGGGAAGCTGGATGTTCGTGATGTCCAGGAGCGATGGATCGAGCGAAAAGAAGAATTCGACGAGTTGGAGCGCAAGGACTGGGAGGATGAAGCGAGACTTGCGGGTGCGCTGCCAGAGAAGCCTGCAGCCGGAGTATCGAGGAAAGTGGACCCCACGCCCACTGATGTCGCTATGGGTGATGCTGAAAACGATGCCAACGATGACGACGACGATGATGCGCTACTCGCAGCACAACGGGAATGGCAGGCGAAGAAGGCTCAAGGCGTCGAGCAGAGCGCGAAGGTTGTGCGCAAATCATAATGAGCGTAATGAACAACATGGATGTTGCATTCTGAATTGTCATACAAATACCGCGAGGAAGAGAGCTCCAAAGATGATACTATCTTCAGTTCGACATGGCGAGTTTCTGCGACTCTGCCGCTGCCTCTCGTTGTCGTAGGTTGCGTTAGTTCAAGAGACTCTCATACAGGCCATTTGCGCTCCCGACGCACTTCCTACATATCATCTTACGCCCAAAGCCGAGTCAGAAATGCAGATTTGGTCATCGTGTAGTGCCTGTTGCGACAAGTGTCGCGCCTAACAGCCTGCCTTCGGAGTCGGTCTCCGCTGTCTGTGGTCGTGCCGCGCTAAGGTCCTGTAGATCCGGACGACGATCACCCCCAGGAACGCCCGCAATGACTCGTAATTCAACGATCATCGACGGACCTGCACGTTGCCTGAGCAGCCAGACATGCGCGTCCGTTCAATGTGCCGCGGTTGTTGGTCATTATGTAAGAATGATGGGGGCGGGAAACCCCAGCTTTACCCGCCCAAGCTCCCGCGCTGCCATCTTCTCGGCCGTTACGTCAGTGTGAAGGTGTCCATCGGTGTGGAGATACCTAGGCAACCTCATTGCAAGAATATAGAGGAGCATCCCCCATCATTAAATCCATCTCGATAGGATCCTCTTGGGAAATAAACGGATCATAGACCTGAAGCGAAGATGCCTGGCAAGAATCTGAAGGAGACCGGCTTCTTCCCGGCCGAGTATACCACCGGACCGTACACCACCAATGTGGCTGGCGCGGAGAAGCAAGAAGGCGAGACATTGCCGCGACGAAACACTCGTCACAAGGACAAGCTCTGGACGGTCCCCGAAGAGGGCATCGACACACTGTATGCCGTGCTTCGAAGATCCAGCGAGAAGTTTGGGAATGCCGAAGCCATCGGAAAGCGGAAATTGATCAAGCTGCACACCGAAAATACCAAGGTCAAGAAAATCATCGACGGCAAAGAACAAGAATTCGACAAAGCATGGCAATTCTACGAACAGTCTCCTTATGAGTTCATGTCCTATGTTGAATTCGAACAACTATGCAAGAACATCGGCACAGCGCTGGCGTCTCTTGGCCTGAAGAACCCCGACCGTGTGCATCTTTTTGCTGCAACGCACCCGCACTGGTTGGCCTTCGCACACGGTGCCTGGACGCTCAACATCCCGATTGTCACCGCATATGATACTCTCGGCGAAGAGGGACTCAAGCATTCATTAGCACAAACGAACGCAAAGGCCATGTTTCTCGACCCGCATCTCCTCCCGAAGCTCATCAAGCCGTTCAAGGAAACCAAAGACGTTCAGGTTGTTGTCTACAACGACGATGAGTCTCCTGTCTGCAAGGCTGACCCGAGCAAAGTTGCTGGGGATGTGAAGAAATTGCAAGAAGCCCACCCTCACCTCAAGATCTTCAGCTTTTCTGAATTCGTTAAGCTTGGCGCCGACAAGCAACACAAACCAAACCCCCCGAAGCCCGAAGATTTGGCATGCATCATGTACACATCTGGATCGACCGGTGTACCGAAGGGTGTCCTCCTTACTCACGCCAACGCTGTTGGTGCCATTGCTGGTCTGGAATCCAATGTCGGCAAATATGTTGGACCCCGAGACTACTTCATCACTTTCCTCCCATTGGCGCACATCTTTGAGCTAGTCCTTGAGAACACTTGCTTGTTCTGGGGAACGAAGATGGGGTACGGCCATCCAAAAACTATCTCAGACAACTCCGCCAAGAACTGCCGAGGTGATATTGCTGAGCTGAAGCCCACCATTATGGTAGGTGTGCCGGCCGTCTGGGAGACAATCAAGAAGGGTATCATTGCCAAGGTCAATGCTATGAGCCCTGTTGTACGCAACTTGTTCTGGGGTGCTCTTGCGACCAAGTCATTCCTCGCACCCTACCTCGCACCTATTGGCCTCGAGACTAGTATCATTGACTCTGTCGTGTTTAGCAAGGTACGGGAAGCTACCGGTGGACGACTCCGACTTGTAATGAACGGTGGTGGACCCATTGCAAAGGACACGCAACGCTTCATCTCCATGGTCATCGCTCCGTTGCTTTCGGGATACGGTCTGACCGAAACCGCCGCGATGGGCGCCTTCACAGACCCACTTGGCTGGGTCGACGACTCTCTCGGCTCGCCTGAGGGCAGTATTGAGATTAAGCTTGTTGATTTTGCGGACGCCGGTTATTACTCAACAAACTCGCCACCACAGGGTGAGATCTGGCTCCGAGGAGCTTCGATCGCGACTGGTGGCTATCTTGATTTGCCGAAAGAGACTGAGGAGGCCTTCACTTCCGACGGCTGGTTCAAGACTGGAGACATTGGTGAATTTGATGCCAAGGGCAACTTGCGAATCATCGACCGCAAGAAGAACCTTGTCAAGACACTGAACGGCGAGTACATCGCGCTCGAAAAGCTGGAGTCGATCTATCGAACTGTTCCTGTAGTGCAGAACATCTGCGTGTATGCTGCAGCTGAGAAGAACAAGCCGATTGCGATCGTGTCTGTGGTCGAGAAGGTTCTTCAACAGATCGCAAAGGACAATGGTGTGGACAAGTCGGGCGATGCGTTGTTGCAGGATTCTAAAGTCAACAAGGCGGTTCTCAAGGAGATGCAGGCTGCGGGTAAGAGTGCTGGCTTTGCGCCCTTCGAAATTCTGGAAGGTGTGGCATTGACGGACGATGAGTGGACACCACAAAGCGTGAGTTGCGAATATCTTTGGAACGTTGAGATGCACGCTGACACTTTGCACAGGGCTTGGTCACTTCTGCGCAGAAACTCAACCGCAAGGTCATTAATGACAATTACAAGGATGCGATCAAGACGGCGTACAGCAGCAGTTAGATAGCTTATTGTGATTTTATTCCAAATCTGACATACTCTCCCAGCACAATTCATGCATCTGTACCAAAATAGCCAATGCACCTTTGATACAGCGCATAGATGCGGTCTCACACATGACTCGCGCCTGCTGTCGGCCTTCGGAATGGTTCTCGGAGCGGCACGCTGACATCAGCCTTTGACAGATAACCCCGAGTATGCATGAATTCTCATGCTGGTACAGCAGCCCAAGATATTCTGTCTTGATGCGACAGGCAGAAGGCTGGACCTTCGGGCCGTATTGACAGCGCCTTCGCTGTTTTTTGTCACCATCACTCCGACTCATGGCGGTCGCGCAGTAAAACTTCCCACCCAGGTCAGGATAAACGAAGGCGTCGTCAACCACTCGAATGCGGGCAGCGCCTAATAACGCTCTGCTGGAGACGAGACAAGGTAATTGCAATGAGGCGATTTTCCTTCCGAAGGAAAAGTCCGTGATAAAGAGGTCCAAGACATTCAGAAAACGCCACGTCTCGCTCGTTGGAGGCTGTAATTTGTCGCTTAGGAAGGGTCGTGCGGCATGAGTAGGTAAGAACTCAAATTTCAGAAACATTTCATGCAAGCTGTGCAGCCATCTGATGCGAGCACCAGCAGATTTTGCGAAGGCCGATGACTCGAGGACATGTTCATGTCCGGTGGCCCGGCCGACGGGACTCATGCCATGCACGACCGTTGCTGGCCGGTAGGACGACCCGCCGCCTGCGGCTGGCTTTCGGTAGCTACAACAGCGTGCGACAGGTGACGGACGGTGGCAGACCGACCAAACCGTTTGCACCAGCATGCAACGGCTACCAAAAAGTCTCTGATCGAGCCGGAAGCCGTCGCCACCCATCGATGGGCACAATCTGAGATTGATCGTCTAATCATAGATTCCCGAATCCTTCCCAGCATATGATGATTTGTTCTGTCGCGATCCACCCGATTGAATGGATGATGGTCTCAAATTCCTGCTTGGGAGCCGACTCCGGAGGCTGGCATGGCTTCAGACATACTTGCATCCCTGCCTGACATGGCAACAGAAAGGCGCCACCCAGGAAGCCACCACCTGGAATTAATGCCAACAGGACGGAATGATGCCCGTACGTCAGTCCGAGCGTCTGGTCGTTGAGCAGATATCAAGAGCGGATTTCCACCTTGAGGACGATCATCCAACAAGTCCAAAAGACCACCGACAACAACCGCAAGCAAATACAACCACTACCTACAACGATGTTCCTCGCACAGGTCATCATACTAGGTGCGATTGTCGAAGGAAGCTTTGCGGCTTCGTCTACACTGTGCACTAGTACATCGACTCAGAATGCTGCGGCATCGGCCGCCAGTGAATTGGTTGCGGCTTCCGCCTGCTCGGACAGTGACTTGCTCAATGACTTCCAGAGTCTCCCCGAGGCCACTAACTTCTGCTCTACACTGCTTTCTATTGTGCCGACAACCATCACGTCCACAATGACCATGGTCGTATTACCCACAACCATCACCGCTACCGAGATCGCGGATACAGATACAGAAGCGCAGTTCATCTCACGTCGAACAACAACCTTGACCGACACCGTGACATCTACAAGAACTGCTACGATGTTGCTTGATGTTCGTTCCACCAATGGACTGCCAACTGCGCCTCCGACCAAACGCATGGTCACTGTTGCGCTCTCTCTCAACATTTTCGAAGATGGACCAACCGCTACCGCCCCTCCAATGAGTCTTATGCCGTCGCTTTCGTCCCTGTGCAACTGCTTGAGCCTTCCCACGCCCTCCGTTACAACCACCGTGACTGTGAGACAGCCTGCCTCGGTAATAACAGTCTTCTCTCTCGCGCCGGTTACCGTCACGTCTACTAGCACTGCCTTGGCGACAACGACATCCTACCCGATGCCTGAACAGTGCAACAACGCCGGCATTCAATTCGGTGGTTTCAAATATCCATTCGGGAATGGCCCACCATACACAATCGACCCGCAATTCGTTCGCGACAAGCGTGCGGCTGAAAACTTCCTCGGCTCCGGAGTTACTACAGTTCCTCTCGGATGGAGCTTCTTGACCGATCCTTGTCCTGCTGACAGCCCGGGTCTCCCATACGGACCGGTCAACCGCTCTTGTGCTGCGTACACTTACGATCACCGTGGCTACTTCTTTGCTCCGATTTCTGGCAACTACACATTCACGCTGCGCTTTGTAGACGACATCGCCTTGCTTTGGCTGGGCGATATAGCGTACCGGAACTTCGGCCGGCCCAACGCCACCTTGGAGGCACAGGTCCGCAACACGAACGGAACCAGCAGCTTCTCCATGCAGCTAGGTGCTGGATCATACACGCCTGTCCGTCTCATGATGTCCAACGTAGGTGGACCGACCCATGGATCTTTCGACATTGTTGCGCCCGGCGGTGTGCGCGTCCTCGACTCGAAAATCACCCGTGCTGGGAACCCTTACCTGGTGCAATTCGGTTGCAACAGAAATGCGGAGGCTTTACCTTTCACTAATCAAGTCAATGGAGTGTATTAGTGGAAGATTTTGTGGTCTGACGATTCTCTTGTGGTGTTGTTGATTGATTGGGAATCTACAGATTGGTAGCGATTGCGGCGTTGTTCTTGTTGGTGACTTTTCGCTTAATGAACATATACAAATGACTGGAATGTAATGAAAATATAGACCATCGCTCCATCATCCACACTTTAGTGACATAAAATGCCTTCGAATGTAGTCTCTTTTGCTCCCTTTATGCCAGTATCCCGAACTGAATTGAATATTCTGATGGTTCATCAGGCAATACTGCTTTCTGATGACTAATATGCTACATGCTAGCTTCTTGGGTTTTGATCATTGATCGGGATTATGCAATACAGCTACAAATTTTTATCGTAGCCAAGGGCGATGGGATTATCCATCAATATGCATCACGTCGTTTCGTCCACGATCCCATCGGACTAGATTCAATCTCTCCATATCCTGTCATGATCGCCGGCCTAGCCTTCAGGGAAAAATTTGCGACTCTCGCGCCACCATTCTCCAAAGCCCAAAGACTCACAGCAACACGGTTCGTGCCGCGAATATTCCAAATTCCGGGCGGGACGGGATAATCGACCTGTGGACCTATATTGTTGACGTATTTGCCGAATTGATATCCGTTGACCCAGACCTGTGAACGATAAGCGGGACGAGAAGTAAAGTTGCTGCTGGAGTCCTCAAATGACAAGGACAGCGTGATATCGTAGCCCTTGGGGAGGTCGAGGGGGATGTCGGCTGCGTAGAATGCTACGCCGGCTTTTGATAGACCTTTCATTGGCCCGCCTACGACGCTCGGCCATGAGGAAATGGGTGCGCCTGGAAGATGATAGCCATGGCGCTCTGCGAAGATACTGCCTTCGTTCAAAGGACCCCGGATGCGATCTTTGTAGTCTTCGCCACCGAGGTTGCCTGTGAGCTTCCACGTGATGTCGGATTTGGACCGCCCTGGGAGATTGTAGTCGAGAATGCCCCGAGGGTTCTTTGCCGACGGGTCACCGACTCGGAAGTTCTCATTGAGGCCCATGTGGTCGATGAGCATCGTGATGATGTATGAGCTACCTGAGCGGAGAGCTGGAAGGCTGTAAGTAGCATTCACGTCTTCGAATGAAGGGTTGCCGGTGAAAGATCCAAGAAGTGTACTGTTCAGCCACACTGAGTGTGCAAAAGCTTGACCGCCCTGGGTACGAACAAATAACTCCTTCTCGCCACCACGGGCGACGAAATGACCACGGTAGAGTAGGCTTCCTGCATGATAGCCGTAGTCACTGGCGTACAACGATGTAGGGGTTGTGATATTGCGAGCTGTATTATTTGAATATGCGAGGTCCGCTGGTGTCCAAAGGCGATCATCGTAGCCTGGTTGGATCTCGGGCAGGCTGTCGAGATGTTTCCATTGAATAGTCGATAATTTGGGCAGTGCAATCGTGGGTGGAAAGTATGCCGCGGTGGCCTTGACTACACCATTATGGTCCTGAGTGAACGAGAGATCTTGGCCATTCCATGTTAGTGTCTGCAGCTTGCTTGGAGCGCCACCAATCACTTCAATCGGCGCGCTTGAGTTCAGGTCTCCAATGAGTTTAAGACTGCCGCCAATCACCGTTGCGTTTCGGACGAGGTAGCCAGCTTTGAGGATCAGCTTAGACTTCTGTGGCATGGCATCGACAACCCAATAGTTGTAGGCGGATTGCCGATCTATTCCAAATCAGCGTTCGTTTATCAATGCATGTGACGAACAAATACTCACCTAAAATATAAACGAGAAGATTCCCGGATTTCACAACCCGACGAGTAGAGCTTGTACTGAAGTTAATAATTGTGCGGTCATTAAGCTTCTTGATATTGATTTCAACATTATCACCCTCGACGATTGTCGCTTTCGAATACGAGGCGTTTGCGATGGCGAGTTCGTTGTTCTCGCCGGGTCCCGAGTAGACTACCAGGACACGCTTATCGCCGTAACTTTGCCAGGTAAAGATCTCAGCAGTCGAGTACAAAAGCTTTATGCCGTCAAGATCGTAGTCCGTGACGAATATCTTGGAGTCTCGCCCATAGAGCGATAGCGTTCCACCAAGTTGAGGGACGGTGATATTTCCAGCACTCGTCGGAAGAGTAATATTGTAGTTAATGGTGGCGAGGGACTCATATGATGTTTGCCGCACTACGAAGAACTTGGTGGACTGCCCTTTGAGCACCGTCGTGAAGAGATCCTTGTTGCCTGTGAAAGCGGACACGGCGTCTGAATTGCCTTGATGTTCGGCTGTGAGGTATGCGGACGATGCGAAGAGGAAATTGGAAAGGAGCTTGGCTTGACTGTACTTCTCTCTCGCAACTGATCGGTCTTCCGTGATGATGGCGCCGTAGTCGTAGCTAGTATAGCCAAGGGGATGCCCAAGATTTCCCCAATTGGTGCCGCCGTAGATCATGTACTGGTTGTAGATCGTAAGTCCATAGCCAACATTGTTCTTGTAGAAGACTCGCTCAAACTCTGGTCCAAGGAGGGCAGTACATGGGCCAAAGCCATAACCTCCCCATGGATCGAAGCTTCCGCCTTGGAATTCAATAATGGAGTATGGTGTGCTCGAACTCTGATTCTCGTGGAGGTTGCCATAGTTGGTGGGGAGTGCGCCCGCGGGCCACTGGTAAGGATTACCGCAATTAAAACCTATGCACGGTCAATAAGACGACTCTCGACAACAGTTGGAGTGGAGAAAGTACCAAGCGGGTAGCCATCATGGCCATAGATATCAACAGCGGCCTGCTTCCGCGGCGGACCCGGAGCGAAATGTCCATACGGCCCAGCATCGTTGCTGATCAGTGGAACCACAATGCCATTGCTTCTGAATTGATCCTGTACATATTGGAAATACACTGGATCAGGAAATTCCGGGGTATTCGTCGCCTGCGAATACTCGTTCTCAGGCTGCACGAGGATGACGGGACCACCGTTAGTGATCTGGGCCTTGGCGATGATCTGGTTGATCTTATTCATGTAATTCGTGGTAGCATTGAGGTATCGCGCATCGCGCGTGCGGGAGATTGCCGGGTTTCTCTGCAGCCATCCAGGAAATCCACCTCCGCTCACCTCGGCATTGATATAAGGTCCCGGTCGTGCGAGGAGATAGATTCCAGCTTGTTGCGCTGCCTGAAAGAAAGGCTCTAAGGCGAAAATGCCGTCGGCGTGGAAGGCTCCTTGTTTGCCTTCCAATTGCGCCCAATTGGTGTAGAAGGATACACCATTGTACCCGGCACTTCTGATCTTCTGGAAAACATCTAGCCAGAGACCAGGGACCGGCAGGCGAAATGGGTGGAATTCGCCACTATAAAAGAGTACTCGTTCTCCACGAACGAAGAGTGAATGCGAGTCCCAATTGACAATATCTTGCAATAGCGTTTGCTTGTCCTGAATGATACTCACATGCTGCCCATTACCCAGATTCAGCGCCGAGGATTGTGCGACTGTGGAAAGCAAAGCAAGGGCCTGGCAAAGATTTGGAAGCAACATTGCTATGACAAGCGTGAGTTTTGTGGATATCCACCGCGATTTCATGCCGTCTCTATATATCACCACCAGATTCATGGCTCACACGTCGATGGTGTACCTGCACGCACCCCTCGGATAAAGTGGGCATTGGCATACGAGCACAGCATACGCGCATGTCCTTACTCGACGTCATCACGATTCGGCTGAATTGGTGATCGACACTGCGTTCAAGCTTGTGGGGTAATAATGCAGGTCATCAAGACTGATCAACCATTACGTTATAGCCGGAAGTCCAGATATTTGGTTGAATCGGACGGGGCGCTCCGACAGCTCAATTGAAACGATTTTATCCGTGCTTGTCTCGTATAGAGCGAGTGGTGGTATTGATCATCGGCGAAGATCAACATCTGATGAGTCATCGCAGTGCGTCGTGCGATTTGACTGTTCTCTGCACAGCATTTAGCCACGGAAGCGCAAATGTCATGTTGATGGCGTGATGGCGGTACTCAAAGTATACATTGAAGACGTTGATGAGGTTGTTCCCGTGCGATGGTGAGTGCCGTCAAATTCACAGGTGTCACCGCGGTAGCCATGGAGCAAGAGAAGCTTCGCCGGACTGACTTTCAACCACAAGAGAGTTTCCGCTCAATCCCCGGAAGTTTCAATAACAATGACTTCGGCGAGAGAGAACAGATAGTAGGTACATGACTATGCGCCCTCATACTGCTCAGTTCGAATCGACATGCCTGAGGCAACAACAAAAGTCTTGTAAATGCTTCAGAACAACCAAAGTATTGTAAATGCTTCAACAACCAAAGTCTTGTTAATGCTTCCTTATACGCGCTTGATATACCAAAGACACAGCTCGATATTCGTACACCGCGAAAGGTTTCCGAATGAGCACAATGGCTTCTTCACGCACCTCAAACTTTCGGGAGATTCTAGCGCGAGCGCGGGCCCATGTCAGCCGCAACGATCCCGAACCCACGCAATCTCGAAGAACACCCGACAGATACACCGACTTCAACGATGCCGACAACCTCGAGCGACAGATGCGAGAAGACGGCCACCAAAAATGGGGCTGGTTAATCTACAGAACTACGTACGACAGCGACGAACAATGGCAAGCCTTCCTCGAGCGATTCGGGTACTACGTCCACGCGACGCTGGAGTTCCACAACGGCGTGGATCTGGAGTCCAGCTTAGACATACAGGTCCTGTCAGACCGTGAAGCTTTAGAAGGCGCCACGCCCGATGACGTGCGCCAGTACTTCCAGCAGTGGGCTGAAGTGGCTTCGATGGAGGAGCAGGGTCGGCCTGCAGGTCTCGCCCAACGGTACAGGTACTGCTTGCACGTGGACCAGGAAGCCCTGGAGTCCGTGCTGGGAGGTCCTGAACCGCCTGAAGATGAGCTCGGCGGTGGCTATGTCAATATTGTCCGGGCAGAGGGGATAGAAGTGGAAGCGGACAAAGAGGGCGATGAGCCGCAGCTCGATCCGGCGTACATGCGGATATCATACTCAGACCTGCTGGTCACCTGGTACAACCTTTTTCGACCGGAAAACGCTTGGGAGACAGAGTATCGTCAGCCACCGGAGATTCGACGGCCGTAGGAGTGTACCAGGCAGGCTGGTCGACGAACAAGCAAAGATAGCGACATTTGAGTGAGCGTGGAAAATAGCGTCGCTTGCTCGTTTTGCTAGCGAGCAGTCACTTGTGTATTGTTAATACACATATGATTGATCTGCTTTGAGAACCACTGACATCCCTTGAACCCCCATTCGCACGAATCAACTCTCGTGACTTCGATTCCCAAGAATTTCGCGGAGCTGTGACAGACATCTCGCTCAAGAAAGTCACAGGCAAGGTCCAAATGGTGGAACCTGACGACGCGACTGATGTCACTTTCGCGGCCACCTTCCCTTCCATCAACATCACTGTCGATGGTCAGCACGACCACGCGCGGCGACGACGTCGCCTATCAAGAACGGCAAGGTGGAAGTGAAGACGGGTTGGACCAGGATTGGGGCTATATTGGTGGCCGCCGGGGAGAGCGTGGCAGATCATCCTCATCTCCTCCATCCGATACTAGCTATCCTACCATTACCACCATCCCCGATACCTCGATGAAAATCTATCCGACCATTCAACCCGGTACTGGCGATAGAAGGAGAGTGGTGGAGCCGCACTGAGCAACAGTTCGAGGCTGCTGCACGAGCCGTGCAAAGGTGCCGGTACGCTAGCGCGCGTATGGCAGGAGGGCAGGGGAAGCTGGCGCAAATACCATGCGAAAATTGCAAGAACGAGAATGCCACAAAGTAGTAGAAGAATATTAAATGTGTCGTTCCCGTGGCGGATGCTGACACCCAATGCGAGCGCTGTGCGTGATGTTGCTTTATGGCAATCTTGTTATGAAATGTAGATCGAATAGAGATGGGCTGAAGATGATCTGATAATTGCGCGCAGCATATTGAGGTCATGTCTATCACATTCATCGGTGGGAGATGCTAACTTCTGGCGCCCCGGAGTCTTTTCTGCTGCGCGCGAGAAAGCGTCTCCATTTAGTCTGCACCTCGTCACATACAATTTCAGACCGCCTCTGTACGTGGAAGGGATGTAGAAATCGGCGTATAGCAACATTCACTGAAGGACAAAGGTCACCTTAACAAAAGGAAGATCACGTCAGCCCGATATCAAATGTCACGTAAATTTGCTTGTGTGAAGTTTTCGTCGATTGGATGTGCTGTTTTTCCTCCAAGGACCTGGTGTATGTGAAACATGCTCCAATCACAATATTGGATGAATGATGACACGAACGGCACCATCGTCCTTTAGGTTTACCGACTTGGGAGGCTCTTCGTAGCAGGAAATGTAATTTGCAGGCTAGAACCACTAAATGTTTAACGATTGCTATGGAGCGAGAAGTAGCGTGACGGAATAGGTTAAAGGGCATAAAATGCCGTGGGAAAGTCCGAATCTGAATCCATGTCATTGGAGGACATCAGCAGCTAAGGAAACCAGGGTTCGCAGCATGTGGCCATTACCCGCAAGCCGCAGGGACATTCGGGACGTTCAGGACTTGGAGCGAGGGTCCGTGATGGCAAGGTTCAGGACAATGTGGAACGATATAAGCGAGCGGTGCGCCTTTCATTTTGCTCTCGGAGGTCCTACTGCGTGGTCAAGATTGCCTTACTGTTATACCCGGCTAAACATTGGAGTGAACTGTGATAGACTCGGGCAAAAACGAAGGGTACTAGCGCTGTGACATCGTCGTGATTGTTAAAGCCTGTGAAGGGCAGGCCAGGAGAGATTAATCGGTCGTGTTGCACCTTGATCATGAGGATCCCGGAGACAGCCAGGCTATCCCTTTCGGAACTCGTAGATGCGGGCTTCGTTCGTTCAGACGAGCAAGCCAAGAGCAGGGCGAGTGCTCTCTGCTCCGATCTGCGGACTCATCATGCTTTCGTAGTAGAAATTCCGTAGACATTAGGTCGATTAAGCAATTAACGCGCAGAATCGAATCAACCTGTCGATCGTGAGGATAACAGTTTGATGTGTGGACGCCGGACAACAATCCTGGGTGACGACGCGTGTGACTGTAATGATCCGACACGACAAGAGCCAACATGGTCTGTCAAGCGCATAAATGGGGAAAATGGCAACTCTTTCTTAGTGGATTGGGGGCTCACCTGGGAGAGCCGCTCTCGATTGGGTGGCTGCGCCGATGCTATCACTGAATCTGAGCAAAAAAGCGACCTCAAGACCGCCCTAATTCTACTCTCACTCGGTAGCAAGTTTGGGAAGCGCTCTGCAGCATCTTCCGTGCGTCCTTGGATCAGCTTCATAAAGATCCTCTCTCTCATGAACGGCGATTCTGCACCAATAACATTACTTTCATCGTACGTAAAATAAATCATGCGAAGCGTTCAAATTCTAAGATCAGATGATTGCAGGTGGATTGGGGTTAACAAAGCGGGGACTAGTGGACACGTGCAACGTACAGTATTCCACTAACGAGATATCGTCCATGCTGGATCAGTTTGGTAAACGACCTTTCTGCATTGCAATCTACTTACGTCTTGTACCGCGATTCCATCCGCACGATTGTCTGGCCAACCTACGGAATTGTCGATCTCAACATCAGCCTTTCTACCAAACCGGTATATCTTTCAAGTATGGCCGCGTTGTATACGTATCGTGAATGCATGAGTGACACTGTTACGAGATTGCTCAATGAAAGAAAAGACGGTACGGGCTGCTTGAATCTTTATTTTCAGCGTCTAATCATCCCGCCGACCAAAGTAATGAGTCGCAGTCTTCAAATAAGTAAAGCATATAAGACCCTCTTCTACGCCCTTTGATCTATAATCCACATCATCATTCCCATCAATCATCTCATCAAGGCATCAACAAGCAACTATCAAAATCGGTTCTCGTCATAAAGACTACTCTCGACATGAAGTTCCTCTTTGCCACCATCGCTATCGCTAGTACCGTCATTGGCACAATTGCAGCTCCCACCAGTCACCAGGGCTCTGTCTCCAAGATCGACGAAAATGGCATCGAAAGGATCATTCACTGGGACCACTCGCGTGACCTCAATGCGCGCCAAGACGACGAGGACATCCCTCCTATCCCTCCCATTCCTTCTTCTGCCGGAGACGATGACGACGAGACTCTTCTCGATCCAGCGACTCCACGCAGTCTTCCTATTGGGCAGAACAACGTCCAGGATGGGAAAGTCAAGATTCCAGTACGGCAGGGACTCACCGTCCGGTAAGACGATGAAGACGACCAAAACGATGAAGACGATGTAGACGATGACGACGACGGCCAAGGCAACAAAGGCGCCTCTCATGAAGATACTGCAGATCAGGCCACAGGAGGGCATGGAGATGAAGCCGACAAATGAGTAGTGTGGCTGGTGTGTGGAGGGAAAGCTGCTCGCGGGGACCACCGATAGCGTCTAGTCGGTGTATGCAAGCGAACGATGTATTGTAAAGCCGGTGATTAATCGCCAAAGGAGCAATTGATTTAATATCTTCACCTGTGTGTAGACCACAACCCTCGATAGACACCGTCCTCCTCGCGCTCAGCCAATTCGCGATCTTCGTCCATGCTACTGTGTCCGGTCATGTACAGAACCATTGCTTGTCCTGAAGCCTGGAAGGTCACGCGTAGAGTCTTCATCTCCCAACCCTCGGTCTCACTGATTGCGTCGTTGCTTCCAGCAACGACGAGAAGAACAGTATCGTCCTGCGCGGATCTCTCGTCCACGATCGCGAAGAGGTCTGTAGAAATCTCTGACTCGGTGTCTTTCCGTAGCTGATGTAATAATTTGAAGCATTCCTCGGGCGATTTGTTGAGAAACGGGGAGTCTGGGTCACTGTCGGCATCTGTAGGAACCATCGATGGCTCGTCGTAATAGTTGTCCAGACAATCTACAAAGACGAGCATCCAGACTTCATCATCGACGCCATTTTCCTCGATGAAGCGGTCCATGACCTGTAAAGAATTTATTTCAGCAGTGATATTAGGGCGGACATTGCTTGTTGAAAGAAGCTGACCTCTTTGCTCGTTGGAACAGTACATACGACCGCAAACATGATGCCCGCGTTGTCCTTGCTAGAGGCGAAGTTATTCGAGAAAGGAAGATACCGTTACTGCGTCAGGCTCGATAAATCTGGAGTTTTTCCGACGATAGGAAGTTGTAAAGATGATGTCGACAAAGGATGAATGAAGAAAGAACGATCCTGTTAGATGTAGTGGTCGTACAGCACCAATCAAAACAGATCAAGGATCCCTCTTGCGACCAAGCCGGCCCAACCTCCGAATTTGAGGTTCAAAATGCCACAATACCATTCTTTGTATTATGACGGTCACTGATCTACGCCCTCCCTGCAACGATTGATTGCCTGATCTCGGGACCAGCTGTTCAAATATAGGTAAGCAGAGGAAGTTCCGAGCCCGTGGCGGCGATCATCGTGAGCGGGGGCGGCACAGCAGCTTACATACACAATTTGAAAACGGATCATCGCGAAATTTGACGGGTTTCACGCAAACTTATCGTCCGTGGTCCAAGATAAATAGGAGTCTTGGGCATTGCTCTGTTATGCCTCCGCGACCGAAATCTCGAGCAAGGGTATATCTCGCCGTCCGACAATATAGGAGATGTACAAGCAACTTAGCAGGCCGATGCTGATGACGGGCCTCTACATCCATCGTTCGCGGAGCGCAGGTGGGAAAACCGGAGAGCGCTGGTCTTCTCGAAAGCGTATGAGCTTGATGCCTGGCTGATCTGAGGCGGATTCGCGGCTGCATCACTGGTCATGAAACAAGCGCAGGAGAACACCAGTGCCATGATTCAACCCGGAAACAGGAGAATGGCACGAGACCGCCTCGCAATCATGTACAAACAAGAAAGTTTCATTTCACTTAGCTTCACTCGCAAACCTGGACGAGTGGATGCTCAATGGACTAGATACCATGTGGAGCTTGCCGAAGGCAATAATGAGAGCAGATTTGCCCCTTCCGGCGACCTTGACGATGGCGAGCGCCCGTGTGCGAAGAAACCGATAGAATGAGAGGATGTGACCTGGGGTTGAGAAGAGGCATCCGACCAGGAGACCCTCGTTCGCTGCTGCGGTCGAGAATGCCCGTTAGACAAGAATGGTCTTTCAATAAAAGTTCATCCGCCGCCTGCAAATGCATTCATTATCGTCCGGGGGCTACTTTGGTGTTAAGTGACTAGGGTGGTGCGGACATAATGGTTATGCTCCAAGCAAAAGGTTAATCATTTCTAGCTGTGCACCAACACTGATAAAATCGGACGGGGCACCACATTGACTCATCAGGTAATGAGCTTCACGGCTAAACAATATGCCCGCCCGCTTTCAATAAGGCAAGGTCGGAGGACAACATTTGAAGTTGTCGGAATGCCCAGTCCGATTTGACCGATACCTGTAACTTGTCGTAGCTACACTTCTAGTCTTCTAGACTACCAAAACTTGCATCATAACGAAATCAAGGCGTTCATTGCCACTGCACTTTGATATATTCATTCGGGCGAAGGGCAAACAGCAAAACATACAGCACGAGGGATTCCCACGTGGTCACCCACCGTAGTACTAATCTCGCGGTCAGCTGCTTAAATATGGGAGAGCGGACGGGATCCCTTGTTCTCAGCTGCCTGTGGCCGTATGTGCTAATTTCAGGTCAAACATCATATATATAACTTCGGTCTGAAGGGCCTCAAAGGAAATCCACATCGAAATTCTTAGAATCGAGAGTTCCCCAACATGCGAGATGTCTTACAACCGAGGATAACATCTGTATCTCGGATCGTCAGGGTTCCATCCAATACACTGATGACACGTCAGAACATTATTCGGATCCACCTCACGCTTGATTCGAAACAGACGGTCATAATTCTGTTGACCCCAGAAACTCTCCGCCGGGTTCGGCTCGAAAGTATCGCCCTCGTTCTGATACGCGCCTTCAGGTGTGATTGCGCGGATCATGTTTGCCGACATTGTCGTCGCGTTGAACGCAGCCAAAGCGCTTCCGCTTCCGCCGTACTTCTCGTCGCCTTGGCTCCAGGACTTCTGGAATAACATGTGCCAGTACGAATTGCGCCAGGCCGGTGTCAGGCTACATTCGCCTGGGCCGCCGGCTTGATCAGTTGCGGGAAGCTCGTGTTGGGCGGGAGGGACCATGAGAAAACCTCCCGGTACGGGCGCGTTCTTGATAATGTCGGTGAGGGTGGCGATCAGTTCGGCTTTCTTGGGAGCGGTGAAACTTTCTTTGGGAATTAGCCGTGAGGCCATGGCGGAGGAGCCACCAACGCCAACGTTGGAAAGCATTTGCGCGCTCTGGCTGTTGTAGTAAGACCAGTAGTTGGGCTCGGTCTTGATTTCGACTTTGAGGGGCACAGAAAGGTGCGAGAAGAACGAGTTCGCATAATCCAAGATGGGTTTCATTGAGATCTTCGCCTCTTCCAGGGTCAATTTGGGAGTGATCATGTCAACAAGAGCGAAGCCGATGCCATAGCCACCTCCCGCCATACCCGCCATATATCCACCCCAGCCGTCGGCAGACCACCGCGGCGTGTTGTCCACGAGCAGTTCCACCAGCTTGTCGACGCCGGTCATCACATTGAGGCTTGGCGCGAGGATCACCACATGCTGCAGAGGTACTTCCGGATAGACACGGCTGGTTGTCTCCATTAAAACA
Source organism: Dissoconium aciculare CBS 342.82 (assembly GCF_010015565.1). Lineage (NCBI taxonomy): Eukaryota > Fungi > Ascomycota > Dothideomycetes > Mycosphaerellales > Dissoconiaceae > Dissoconium > Dissoconium aciculare. The sequence continues at coordinate 317,474 of NW_022984958.1, read as the reverse complement.
CCAAAAGTACCACCACCGCCGCCCCGCAGAGCGAAAAATAGATCTTGATTCTGGCAGCGGTTGGCGGTGATCAAGGTACCATTTGGTAAGACAGCTTTCATTTGTACGACGTTATCGACGCCGAGTCCATGCGTCGGTGAGAGCGCGCTATGGCCACCTCCTGTGACCCATCCACCCGAAGCACCGACAGTAGGCGATGTGCCTCCTACAGCCATCATGCCATTTGCGTGGGCAGCTTCATAGATCCCGAGGAATCCTTGCCCAGCACCGTAGGTTAGCACAGGGCCAGTAGAGTCCTCACAGCCGTCTGGTTGAAACTCGGGACTAAACTGCACCGGCGGTCGAAGATTGTGAGTCCTGTTACGTTCCGTGAGTCAGGGCCACCCTCTCACGTTGCCCAAAAGTCAGTACTCGTGCTCACCATAACATCAGCGAATTCGGGGCAGAACTTCGGCCTTTATAATCATGGCCAGTGTTTTTGACAACGACGGGCACGGAATGCTTCTGCGCAAAAGCTAGGCCAGCAGCGACATCACCGGCGGTGCGAACGTCGATGAAGTAGTCCGGCACACTCCCTTGGTAACATGTTCCTGGTAGATTTGTTCCGAGCAGCCACCTGGAAGTTGTCACTGAGCAGCCGTGGTTGGTTTCTTGACAGGTCCCAAAATTGTGCATAATATATCCCCCAGGCTGATCTGCGATGAAAGACGAGTTGGCCGTGTTGCGCCTGATCTGAGAGCATGTGATTGCGCTTGTCGGGGCTTGAGAATTCTCTCCGTTTCCATTCAAATAAGTCGAGAAACACGGGTGTGCCATGGGCGTTGTGGTAGCCAATCGACCGCCAACCGATGCATTCAATGCTGTCCATTCCGAAAGTGGGATCGAAAGGATAGCGGCTGCGGCAGTTGACTTACGAACGAGCATGTCGTGAATCCCGGTGCTCCTTACGCTGCTTTCTTCACTTCATCTGGTGGTTTCGACGTTCGCGGGAAATTCCCAGGTGTCCAAGATTGTACGGAACCGCTCATTCTTTATCATACACTGCATGCCAAGGCATGGCATGGTCAAGTGTCGCGATCACCAAAGGGAAATGTCGATCATGTCGTTTACAAGTTATGCAGATCGTTTTTCGTACACGGATGGTGTTGCCCGAATTCTAGAAATTATGAAAGGCATCTGGGCAGGAGTCTCCATCAGTTCTGCCTTAGGTAATCAACGGTCTCCTTAACGTCAAACACCAGAGCGCGGTCCACCCCACGGCGTGGTCCACGAATTACGTGTCCATAACAACAACAACTTCAACACGCGATGGCACCATCAAAACGCGTCCAAAAGAGCTCAAACGAAGGGAGTGTACTGCTTGCAATATCAGCTTTCAGATCAGGTGACATAGGATCTGTAAATGCTGCTGCAAAAACCTACGGTGTCTCAAAATCAACGCTGCTTCGGAGATTGAAAGGAAGTCCTGCTCGAGAGGACTATATGCCACAGAATAGCAATCTCACTCCAATCGAGGAGGAGATCCTTCTTAATAGCATACTGAAGCAGGATGCCGAAGGGCTGTCGC